>NW_026929817.1:0-400679 GCF_032062105.1 Saccostrea cuccullata | reverse complement strand
TTCTGTACTATTTTTATTTAAATCCACGTGCTTTCATTTCTTTTTTTTCTTCACTCTAAGTTTACGGAAAACAATGTCATCGGAGCCTGTGGTGTAGTGCGTAGAGCGCTCGCCTGGCAATCTGAGGGCTGAGGGTCCACAGTTCGAATCCTGCTGGCAGCACATATTAATTTTTTTTTTTTTTTTTTTTTTTTGGTTTTCCTTCTTTTAAATTCAAACGACATGAAAACTTAAAAGAAAGGTGGGAAGACCATTAATTGTTCAGTGAACAATTAGTCTACTAGTTTTATTTATTTTCTTTCTATTTAGATATACCGTATTTCTATCTTTTTATTTATTTTCTTTCTATTTAGATATATTTCTTTATTTTTATTCATTTAATTATGCCTGAAAAATACTGAGTGATAATAGTATAAATCTGAAATTAAGATGGGGGTGTTATATTCACTCACCTTGCCATTTTTTCCCAAGTATAAATCACTAACAGAATTAAGAAAGTTGAAAGTAGTCCCGATCCTCACTGTTACGAAAATGATTATACAACACATCTTTTATACCCCTCCCTCCCCGATCCCTAGCAGATGTTTTGTTTTAATTTCAAAATAATAGGAGTAAACTAGAGCCGAGCTCTTTGCAAAGCAACGAGTAGGTCTTCCGTCCTGTTTGACCGGAAGTAACTTTTACTTAAAAAAATAAAGAGTAATGAAGTCCAAAATGGTTAAATCCTCCAAATCAATGGCTTAATTGCAAAATCAAGCCATTTTCGGCAACTTCCGGTTTCACCGGAAGTGACGACGACGGACGGAAAATTAAGCTTTAAGCTTCCAGTGACATATGATATCCAAAACCTGTCAAGAACAGCAAAAATATGCATTTTTTGACTACTTCAGGTTTGACCGGAAGTGACGTCGCCGGACGTATTTTGACGACACCATTAGATAAACTTTGATATTTTGAACAACTTTGCTTCTTTGAGGTATTAAAAATTCTCAATACTTTTTGAGATATTAAGGAAAAACTTTCGGCCCTTTATTATAGGGGCCAGCCCCTTATCGTTGATATTTTTCGAAAGATCGTGACATTCTCCACAACTTTTGTTCTATATGTCTTTACAAAATATTAATGTGTAAAAAGATATTGCAAAAATTGTGTGAAAAATCTCTAAATTCCCGATAGGTCTTTTTTCGAGCCATAGCGAGCGCCGACGTGCTGCACTTCCGGAGAATAAGATGTGATAAGGTGTGTGTCACATCAGCACATGTTGCTCTATCATCGCTGAAAATCTTAAGTTTCTATCTAAAAGTACTTTTGAGAAAAATGCTGGACAAAGTGACCCTCTGAAAATCACTAAATCGCGGAAATCTCCAAACCGGAAGTGACGTCATAAAAATAAAAAATTATATATCAGGTTTGATTGATGTTCCATCAGTACTGAAAGTTTCATGAAAATCGATCGAGCCGTTTCCGAGAAATCACGTGCACAAAATCGGTAAGAAAAAAAACAATAATAAAAATAGTGGAAAAGAAACCTAAGAATAACAAGAAGGTCTTCCGCTGAAGACGGAAGACCTTAATAAATAAAATTATTGAGTCCTGACAGGGCGGAGCCAAGGTTACAAAATAAGATAATTTGAGTACCCCTCACCGCTCATTTGTACAGAACGCATCCGTTGGTACGTCCGCCCATGAGTCTATCAGGGGGATCTAGACGATCGATCAGATCGAGTCCGTCGACGAAATCCTGAAACGCAACGTTCGATTGCACAGAGCATCATAGTCGTGTTCCCAGAGAACAACGATTTTGAGACCGAGTTCTTGGAGTCGACGTTCCTTTGTCTGTGTCAGAGTCAGCAATTCCAACGCCGTTTGGTTCGAATTCGGAATCAGTCTCTTCGCTCTTGTAACAGTCGGAACATCCTCGATACCGGCATGCGTGAACCTTGCAAGCGACACCCCCAGGATTCTCGGAACTTGGCTGTAGGCATCCATCGACACAATACCTCGTTCCGGGTACGTGATACTCTCCGCGGAATATACAGAATTGATCAAATTGTATTTACATTTTTTGTTAACTTGTAATATTTACAGGAGAGAGTATTTAAGAATGCTTGAAAATGAAGTTTTTTAATTGCCTCCCTTTAACCATTCGGATTCCTTTCAGAGCTAAACGCACAACCCTGCAACCTTTATCCATTTTGAATTTGAGTGTATTTTTCATAATCGATCTAAACCAAGAACGGATTGATATTTGATGCCTGCATACGTGTAATAAAAATATTCTCAGGATATCGAACACGAACATTATTTCCCCAAAAAAATATAAATATATAAAATCAAAAAATAAATTATTTTAAATTTCTTCAACCTGAATTTTTTTTACCTATCTGGGTACGACTTCCTGTTATTACACTTCTGTTCGTATACTTTTTCATACTGTTAAAATCTCCAAATATTAAATGGCAAAATCCACATTGATACATTTTTTTTATTTTATATGTCCACACTTCTTAAAATTTGATTTCAGAGTGTCTAATAAATATTTGTAATTGGAATATAACTGCATTCGTTCCCTTTTTAAAAAAAACTATTGGTTGAAAGTAATCATGTGTAAAAAACATTATTTTGTTGTCATGCGGATTTCGAAAATAAAAACATAATATTAGACCATTTATTATATAATTGGGGTTTTAATACCTTCTATTGCTCATATTCTTGTTCCTGAGCACATCATTTGTACAGTCAAGACCAGTAACAATTAAATTGTATCAAAATGACCAGCAAGGCTTGTGACCATTTTACGGACCAGGCATTCATGTTCTTCTTGTTTTTGAACAGTGTTCATCATAATTCTTCAGTACCTTTTAATAATGATTTGAAGAAGATGATCATTTGTAACACTCAATTATTTTTATTAAAGCACACAATAGCAATTTGTTCTATGACTTTATTTTTTTTTCTGTCTTCATAAAAAAGTAAGAAACATATCCCCCGTTACTCTACTCTAATCTTCCCGTTGCTCAATCTCCATCTCGTCATTCCAGTCTTCTGTGTGTGAAATTGCTCCAAGCCGAGAAATACGTGGTGTCAAAATCTAATCGCCAAATGAATTTGCACAAATGCTAAAAAAAAAACAGCAACTGCACAGATATTAACTCAGCGTCATGAATTTATATTTGACTTTTCTGCCATGTTTAATTACATCCAAAATAAACATTCACAAATGGCTCACCCCGTGGTGATCCGGGTTAGAATAGATCCTCAGTACCCCCTTGCTTGTCGTAAAAGGCGACTAAATTGGGCGGTCCTTCGGATGAGACCGTATAAACCGAGGCCCCGTGTCACACTTGTTCTTCTTTTTCCTCTTTTATGTCTTCTGCAGTTTCTTTTGGAATCCTTTTTTTGTTTACTATAATAATTTGAAATTAACGATATTAAGATTTGGAAATGAATTGATTTGTTAAAGTTGAAGTCTGCTTACAACTTTTTAAAATAATTTTTCACACTTATATAAAAAAAAAATAAGTTATCAAAATAAATATCCTTCAGTTTATTACATACCTTATAATTAATTCAACTTTAATTTCATCATCATTCTGTAGGTCATTCATGGTCCTGAGAAAAAAGAGAATAAACAAATTATAATTTTAATCTTTCAAACAGTTTGAATTATAAATTGTGTTAAATTTTTTAAAAAAAATTGTGATTTTATAATATTTTTTTTTTTCAATTTACCTTAACGTGAATTCCATCATTTCTTTTGAGTTTTAATAGCCGATGAAAATGACACTAAGATACATAAAATAGTGCATTGGATTTTGATTTCGATGAACGGTGTTGCCATGGTTACTAAAAGTAGAATTTTCTGTGAAATTCTTTTAAAACGCTACTTCTTCTACAGTTTTGGTCTGAGTTCAATATAACTTGGCACACAAGTAGACTACACTATGATACTATGATACATGAAATAGTGCATCGGAATTTGATTTCGATGAACGGTTTTGCCATGGTTACTAAAAATAGAATTTTCTGTGAAATTCCTTTAAAACGCTACTCCTTCTACAGTTTTGGTCTGATTTCATTATAACTTGGCACACAAGTAGACTATACTAAGATACATAAAATAGTCCATCGGATTTTGATTTCGATGAACGGTGTTGCCATGGTTACTAAAAATAGAATTTTCTGTGAAATTTCTTTAAAACACTACTCCTTCTACAGTTTTGGTCTGATTTCATTAAAACTTGACACACAAGTAGACTACACTACGATACATAAAATAGTGCATCAGATTCTGATTTCAATGAACGGTGTTGCCATGGTTACTAAAAATAGAATTTTCTGTGAAATTCCTTTAAAACGCTACTCCTTCTACAGTTTTGCTCTGAGTTCAATATAACTTGGCACACAAGTAGACTACACTAAGATACATAGAATAGTGCATTGGTTTTTGATTTCAATGAACAGCGTTACAATGGTTACTAATAATAGAATTTTCTGTGAAATTCCTTTAAAACGCTATTCATTCTACAGTTTTGGTCTGATTTCAAAATAAGTTGGCACACAGATAGACTACACAAAGATAATGAACACATTCGAGAAGCGTTGACTTTTAATCAGGGACGGTTTTACTTTTTTTTTTTTTACAAAAGAGGAATATATCGTCCCTCCCGTTTGCAAATAATGTGAGAGTTCCTAATACCCACATTTTCACTGTTTTTTATTCTTATCAATTTCTTACTTCAATACATAATACATAAAAAAGTTAAACTGACAACTGTAAGAGTCAATGCTTCTCGAAAAAGTTCATTACCTGTAGGATACAGGTAAAAATCGGAATAAACGGATCCAATCATGCACACGAATAGTGAACTTGTAGTAAATAAATCCAAGTATGCGTGTATACAATTAAATGTTTTCAGACCAGGTGTTTTTCTCTTTTTGTCTATCCTTGCAGTCCCTTCTCCAAAAAAAAAAAATGACAGAAACTATTCAAAAACATTCTTATTTTTAATGAAATCAAAAGTTTCAGTTAACATTGCATAACTCCACACCACGCTTATCTGAAAGAAATAAAAAAAATTTCGATGTAAGACTTATTAATATTTCACAGTGAACTTGTATTCCCCTTATCGCCACCCCCCGAAAAAGTTGAAAAAGAATAATCCAAGTCCAAAGAAGAATTTTTTATACGATAAGAATTTAATGACCATATATTATATTTTAAAACTACTTACGATGATTTTTTTTCTTTTCCTAGTCCTTCTTTTCCTCTTCCTTATCCTCAGGGCTAAAAAACAATTGTCAAGACTTATAAATGTTTTATCTTAAAACCATTGTGTGAAAATCTCTCTTTTTAAAAAAAATAAGTAAATGGGTAGAAGGATATTTTCAATTACCTCAAATAAAATGTGGACATGATAAGTAAATCACAAGTACTCCCTATAAGGGAGTATCTTTCCATCTCACCTTGGTTTGTGCTATCATCACTTATCGTGATGATGTCTACAATTGGACTGTAAAAATAAAATCAATGTTAAATAATAATGTGTAAGAAGTGTATACATTATTTTTCGTATTTTAAGACCAATCATTGCAATAAATATACTAACGGATTCTTCCTCCTTGGGGCATTGGGTGGATTTCTGATTTTCTGTGCAGAAGAAAATAAAAGGGGGAAAATAGTTAAAACATTTTTACTAACAATTAAGAAGATGAAGTTTGATCAAAATCCTTTTAGAAAAAATATACTAACCCCAATGCCGCCGCGGGGCGCTGAGGGGTCTCGCTATAAAGAAAAGCAAAGGATACACAATTTGCAAATGAAAGAGTATACACTATTGCTTTTAATATGAAGAAGTGGAAAATTGTTTAAAATCATGACGAAAAAAATACTAACTCTGCAGCCGTCGCTGTTCGACGTCTACTTGGTTCTCTATTTTAACAGAAATAAAAATGTGTCGAATACTTAAATTGAATATAATTAAAGTAGGTATATTTTCATTTTTATTGATTATGTTCTCTTGAAAATTTTCTGTAAAATAAACTTACTCAGTGGGTGTACTGAAAAATTAGATAAAAATGCAAAATTGAAAGATGATCTTTTTATGGTAACATTAACAAATGTCAATTAAAAAAAATGTATTATTTTTAAATATAATCATTAATCTTGATAGTGAAAAAAATTATTGTATATTAATTTTATCCGATCATAATACCTTTGATAAGAATTATTTATGATGAACTAAGTGAAAAAAGAAGGAAATCTTTTCAAGTAGAAGTAGAGAAAAAAGTAAAATTATGGGAAATACCTAGTCATAGGCCCCCTTCTTTTATTGGAATAAAAATCCATGCTATAACTGGAAAAAAAAACAAAAATTAATATTGGACATACCTCATGCTTAAGAATAAATCCAAAGAATCATAACTCCAGGAAGGAATAAAAATACACACGGGCATGACAGCCTTCCAAGCTGCACGCATATGGTAGTTAGTTTTTCGATAATCTTCTTTACGTCCTCGCAAATGCATTGCCTTTAAAAAAAGAAATAAATATCTCTGAAAAGAAATTTGGAATTTTTTTTTCAGACTGAAAAAAAAATGAAAATCATGAAGTACCGTTCCATGACCGTTCCATGGTAAAAGTCGGAAGGGGGATGGGGGTCCAAAAAGAAGGAGTGAAGATTAGCGCGTTTTTTCCTCTTTTTTATATGGTGAAGAGTCAGTGTTAATTATTGTTACTGAATTTTGATTGGTAAGGGTATCTTAACAACGAAAAAAAACGGTTTTTCTTTTCTTCATTTCTAAAGGAAAAATGAAAAATTGTTAAAGATGACCTAATATGGTAAAACTGTGTCATACAGGACCCCTCCCCGTGTAGTCGAAAGAACTTGCGAGTCACAAATTGAGCAAAATTAATAGGAGAATGCAGGAACACCCCAGACAACAATAGATAAAGACAATAAATAAAACTTTTCTGATACGGGTGATAATGAATCAATTAAGGGGACACTTTAACTGTGTTAGTAGGTAATCATTGTTTGAATGTTCTTCATGTCCCATTTCAATAAAATACATCTCAGTCATTAAATATTCCAAATTTTGTATAAGCGGTTGTATTTATCTAAAAAAATTTATTTCTTCCGATTTTGCATTGATAAAAAAAAAAATGGCATTACGTATTATTTTATGGTTGATGACCACTTCTTTCGTCTATGGGTGTGATCTTTCTCAGGAATGCACATATTATTTGGATTTTGCCGATTGTCCTGGGGAGGAGGCCTGTGTGTATTCAGGTAGAGTTGTACAGGTGAACTGTTGGATCGAGAAAATCCGGTCATGGTCCCCTATAGAACGACTCTTGATTAAAGGAAATTGTCCAATAGAGAACTACAAGAGATTCTGCCAGGACAGAGTCAAGTCCATCCTCATGTTTAACTCGCGCGAGAATTTTACCTGTACAGGTCAACAAGTGTTTTGGGAATTTTTATTTTTTAATTTTTTTATTGAATGAATCGTTTCAGATATTGAGATGCACTCTATCATTTAAGTGTTAAAATATATATTCGTCGAATATGTATTGTTTATAACTTGCGTATAATTATAATATCTCTTAAAACTCTGTAATTAAGTACCTTACAATTTATAAGAATAAAAGGGGGGACGTATCCTAAAAGAGAGAAAAGGTGAGCGTGACATAGTTTTCTGTCTGTGCCGTTACTTGGGTGAAATGATGACAAAGCGTAATTTGATACAGCTACCTGTACTGTGCCTCATTAAAATTCATGATCAAACAAAATTGAAAACTTGAGAAAACTCCGCCTACTGTCAATTTAATGTAATTGCGCTTTGTCACCAGCATGGTCTGCAAGACGGTTTTTGAGCTTGGACTGGCAAAAAAGATTTGCGAAGGTATGAAGAAAGGAGTAAAATATTTTTATTTATTACCAAGGTAAAGAAAAAAATAATTAGTGGATTTTTTTTTGTCTGTATTTGTATAGAAATGACTTCATCGGCGTCAACCACGGGGACTAGCTTGGATGTAGAAGAACGTGAGTTCATTCGTGTTGTGCACTGATCTGTAGAAAATCTGAAAAATGATAAATCAAATGCAATATTCCTTGTTAATAAGTTAAACAAATCCATCATTTAGAGGAGAATTTCTACAGATATATTGAGTTTTGTTTTGTTGCCACTCCGTTATGCCCCCCCCCCTCCAAATATTTAACTTGATTTTCTTTTTGTTAATTTCTGAAAAAATGTTTTTATAAGTAAAGTTTGTTTGTTTTTTAAATGTGTTACGTGTTGCGTTGAAACTTTGTGACTCAACTATTTATTAGAATTTCCAAAGAAAGTGCGTCGACGAGGCTTCAAGAGAAGAAGAGTCATCGTCCAGGGCATAGATTATCAGTGGGAAGCCGATCTCGCTGACGTTCAAAATCTGTCAGAGTATAACGACGGCATTAAATTCCTTTTGGTGATCGTAGACGTCTTTTCTCGCATGCTTTGGGTCAGACCCTTGAAAGATAGAAAAGCTAAAACCGTTATTGAGGCATTTAAAGAGGTCCCAGACACCCCAAAGCCATCTGTACCGATAAAGGTTCGGAATTTTATAACCGTTACCTCCGACAGTATCTGAAAGAGCAAGGAATAAAGATATTTTATGCCCTCAACGAAACCAAAGCCAACTTTGCCGGAAGATATATTCAACAGGTCCAGTACAATCAGTACATTTAGCTACGTAGGTAGAATTACCTACGTAGCTTTATTTACCTACCTCAGGTAGCTTGATTTAGCTATTTCAATGTAACTTTTCTTTTTATGGAAAAGAGACAAAAAATCGCAGTTAAATGACTATTGATATTTATACTAGGGAGACTTTAAAAAACATTCCAAAGCAGAGATAGTTTAAACATCGCTGTGTTTGGTCAATTTAGAGCAAAACATGTAATTCCATTGTTTGGTTATCTGTCCATGCGGTGAGGCATGACCGAGTATGATTACTTCACATTGTGATGAATAATTAACGACCTATTATCTTGTTAGCCAGAACTGGACTTCTTTGTCATTTCATTCAAGGAGTAACTGTTCTAATTGTCATACATAGCCCCAAAACTTTCAGAACTTTGATTGCAATTGCGCAGAAAAATCAATTTCTTTAAGAGGGAATTTTTCATGAATTGTTTTCAGAAGAGTTCAAAGTTGAAAATGATCACTGCATCAAAATGATAGTTTTTGCACATCCTGAGAAAAATGCTCTTTTATAGAAAAAAAATCATTTGGTAGCTAAATCAAGCTACCTGAGGTAGGTAAATAAAGCTACGTAGGTAATTCTACCTACGTGGCTAGATGTACTGATTGTACTGGACCTGTTCAAACCATAAAAAAAGATTATATCGTTACTTTACCCACGTTCAGAAATACAAGTACCTCGACATCCTACAAGACGTGGTCCAATCCATCAACCGAACTCCCAATAGGTCGCTCAATGAACGCATGCCTGCTTCGGTCAACCAAGAGAATGAAGAAGAAGTGAGACTCCATGCTTACCTAGTTCGACGTCGAAAAGACTCTGCAACACCGAGGATTAAAAAATCCTTTTCGTCTAAGAAGCGCAAACCCTATAGTTTAAAGTGGGTGATCAAGTTCGAATTACGCATCTGAGACGAGCGTTTCAGCGAGATTACGATCAGACCTACACGGAAGAAATTTTCGTCGTCAGCGAGCGTTTTATATCCCAGGGTCTCCCCATTTACAATTTAAAGGATACACTGTATGATGGACGATCCGATTCGAGGTACTTTTTATGCCAGTGAGCTCCAGAAAGTGTCTAAAGACGACCAGACCATCTGGAGGATCGAGAAGGTGCTACGGAAACGCAAAGTTCGCGGCCGAGAAGAGGTTCTGGTGCGATGGTTGGGATGACCCAAGAAATTTGACAGTTGGATTCCACGATCCGATATAAAAGAGTCGTAACGCGTTCCAATCCCTTCATTCCTCAGGAAAGATGTCGATGCATTTGGTTCTCAAGTCTTCGGACAGTCCCTCCGTCCACGGTGATAATCGACCGAGCGACTTTAGAGTACGTCTACCCCGCCCCTTGCCCTTAACGGGGGATTGGACGGTAGAACTGACGGAATTTCGCAACTCAAAGGTGAAACCGACGTCCGACCAAGAAATCGTTGTCTACTGCTCTGTCTGCGACGAAAGTTTCGTGGGGGAACGTCAAAAACCCCTCCTGAGACGCATCGTTTTGGAAAACGACAAGAACGTCATCTTTATTCGACCTTATCGCAAACCGTTACGCATCCATGATTTGAGGTACATACACGTGTATATAAGGGACAAAAACGACTGCGACGTCTCATTCTTAGCTGGAGAATCGACGGTGACACTCGTCTTTCGACGTCTCTGATCAATCATGTCTGGACCCACGTACATTTTAAACCCCGCTCTGTGGGAACAATTTCATCACACGGAGGGGGGTGAAAACTTCATTCCGTCCATACGACGAAACGCTCAGAGAGGAAGAGGTATCTTAAACCGACGTAAAGCTTACATGATTCCTTTGAAATCTCGCAACCCTGTTTCCAATTACACCATTCATCAGGTGACTCCCGTGGCTGCCGAGCAGGAGAGAGCCCTGTCCGATTTGAAAGAAACCATCCTGAACGAAGAGCCTCACATGCCTCTCAAGAAAACAATAAAAAGCAAGAAAACGAAATTGCCCAGTCGCACATAGACTGCCAACGGGAAAGGACGTGTCCAGCAACCAAAGAAAAAATCTCGTACACCAGCCAAACCCACCAAGAAAAAAAAGTCGACAAAACCGACGAAAAAGAAGGCGACAAAACAGTCGACAAAACAGACGAAAAAAAAACACCGCCCAGAAAAATTTCCGAACCCATCTTCTAATCATGGTATTCCTCAGCGAGATCAACACGTCGGTAGCAGAACCCTCCGAACTGTCTCTTTTTAGCGATCCTCCGAACCAGGTGGCTGTACAAAAAATCTATTTCTCCGAAATACGACCCATTTCTTCCTTTGACGGCGAAATAATATGTAATCAACAGAGAATAGAATAAAAAAAGTCAAGATTCAAACTCGTAAATTTTTTTAAAAATATTTTTGTATCATTTTCAATTTACTGATCACGTCATAAATTTCAATTTTGACTTTTTGTCTATTCTTTGTGTTTTTCAAGTCCTCTGCTGAGAAAAAAAAGATAACTAATCATGTCTATTTTCTTTTCAAATTTATTCATTTCTTTTTCACACATCTCTCTTTGGGACTTGACTGCAACTGAAAGAACTTGTTATTCGTTTTTCTCCTACTCCTTCATCCACATCTTCTATTCTATATATAAAAACAATAGGGGTGCAATTAAAGGAAAACTTACAACTGACCTGTTACAGATAATTTTCAAGTTCCATAATAAATCCTAGTACTCACGGGCAGGGTATCGCCCCCACGATGTCCATCGCTTTAGAAAGATTTACGATGACTTTTTTCAAGTCATCGCAAATACACCTGCTTTAAAAATATAAAAAAAAAAAAAGAGAGAAAAAATCACAAAATTTTAAAGAAATGACCTGCGTCTTATGTAATGTGTGAAAAACATTAAAATCAACATACTTTGCCATGGTACCCGCAAGAGTAAGATTTTAGGTGTTTCCTCTTTTTTTTATACCGATTTCCCATGTGATTTTTTGGAAGTATATCATTGGAAAATATTAAAAAAACGCAATAACTTAAGATTTTAAAAACTGGTTTTCAATAGAAATGGAAAAATTCAATTAATTTAACCTAATTTTAGTCAAATCTCACACCTAAAAAATTATCTAGGTCTCACAAAAACAGGTCGGAAGATCACGAGTGAAATGCGGGATCTACATTGTTATCAATAATTACGTCTCTCATCCCCCCTCCTCAAATATTTGTCTTCTGTCAATGTAAAATGTCAAAGTGTACATTGCATGAGGGTCAGCCTATACACACATATATAAACATTTTTTTTCACTTAAACCTATCAGATCGACGTATATTGGATAATCGTACAGAAAAAAAAAAAAAAAAAACATGTTTTGTATGTTTTATTATATTTTGTATACGATTATAAATTTCTCCTTTGGATGTGAACTGACCCCTACTTGCGAATACCCTTTCACGGGGTGGGTCAGATGTTCAGGAGAAACTATCTGTGTTTGAAATCTTGAATATGATCAAGTAGAAGTAAATTGTTTCATCAAGGAAATAAAACCCTCGGATATCGTCATTAAACGCTTATTTATCGATGGGGAGTGTGAACCAAACATCAATTATGAACGTTTTTGTAAATTATATTTCATACAGGAGATCATCATGGAAAATGGCCAGGGTCAAGTCCGATGTCGAGGTAAAATAAAACTTTTCTTTCTCTCATTTTTCTCTCTCTCTCTCTCTTTTAATCACCCCCTTCTCGTGATTCGTTTACTCTCCCATGAGAAAAAAGCGGCACAGCTTTGAAGTTAAAAGCTGACGTCGCTAAAAATCGCTGATTTTGTCACTCATAGCTTGTTCTTTCAACGGGGAAGACGTTTTTTGTCCAGGTACATGACTAAAACAAATTTAGGAAGATTTTTTGTGATAATGGAGTTACATTCCAGCATCTTTAAGTGATATTTGAATTTATCATTTCTTTTATTTATAGAGGTAACTACAATGGCGAACAACAACACCCGTAAGTACATCTTTGTATCATAATGGTTTCAATTGATTTTTGTTCTCTTTCTTGTTTATTTGTTTGTGTTTTGGAGTTGTTTTGTTTGTTGTTTGTGGGGGTGGAAGGGGGGGGGGTGAACTTTTTTTATGGTATTTGTGGTACACATTTATTGTATTGGTGTATTTATGGTACACCACAGACACTACTCTGTCACTCACTGGTTCTATGAATGACCACACCACCCAAACACACACTGTGACTACCCCCACCCAAACACACACTGTGACTACCCCCACCCAAACACACACTGTAACTACCCCTACTGACACCACCCAAACACACACCGTGACTACCCCCACCCATACACACACTGTGACTACCTCCACCCAAACACACACCGCGACTACCCCTACCCAAACACACACTGTGACTACCCCCACCCAAACACACACTGTAACTACCCAAACACACACCGCGACTACCCACCCAAACACACACTGTGACTACCCCCACCCAAACACATACCGCAACTACCCAAACACACACCGTGACTATCCCCACCCAAACACACACTGTTACTGATCATTTCCACACTGATACCATCCAGGCTACCACAGACATGACCTTGCCTCCAAACACCTTGAGTCCAATTACAGGTGATAAAAGAAAATACTTGTTTGCTTATTATTTTTTCAGTTTATTAGCCATTCCCATATTTATTCTCCCATGTATTTGACTGTTGTTTTTTGGTAACTTCGATAAGTAGAGCACCGGATCTCAACTTTTTAACAGATTTAGGAGTACCGATGATTCCTTGAATACCTTTTTGAATGATAAATGGTGATACCTTTGTCAAAGGTTTCATATGTTGTTCTGAAGTTTGTGCCTCAAGCGTGATGAAGCGTTATTCGGAGGGTCTGTATTTATACACAATAGCAGACGATTGTGCAATCGCGGCAAAACATCAACAATCCAATCATGTGATCAAATGTGATTGGCTAACACAAAAAAATCGCTTTTGATCATGTGATCAAAAAACGCCCCATCACAGTGACAAAGCAAAATTGAAGGGGGAAAAGGCCGAACCCGAGTGCATATATGACGTCATACAATAACATAACACTGATGTAGTATTACATGATTTTTTTATTTCTTAAAAACTAACAAAGCTTCTAACTGTCGAATTCTCCTCCGAAATCGTATTCGATCCGCTACTAATTGCAACCAGGGACTTCTCCGGTCTTCGGGGGGTAATTCGTAGATTTGATTGAGGCTGGTATTAAAAGTCACGGATTTCCTAGCCTTTGTGAAATTTCCAGGTATTTCATTCCGTATTGAATACATACTTTCTCCATCGCATCTATGTCCTGCCACAATAAAATCACTTTGCCCGCTTGGGGATGGGTCAGGAAACTGTAAGGCTTTCCGAAATAACGGGTCAGGTTCAGTCCGTACCATTTCTGGGGCAGAATTGTTTTCATATGTCGACATAGAAAATGTATGGTAGCTAGTCTCCCCATGCTCGTCGCATGATGTGATAAGGTTAGGCATTGTAACCATAAATCCTGAAGGGTTTCCATGATAGTGCTGGCTTTCTGAAATACTTGTTCTGCCTCCGGGGGTAGAGCTTCTTGGTGATTTTGTGCCCATCGTACTAAACAATCATACCCATCTAAAATCAGAGAGTGAGTGTGTATCAGGGTTGACATGATAGTCGATTGTGAAGAAAGGACCAGACTTTTCTTCTCATTTATACCCCCCAGTATAAAACGTAGGTTAAGGTATAACTTGAATCGCTGCCAAGTATTTATCTGTGTAGTCAGCATAAAAAAATTAAAAAAAACGTAGGTCTATCGTATTTTTGCACACGGGCCCCTGACTTGAATCGCTGCCAAGTATTTACCTGTGTAGTCAGCATAAAAAAACGTAGGTAAAACGTATTGATGCACACGCCCCCTAATTTTTTGCACACAACCCTTTACAGATGATGCAACAGGTATAAAAAGGACAGGTAAAAGGTGCACACGGCCCACAGCAGGTATATAAAGGGGAGCTGGGATTTGACGATCAGTCTTGCTTGACATTTCGAACTTGACAGACGTGAAAAAAATATTATGGCAGAAGCAATGATGAATACTCCAGACAACCCCAGCTATGTGACACCTGAAGGTTATGTAGGAGCCCCTATGCCAGAGTCACAGGATGCAGTGGGATTAGATTTGGGCATGTATAATCTTCCAGAATATGCGAATAAAGAAGATATGGGCCTATTAAATACAACTCTGGATGGGATTGTTAACATGCTGTCCGCTCTTGACAACAAGATGAATGATATGAACAACAAGGTGAGTGATCTTAACAACAAGCTGAATTATATTGGTGAGAAAGTGCGACATCATGACAACACGCTGAAATATATTGCTGAGAAGGTGGGTGATCATGAAAACAAGCTGACTGATCTGAAAACTTACAACGCCAGTGAATTTTGTTTGATTCGTGCCAAATTATCCAAATTAGAAGTGAAAGTTACTAACATGCAAGACAAAATGAGAGGAGGAGGAGCAAGCACTTACCAGAAAAAAGAAGGACAAGGGGAATCGGGAGAAAAAAAGAAAACTAGACAGACGGACCCATGCTACAGGTGCAAAGAGTTAGGGCATTGGGCCCCAGATTGCCCCAAGAAAGATTTGTGCTACAAGTGCGGGAAATTTGGCCATTGGGCTAATAAGTGTACAGAGGATGACGAGGATCAACAATTCGTCAAAGAAGTACAAAAACTGGAGAAAAAGCCTCAGGAACTCAAGATCTCAGGGACCCACCAGACCAAACCTCTAGTGAAAGAAGGAGACAAAAAAGAGAAAAAAAAGGAAGAAAACAGAGAGAATCCAGGACCCAGTACTACTCACAAGAGGAAACTATCCCTGATGACCGATAAGGCCCAGAAGAAGAAAAAGTAAATTGTTGTATTTTTTCACTTGAATAAAATCTGTGTTCTTGTTTCTATTGTGTGTTATTGTTTTTTTTTCATTTTCGGAAAATCACTGTGAATGAGTGACGTCATAATCACATTCTTTTGAGTCGCTGCCAAAATCATACTAGCAGCGTTATGAATCGTAGTAGCAGCAGCGTATAGTGTATAATGTAAACACAGTGTAAACACACCCCCGTATTTAGGGGGATTATATGTACTGAATTGAACCGGCTATCCCCCACAGGGGCTGCACTCCCTTGACCCACCTATCCCCTCCAGGGGCTGCACTCGCTTGACCCAGCTATCCCCCACAGGGGCTGCACTCAGTTGACCCAGCTATCCCCCCCAGCCCCAAAAGTGCACTCAGTTGACCCAGCCATCTAGGCCCGTTATACTACTTAGGGTCGACACAAACTGTTGCAAAAACGCATTCTTATCCAACTGATATTTAAACTGATGCTCCCATATAGTAACCATGCTGTATCCCAGATTTTTAGGTTCTTTTTCTCTGTTTATTGTCATATCGTATAATTCTTTGATAGTTTGATTGGTGGAAGGATGTTTGGTGTAATTTCGGTCTTCTGGGAAACAGGAGGGACAGCCGTGGAACACACAACCTAGTTTTGAGATGCAAAAAAAATTAAACATTTATGTATTCGTGGTTTAGTCCAGGTACGCCGCCGCCCCCCCCCCCTCCAGTTTAGGGGGAAAGGGGGTAAATGTTAGATATAAAAAACAGAACTATATTGCCAGGGCTTACCATAAAATTCGTAAATGGTTCCTTTTCCGTTGGGACTCTGTACAAATCCGTCGCATCTATAATTGGTCCCCGGGACATGATATTCACCCCCGTTGAGAGCGTGAGAAATGCTTAAAGGATTTCCCCGTTGACGACTTTTTTCCATTAGCCATTCTAACCACTGAATGGAAATCTTGCTATAATTGTCGCGTTTTGTATAACCTTGAGAGGGTACTACTGCTATGGGACTCTTGAAATGCCGTCTTCCTATCTGTATATTTTCCTCCTTCCTCAAGTCAATTAATGACGTCCACGAATCTTCGATGTTGATCACTTCTATTCCCTCAAGCGTGTGGACGTCATACCAAGAACATTCCCCGTCTTTGGTGATTTCTATCTTGTACTTTCCTTTCAAAAATAAAGATTTAAATATCCCCATGCACACGCTTGCAATGGTGACGTAATCAAATGGGTCGATTCCAAACGTGGTACTTTCCTTGACGGTTCCGTCTGCTTGTGGAATGTGTTCTTTGACGGTCGTCACCTTGATCATTAAATTTCGAAATTCCAGACAGCCCCGTCTCAGTATGTCAACGTCCGAGCGACAATATTGCAACATTTCTTCTCGAAAATTAAAGATTTCGATCTGTTTCCTTGCATGCCATTCTGCAAGCTTCTTCCGTTCCCCAGTCGACATGGCATCGTATCCGTAATATTTTAATTCTGGATATGGCCCCACGTAATTTTGATGGGCTTTGGTATTAAATAAATGGGGAAAGTAACCTTTGCAGAGTTCCTGTAGACCAAAAGCTTCTGGTATTTTAGCTAGTTTCATGGGAAGGAAATTGAGGGAATCCACAAAAGTTAAATTCAGTTTTTGGGCAATGTGCATGTACATGATTTTGGAACCATTGTATATGATCTTGCTTGGTCGAATGGAGTGTCGGTCGATAAGAACTTCTAAAACGGGATACAGGTCAAAACTTTTGGCATTGTGTGCAACTAAAATCGAGTCCCTGCAGTGTTTACTGGTAATGTAAGCACAAAACTGCTCGGCGGCGCTGTCACCAGAAAACACGAGTTCCCTTTTTCCACAAGTGTCGGTACAAGGGGGAAACATAAATTCTCCTTTTCGGGTCCGGGAACATTTTGTACATCGTTTTCCACATTGATGACAGGTAGCACCCTCCACTATTCCATTTTTTCGCATTTGTGACAAGTGGTCTGTAGTACGGCAAAGTTGACTTTATGTTGTTGTAGACCGCAGGACGGATCGCGACAGTTCTGACAGAGTCTGCAGTTTAAGCACTGGCGTTCCTCCTTAACACAATGGCGACATCTGATGCAAGACGGTCTGTATCCTTTGTTGCAATGATAAATGTCATCTTGACGCGTCTCAAAATCGTAGAAAATAAATTTCTTGTTTCTCTTCTCCATATCACACGTATACGATTTCTGATAACAATTGTGTTCCCCCGTTTGATATTCCCGACAGTTGGGGCACTGCCACTCTTGACAAATATGTAAATGGGAAGAGCGATTAGCACGTTCCAGAGTGACTCTACAATTTTTGCATTGGTAAAACACGTCACAGGCGGGGGGATAACTCTCTTTCTTGACAACTTTTTGTTGTTTGTGTCTCTTAAAACTCGTCCAAGACCGACAGATCCGACCACAGGAACGACAACCCATTTGGACGTCTGTTTCTGGGCAGTTGTCATGTAAACATACTTCACAAGAGGTGGCACAAGAGTGTTTGGATTTATTTTTATACGGTTTTAAACAAGTATGGCAAAAATACGACGCCTTAAAAAATCCTTGTATCCTAGCAATTCCATGCCAGTGTTTTTCCTGTTCCGAATCCACGTGATACAAATAGAGACGAGGCTAACCCTGATCCTCTGTGACCCTGACAAATTTGTTTCCAACGGCAGAGGACACGACGTTGATCGAGACATCAAATAAATTTTCAAAAGGTTCGATATCATTCAGACCTAAATACCTGTCATTGGGCACACCGGCTTTTTCACATAGCCCCATGGCCAGCTCCGTTTGCATTTTTTGTCTCGACGTTTTCAAGATATTGTCATAATACGTTTGAGAAATAGTGCGGTGTTTGAGGGCGTGATCTAGCATCGTTCCAGGATCATTCCTCACTAAATTATTCCATGTTTCCGTATCTACTTTCTTACACGTTTTTAGAAAACACAGACCGATGGAAATGGCCATACATAAATTGTCATTATTTTGAACGTGAAAAAGAGATTTTTTCCTTTCTATACTATTTTTAACCGAAAAGAGTTGTAATGGGTAATTTTCTAGGGTTACCTCCCCCTTTAGGTAAGTCAATGGACCCGATGGTGACTAGCAGGTTTTCGTCTACGGGTAAGCTTTCGTTCGAATTGAGTACCTTGGTGATCTCAGACATGACCACATCTGCATTCAATTTTTCCCAGGACTGCAGCGGCACGACGATAGGATTGTTTAAACTCGGATGACTTAGGACCACCCTTCCCAAATCCGCATCATGACCCTTGGCCTGCGACAACAGGTCGTCGAACATCTCGTGTAATTTGTTTTGGATATCTATTAATTTATCCCCCCTCCACTGTTCATTGAATTTGACCTTGAACGTGGTGTCGCGGGCCAGATTTTTCTTGAAGGTCCTGGTATCTCTCTTCCAGATATAGTAAGGTTTTGCTAATGTGTCCTTAGAATCAGAACTTTCCCCACCGCCCCCACCTGTCTACTTGTAGAAGGTTGATTGCCATCATTGCAAGAATGACACGTTTTTTTAGGAGGAGACTCCATATCAGAGAGAACCTCCTGCCATAAGTCGTCTATGTGCTTTCCCCACTTAAGTTCCTTTTCATGCTGGAGTTCTCTTAATCGGTTCTCGACCTCGACATCACCAACTAAACCATTCGCTGTTGCAAATAACTGCACGGCATCTGAATCAACCAAGGAGTCCTAGATTTCTTTGAGGAGACTACCGTCTGACATGTTCTAAATTAAAAATTTCAGACTGTTTATGAAATTCTTTAAAATATACTTTTCAAAATACAACCTGAAATTCAATAATGTATTATATTTTTTTTATATTGTTACACCGCAACTCATCTAAAGAAAAAAAAACAAAACGTATTTTTAACTTCAAAAAAACTTTTATTTAAATTCATAAACAACATGATTGGTATATTCAATTGCAAACATGTAAACTGCATGCTAAAAATCAACTGTATAATAAAAAAAAACATCTCTCATAAAATAGCACAAGTTATACACAAAATCCGTGTAAAGTTACACATTATGCAATGTGAAGTGTTAATTTTGATACAAAAAATTAACAGTAAACATATTAAAACTCCTGAGGAATTCACTCGTGTAAAATTCTGGTTCCTTTCTTCTCAAGAAAAAAAGGAATCAGTATAATAAATGTGATGTTTTCAAAATTAACAATATAAGTCATGACAAAAATAATAATAAATTGCACTACCCATGTGCAAAAAACTCCATCACATAAACAAAAAAGGGTGTGTATATGGAAAATTCTGATTTTTTTTTCCCAAAATACATAATATAATTCATAAAAGAGAATACAAATCACACAACCTGCAATCAACTATTCTAAATTGTATTTCTAAAGTAGGAATTTACATTATCTCCCTTCCTGTCTGCAAAGAAAAAATCCACCTTCCAATCAACCAAACATAGAATAATTTTCAAAAATCTCTCTCTCGTAACCTTGCACAGTATGTATAAAATCAGTGTAAAATTACACATAATAAAACACGAAGTGTTAATTCTAATACATAGATTAAAATGTTATTTCAGTTTTTATCATAAAACTAATAAAAAAAAACATATGTGTAAAATTCTATCTATTGTTCCTTTTCCTTTCTTGAAAAAAGAATCAGTATCATAAATCACAAAAACAATTCTAACATTTTGGAAAAAAATTATCATTTTTTCCTCTCGTCCACAAATGAAACACAGAAAAGTAAGGGAAAAAAACATACATATCATACAAACTATAAATTCAAGACATCAATGTCTTGTTACTACAGTGTCATCATGCATATCTCATGTGGTTTCTTTTCACTCTAATGGCCTAAACCTTTGACTCAAACTCTAATAGCTTAAACCCTTGACTCAAACACTAACTTTTTTTTTGCATTTTAGACCTTGTGTGGGCACTAACAGGAGACGGTCTAATTAGGGGTTTCAACGATTGAGGCGTGTGGAAACTTTCACCACTTGCTGTTTCAGGCGTGACAATCTTTGGCTGGGGTGGTGTTGTTGGCTGGGGTGGTGTTGTTGGCAGGGGTGGTGCAGTTGGCTGAGGTGGTGATTGGACTTGGTTAGGGATGTTGGATTCTATTGGTTCATCTTGCGATTGAGGATTGGTGGTATAATGAATTCTTATCTTGATGATGATGATAATCGACAGCTTCAAGAAGACTGTAGCTGTGATTCCCCAAGCTAGGAATCCTAATAAAATTTTTTAATTAGATTGAACATCCTTTATGAAAGAAAACAATTATCTTTCGAGAATAGCAAAACTTATAAAAATATGTACACATTTTTATTAAATTAAAATCTGAGGTCCTTGGAAACATATATTTTTTTTACCTGATCATGAGAACTACCAAGAATTTTGTATACTGCTCTTCAGTTATCAGAAACATAATGAATATCAAATTCTATGTCATCATAATCATCATCCGATTCAGAATAATGTCCAACATGTGCCAGCTCATACTTTGATGGCAAACTATTTTTTTTCTTAACAATTTGATTCTTTCTGAATAAATGATTACCAAGAACACTTGTTTGTTTGTTATTACTAATCATTTTACACCTCGGACATATTTTCCTCATTTTTTTAACATTAAATAACAGTAGAAACATAAAATTTAATACACATGTCAACATGATGATATTCATATACAAACCAAATTTACCATAATATGCATCTTTTTCCTCCCCCTATGTGTCACTCTGCAGTTTGGCATTCACTGTCATACATATCTGCTGTTTGGGATTCGCTGTCATTGATGTCTGCTGTTTGGGATTCACTGTCATTGATGTCCCATCTTCACTAACATCTACCAATAAAAGTTTCAGTACACAAAAATTAGTTGCAACAATTCAGGTGTTGTGGATATCCATGAGTAAAAACTTTTACATTTAATTTTTTGATGTAACAAAAAATTACTGGTAATTAACAACTAAATTTTACCATTTTTCATTAAAAAAAAATTCAAAGAATATAATTAACTAATATATACAGTGCTACTCTTTAATTTTAATTTTACAGAAAATTTAAAAGGGTAAATGAGGTTAGAAGCAATCTACAAAAGTAACAAAAGTTTCATAGTGAGCTTTATCTTTTTTTTCTACTAGAAGGATGTTTAACTTATAACAAATTTTCTTGCTGAGCGCCAGCCATGTTGCTTTCATGGTGGTCTCTGTTGCTTTCGTGGTGGTCTCTGTTGCTTTCGTGGTGGTCTCTGTTGCTTCCGTGGTGGTCTCTGTTCTTACTTGGTATATTGTTGTTCGTGTCATACCTACAATATTAAGATGGAGTCATTAAACAATTGGGAAGGATATGGAAATAACGAACAGTATTCAATCTCAACGTCCATTAAACAAATATACAAAATAAGAGCAGAGCAAACACGGACCTCCGAAACATCAGAGGTGGGATCAGGTGCCATGGAGGAGTGAGCATCCCCTGCCGACCGGTCACACCCGCCGTGTGCTCGTTGTCATAATCAGGAAATAACGGAAAAAATCCGTGGTCAATTCAGTGTATAAATAATGGACTAACAATTGGTATGAAAAACGTCAGTCAGCATTTCATTCAATGATAAATTGTATTTGCTGACAAGGTCATTGTATCGACCATAGAATTTACGAAATGATGACTTTAAACGAGACTGTTGATATTCTTGTTTCATCAACTTGCTTGTCAATAATTTACCTCGTTTAAGAAATTGTTCATACGTAGAGCATGCTCTTGCGTATCGAATCAACTGAGATATAAATACTCCGTATGCAGGTGATGAAGGTATATTGCTGCTCAAGTAAGGGAAGTTGACGATAGAAAAGTTAAAGTCATCACGTTTATCATATAGCTTGGTTGTTAGATTACCATTAGTGTCTTTTTCAAGTAAAATATCCAAGTATGAAGCAGAAGTGTCGGACTCTGTGGTATCTTTTATCTCAAGCTCACCAGGATATATCGTGTCGACGTAGGAATGGAAATTATCATTATTAATTGACAATACGTCGTCGATATATCTAAATGTCGAGTTGAAGGCCACAGCAAGTGTTTTCTTCTTTTCACGTAAAAGATTTTGCATAAATTCTGCTTCATATGAATATAAAAATAAGTCTGCTAATAACGGAGCGCAATTTGTACCCATGGGAATTCCAATAGATTGTTGGAATACCTGGTCTCCAAAAACCACATAGATATTGTCAATCAGAAACTCAAGCATCTTCTTGACGTCAACTTCAGAGTACGTATGTGTGCATTCAGAATCTGTTTTAACAAAAAAATTTTCAAATGACCAATTACGAGGTAAGCAAACTTACGCATTCCATTTTTGTTGAAGAAGCAGCTGTCAATGATATCAAAAAGCCTGGATTTTAATTTGTCGTGGGGAATTGTTGTGTATAAAGTTGAAAAGTCGTAAGTTTTTATGCTGTTAATTTTTTTAAAGTCTTGTAGTTTCAAATTGTCCAAAAGTTCTTTAGAATTTTTAAGCATCCACATCTGATTTACACAACTTCTTGAATATATAGTTGTACAGTACTCTTGAAGTTTTTCCTTCACTACTGTCAATATTTTAGTGAGAAGTAACGAAAGAGGCTTGGTTGAACATTTACTGGAACCTGCAATGTATCTTTGTTTGTAAGGATTCTTATGAAGTTTCGGAATCCAATATATATAAGGTAGTTCAAATTCATTTTGGCTCTGTGGAATATTAAAAGTATTCAAAACTGACAGTGATTTTGAAGAATGTCTTCCTTAGAAAGAGAAGTATATGTATAAGTAGGATTACCACTTGTAGAATTAAATCCAAGTTCTTCTAGAATGCAATTTATATAATGAGCCTTACAAACGAAGACAATGTTGTTACCTGCTTTGTCGGCAGGAACCAGTACGTACTGATCGTGTAATCTATCTAATTCTTTTTTCACTTCTGGTTTATTGAACACAGAAGGATAGATGGTTTTCATTTTGCCCCTCAATCTTTTAATACGTGACTTTAACATGGATCTGATACATTTAATCCATTCTGACAAGGTGTCAATGTCTTCTTTTTCATATCTAGCCCATCGTCTGGCGTAATTTTCAATAGAATCCATAATATTTATGAAATTCCGACGCCAGTTGAAGGATCGGGGTTCCCTATATTTAGGACCTTTTAAAACAAGTGATCTAAGGTCCTCATTACGAACTATTTTTACGTCACCTGTAATAACGTGTCCAGCAGGACTATAGTTATAGGGCGAAGAAGAACATGAACACGAAAGGGGATTATTTTTCAGATAGTCGATATCCAGACCATGTAAAGTGTTTTTGTAATTGAAAAGTTTGGAAGCAATGGTCGATGTATATTTGTAGGAAATACAAGGCGTAGTCTTTAACTTGAAATATGGTGGAATACAAGACTGGACCCTTTTGTGATTAAGAATATTACTTATATTAACCGCGTCAATTCCTTTATTGGCATATTGAAGTTTAAGGAAAAGACGGATTGTTTTAGCTGCATTTTCTTCCGTGAAACGTGCGGGCTTAAAAAGCCTATGATGTGCAATATCCATAATCACAGAACCGAGCCTATATTCAGGTGTCGAGGAATCTAAATTTGGATGTTCCTTGGTCTTTTCAAGAGGACTATTTAAAAGTTTCAAAGGGACAGAGTAAAGTTTGGTTCGAAAATGATGTAGACCTAACTGTTGATTTACATAAGGTAGTAATGAATCAAAAGAGACGTCGTGTATTGCAGGTTTATTGTACGAACGATGTCCATGACTACGCTTACGTCTCTGAGTATTGTTAAAAAGTCCCATCACATTTACATTATTACACTGCGGGCTTGTAAGATTTCCAACACTATCGACATTGTCATTACATCCATAGGGAAAGGCTGTCCCTAGTTTCCTAATCCAAAATTCTTCACGTTGTCTACGGAAAGGTGTACTCAACGACGGACTATTTGTGTGGTGATAAATCTTTTCCAGAATTCTAACTTTCATTGATAAAATAGAATGATCAGGTGAATTAAAATGTTTATATAAAAGCTGCTGACCACCATGATTTATTTGAAATCGATGACCTGATATTCTTTTGTTAAGCGATCCCTTGGTTTCACCGACATAAATAAGTCCACACAGATTACATTCTATTCCATAGACAACATTAGAAGATTTGCAGTTCAGATTTTCCCAAGTTTTGGTATAGAAGCTCTGTCCAGTAAGATTACTGGTGAAAGAAGTGTCAGTTATCAAAATGTCACAGGTTTTACAGTTTCGCACAGAACATTTTGAAACCGAAGACATTGGATCGGAAAAGGAATCATCCAATATATTTGTAATAGAAACTTTACACTCTTTCAATTTGGTATATGATGTATTGGTTTTATACCAAAACTGGGAATCTGAAGACTGTACATATGACATATGTTTAATATCCCTGAGGATAATCCGAGGGGCACCAAAAGAACTCCTTGAGTCTGTGTCCCTTATAGACTCAAAGGAGTGACGCCTTTTTATACTGGGCGACGCGCCTGCCAGTATCATTTCGTTATTATGTGTACTCATGCATGAATAAGTACCGAACGACAAGTATCCTCGGGGACAAATTGTCCACCAGCAGAGATACATGTTCGGTGGTTAAAAGAAGGATATGGAAATAACGAACAGTATTCAATCTCAACGTCCATTAAACAAATATACAAAATAAGAGCAGAGCAAACACGGACCTCCGAAACATCAGAGGTGGGATCAGGTGCCATGGAGGAGTGAGCATCCCCTGCCGACCGGTCACACCCGCCGTGTGCTCGTTGTCATAATCAGGAAATAACGGAAAAATCCGTGGTCAATTCAGTGTATAAATAATGGACTAACAATTGGTATGAAAAACGTCAGTCAGCATTTCATTCAATGATAAATTGTATTTGCTGACAAGGTCATTGTATCGACCATAGAATTTACGAAATGATGACTACTAATTTAGTAATCAATAATTCAATTTTATTTTAATGTGCGGTACACTGCTGTTTTTACTTTGATTACTGAAAATTTCAAATTTAACTTCGAGTTCGGCAAATTTCTCACCGGAAGTCTTGTTGCTTAGGACCCTCGCTGGTTTTGTGGTAGAGTCTGTTGAACTCCAACTTGGACTTGTCTCGATAGACTCTCTAAAAGGTACATTAATTATTTGGAATACCAATTCAATCAATAGTCCTCCAAAGGGAAGTATGTCATTAAAATATAAAACACACTCTATTGCGCTAAAATTTTCAACCACTTGGCCTTTGTCAAGCGTATAAAAACGACCATCTTAAACAGAGCTAGGTAAAATCTATTCCGTCCAATCTAATACACAACTTACTGTGACGTAATACCTCTCGTTGGGACACGAACCCGATCTTAATTTGGCACTTCTAAGGTGCGGATCCAAATATCCTACATTGCATCTACTTTTCTCATTTAGATTCAGAGGTGTATTAGGCCTATCACTTAAAAAGGCTGAAAATTTTGCTAAGAACTGAAATCCCCCTATTCCGGATGCAGAATTAAAGGGAGTTTTTATGCAAAAAAAGGCTGAAATCAACCAATCGACTGAACGTTTCAGATATTTTCTGCCAAGTTGATTTGTCTTTCGGAACTCATCAGGATTCATAATAATGAACCGACATTCCATAGTAAAAGACACAGTGATGTGATTGGTTTATGAAAATATCACGTGATAACCTTTTTTTTCACGGTAATTTCAATGAACCGGTCACTATATACCAACACAAATACC
The DNA here is from genome assembly GCF_032062105.1 of Saccostrea cuccullata. NCBI lineage: Eukaryota > Metazoa > Mollusca > Bivalvia > Ostreida > Ostreidae > Saccostrea > Saccostrea cuccullata. The sequence continues at coordinate 374,224 of NW_026929817.1, read as the reverse complement.
ACAAGAACATATATAGGACAAACAACAAAATTTTTGTATAAATGATAAACTAAGCGGTCAATATAGGTTATATGTATATTGTACCGATTTTACATAAAATTTACTAGACAACTTGACTTGACTTTGATACCCACAAATCTTCTCATTTACATATGTACTTACTGAATACATCGGGGCAAGTATCTCCATCTCTATTTCGCACGACTGGAAAGGGTAGCTTTCTGTTCCCCACTAGATTTATGTTGACTGTGCACTCGGAGACTCGAATTTCGCGAATGTTAAGTTGCGCACCAAGAAAAATACTATAACAGTTCCATCGCGTTTGCGTACAATCTACAACTCCAAGGTAGTTTGGACATCTATGACATCTAATTTGCACACAAACAATTGTATACCAGTCAAAAATTAAACACATCACAAAACACGTCTTCATCTTTCCGTTCATTGGAATGGCGCGACTTTTGCACGGACTTTTCACCCGTCATCAGTCAGCTGATTGTAAGGGATAAACTAATAGGGTAAAGGCTAATGCGGGAATGAAAAACAATAGTTCTAGTGTGTTGGGATAATTATACTGACATTTAATATGATGGGTCGATCAGTGCAGGAGGAATACATGATTTCAAACTTCATAAACTGCATGTCACTCATACATTTAGACCGTGTAACAGCAGTACTCTCTCTCTCTCTCTTTCTTTAAATTTAAAAATATAGAAGAATATAGAAGATAAGATAACACATCAGTATTGTGTCAGTTGAATCTAAAGTAAAACGTACTAAATATCTCATTTCTCTCTCTCTCTCTCTTTTTTTTTAATATATATATATATTCTTGTGTATCTACATACGGAAATAAAAGTAACAATGCTTGTACTGATACTAGGTCATGTCAGGACACGCTACACTACCTTTGCGCAGGTGTATCGTGATAAAGCGGAATTTTTAAAAATTATTTAGAATTGCGTGCTTCCATTAAAAGAGATTATGATGAAAGGTAATTATCATCTAACTATGTATGATTAACAGCTAATTATTCAATTGACGTTTTAAAAACTTCAAATGGATATATTAAAAGGGTCGTGACATACACAGATAAAAGCCATGACGTTTGCACTTATTGAAATACTAGGTCATGTCAGAACACGCTACACTACCTTTGTGCGCAGGTGTATCGTGAAAAAGCGGAATTTTTAAAATGATTAGAATTGCCCGCTTTCATTTGAAGAGATTAAGTACGACAGATGATGAGCTAATTAATGCATCAAATTAATTACTGTTCCTCATATCCAAACTTAAAAAAAAATAGCAATGTAACCATGACAAACACCCTAAAAGACTATATACCATTTCTCTTGTATAACTTTTCAGTCTACTTACTTCCTCCCTATGGGTATAAATATGGGAGGAGTAATCTTTCACGGTACCTTTCACCAAAGAAAAAGAAGAAAGATAGCAGTAATAGTGAGAGAAAAATATGGCAGACGAAATTTTCAACTTTCTGTAAGTAGATCAGATCTTAATCTAATGTTGTTAATTGATAACAATTCTCAATTTTAACTTTTAAAAAGATCGCTGTGGACCAACTTCAGATATCCGATGTATAATGACCAATATTGTTAGTAGTATTTTTTTGGTGAACCTGATATCAATTTGAAGGGCTTATCAAATGAAAATTATCCACCATAGAAATTTTCAGAATTTTGATTTATACTCGAAGCATCTCACCTTTTGATTTAACATTGAAATTTATGGGTAGAGTGCATTTAATTCTGATATCTTTAGATGAAATTATATTTTTTCAAATAAATCTCCTGGTAGAAAGTTACATATACTTCCTCTCTATCAGGATATTAATTAAAATTAATTAAAATTAATCTTTTACGATGTAAATTTTCAGAAAATAAGATTTTTCTCAATTTTATCAAAAGTAGATAACTCTTCACGAAAGTCCCGAGTGCAAGAGGGCCAGCTTCTAATTATGTACAATTCCTGTAAATTTGGTGTACTTCACTATTGTCGTTACTGAACTATGGTTATTTATGATCATTTCAATCACTAAGATGTGTCCATTTACCTCTCATTACATTTTTAGTCATTCTGTTTTATTTTATTTCAGAGATCTTACAAACTCCGCCAACTCTTTCGAAGAGTTTGAGGCTCTATGGGTACAGATGGGAAAAGATCTTGAAAATGAAGATTCCCCCCCTTCTCCTCAAAGAACGGTCACAATCAAACCTGTCGATGCAAACACTTTTGAAAGGTACGAACTTTTACAATTAGAGTTATCGTTCTTACCACACTTAGACTTAGTCTTGCTAGGAGATATATTATATATATAATTTATCGATTATTCCTAAATGATTAAGCTACAATTGATGTTTTAAGATCAACAAAAGTGTATGTTTGTTTTCTCAAATATTTTTCAGTGCATCAAATGAAAGCAAGACATTCATTACATTAGAACCATCAACCCCCGTCGTCCCGCCGTCCTCAACACCCACGTACTCCCCTCCAGCTGATGAAAACTGGCCACCAGTTGTTGTTGTTGATGAAGAAACGGGCGAGGGATCGTTTGAAAATGTGGAGAATTCTATCCTGACAGATATTTCTATTTTTAGTAACCACGGCAACACCGTTCATCGAAATCAAAAACCGATACACAGAATTATGTATCATAGTGTATTCTACTTGTGTGCCAAGTTATACTGAAATCAAACCAAAACTGTAGGAGAAGTAGCATTTTGAAAGAATTTCACAGAAATTTCTATTTTTAGTAACCACGGCAACACCGTTCATCGAAATCAAAAACCGATACACAGAATTATGTATCTTAGTGTGGTCTACTTGTGTGCCAAGTTATATTGAAATCAGACAAAACTGTACGAGGAGTAGCATTTTGAAGGAATTTCACAGAAATTTCTATTTTTAGTAACCACGGCAACACCGTTCATCGAAAATAAAAACCGATACACAGATTTATGTATCTTAGTGTATTCTACTTGTGTGCCAAGTTATATTGAAATCAGACCAAAACTGTAGGAGGAGCAGCATTTTGAAAGAATTTCACAGCAATTTCTATTTTTAGTAACAACGGCAACACCATTAATCGAAATCAAAAACCGATACACAGAATTTCATAGTCAATAATTGGAATTATCAAATTTTTTATTATCAAAGTTTTCCCTTAAATGTAAGGTTCCTAGTTTTCCAGACATGCAAGCTGTTCTTTATTTTTTCCAACCATATTGCGTTACTATCAATACCAAATCCATGATTTACCCCAACGTTTTTATATTAGCTTTTATCCACTGTATCTTTTTAAATTTTGGTGTTTTACCTTTGGATTTGCCTATAAACAGGCCCTTTGTTTTCGAGAAATTGAATTTTGCCCAAGAGGCTTTTTCATATATTTCTATCACATTGAAGGAATGTATTATAGATTCTTCGTCCTTATTAAAAAGTTGTGTATCGTCTGCGAACATATTTATTTTACATTCTATTGTTTTTATCTTTGTTAGGAATTAAAATACCTTTTATCTGCGGATTTTGTCAAATATCACAGGCCATAGGCTCTATTTGAAGAACAGATAGCAATGGAGCAATAGGGCAACCTTGTCTTGCCGATCTTGAGATTGGAAAGTATTGAGCTACAAATCAGTTAGTTTTAATGCATGTTTTTGATTTAATAAGAAGCATTTTTATCCAATCGCAATATTTTTTACCAAAGTTAAATCTTTTTAATGTTGCTTCTACCCAACCCCATTCAATTCTATCGAACGCTTTTTGTTGATCTTGAAATATAATTGCTCCTTCTAAATCTTCATCATCAGCATAATCAATAATATCTTGAATCAGTCTATTTGCATCACTTATGTTTCTGCCTAACAAATCCTTTTTGGTCTGGGTGAATTAATTTCGGTAGAACTTTTTTTAATCTCTCGGCGAGTATTTAAGCTATAATTTTATAATCATTGTTCAGCATTGTTAAAGGTCTCCGATTTTTTTTTATATCTTTTCTTTCATTCCCTTTATGTATTAATGAAATGACTCCTTTTGTTGGCGAGTCACAAAGTGTGGCCCTATGAAAAATGTGTTTTATAACTTTTGAAAATTCATTTTTAATTATATCCCAGAAAAAGTTGATAAAATCCCATCTTCACCGGGAGATTTATTTGGCTTTAATGACACCACTGCTAGATATATTTCTTGATCGCTTATAGCACTATCGAGCATGATTACATCACAATCGTCTAATTTATATTGTACTTCCGCTAATAATGATTCCACACTTTCACTATCCCTTTAAAATTAATTTGCTCTTCGATGATTGAATCAATGTCAGTTTTATAGGTACCATTTTCTGTTTTTATTCTATTCCACAATTTTTTATCTCCATTACTGTTTTCTAATTGTGCAATTCATGCGCTTAAAAAAAACATTTTACAACTATTTGTGTAATACTGATAAGCTCTTTAATGTATAAGCTCGTCCTCATCAATGTCCATAGGTTTCTATCTTCATATCTTCATCATCTTGTGTAGTACTGTCGCGGTCATCTTTGATTTCATCCTATTCTGTTCCTTCTTCTTGCACAGTTTCTTCTTGAATGACCTCTTCAACGTCTTGGGTAGTGCTAGTACTAGCACGGTCATCTTCTTTATTTTTATATTGTTCTTTCTTTTCTTCTTCCTCTTGAATTCCTTGAGTTGTTTTATGTTCACTAAATTGAATTTACATGGTCTACAGATGATAAAACTTTGTAAATGATTTGAACTATTAAGACTTAAATCAGTCCTCAACTTGTTTTTTAGTACCTGTTCATATGTGTTTCTTTAAAAGATGGTCATTTGTAGTACTTGTATTGGTAATTATAATAATTATGATTGAATTTATAACACTGTATTCTTAAAACGCTTTACAGTAAAAGCTATGTTATCAATAAATGACCTCTGGTTTTATATACCTGATAATTAATGTCACTCTAATCTCTTCGTCGTCCAATAAGTTATTTGTGGTCCTGAAAAAAGAGGAAAATAAGTTGATTTTTTTTGTTATCCATGTAGAAGCACACAGTTTTAGACAAGTTAAAAATTTACACTTAAAGAGGCTTTAAAGTTTGAATTATACTAAGTATATAAAGATACTATCTTTTAATTTTTTAAATGTACCTTAGCGTGAATTCCATTTTCTTTTACGTTTCTAATCTTCGAACACGGAGTTGTGTCAGCAGAAAAAAAAGTGTTGTAGTAGAGGGAGAACTTAGTATATAATTTGGTTAAATATACTTCATGTCATAGTAACTCCTCCTCTTTTTACGTTCTTTAATTCATGATTGGAAGAGTATTTGTACACTTTATCTTTTTTAAAGAAAGTTGACAGAGATAGACTGTATAGTTTTATTTACCATCAATTGTTAAATTTCCATCCAAAATTACGAACTTTTTTATTGGAGTAACTTACAAATATATACCAGCGAATAAGAAGTCTTTTACAATGTATGAACCACCCATATGAAAAACAAATCGGTCTCTGTAGAAACATCGGTTGTGGAAATATCGGTTTTGAAACATAGATTCATTTTTAAAGATATATATCAGTTGCAGTGATTGGGAAGGCCAAAATGGTCAATGGGACTATGGCGCAACTGTCAACATTTTTGATGGGCCATTTCGAAAATGAATGGGCCATCAATATAATCTGAAGGGCCATTTCAAGAAATAACAAAGTGACAAACAAATATGAAATACGAGAGAAAACACGTTTTTAATTAACCGAATCCGATTTTTAATGCATGAAATGCAGTAAATTTAAAGGAACTTTCTTAGAATATAACTGACCCGTATTTTTGTTAAAATTACGACAGTTTTGGAAAGGGAACAGCCGTGCCATACAAATGAATGAAGTATTGTACCTCAAGTAAGTGCTTCGTTTAACCGGAAGTACTTTTTGACAGGTTTCAACCAATGAAATTTGTTGTTTTAAATTGACTGCAGTTAAAACGAAAGTAAAACAAGAAAGAAAGTCGTACACAAAATATTTTCAAAAACATCGCTAAAAATTGAATGCGCACCTTGGCGCCATGATTGATTGATTTAATGCGCCATTTTTCACTTCAATGCGACTATGGCGCGTGGCGCAAGCCCTTCCCAATCACTGCAGTTGTTGTTTTTTTAATAACATTTTTTTATATAATGTATATTTTACATATAAATGTAAATTTTATATGAGTATAACGTGCATTTCAATGAAAAGGAAAGATAATTTTCAATCGTGATATTGCAAAAAACTATAAAGCAAAAAAAAAACACATTAATGTTAAAACACCTGATTAGAACTATTTTCTTATAAAGAAGATAAAAGCCATACCATACATTCCTGTAGTCATGAAGTATATGTGTTTTTTAAAACATATTTAAACTTATTTTAGTGTAAAAAAAAATTGGGGGAAAATCGGTAAATCCGTTTGTACTTTTAAATACTAATTATGTTTTTTATCATTAATTAAATTGGGAACTGATTAACATCGACGTCGGAAGTATATAGAAAGGGAGGCTACCCACCCCCTTCCCTTGTTCCCACGCCTATGATTTATATTTCAATATGAATTTAATGCAAATAATTTTTTTTGAAGTATTTTTAACTAGAAAACTGACCAGTCAGCAAGGGCCCCGCCATGGGGTAGAATTAATAGGGTGCAGCTTACATTGTACTGTATGATTAAAAAATGTACGAAGAATAAGCAACAGCAACTGTATTCTTCAAATGTCAAGATTATTCCTGAATATTCAAAAACCTGAGAATAATATCCTTGTATTTACATTAGGCAGTAAAGAACAACTTAACACTGAATGTATATTTAAACAATAATGAAGCTTGTGTTATATAAAATGCCAGCCTTCAAAAAATGCAAATATTATGAAGGCTTGACCTTAACTTCAAACAAACAGCACTTGCAGACAAATTTTTTCATTAATCTTAAAGTGACAGATAAAGAAAAGTCTACTAAATTGTCCGCAGCAGGCTAGATAACTAATCCTAAGGGATTAATTGTACCTCTCTCATCATTTTCTTCAAAAGTTACAATAAGAACTTTTTAAGTATTAATGATAGAATGGGGTTTTTGTACAACTATCCTAAAACATTAATAATATTCTTGAATTAACACAAAGAGAAAAAAGTAAATCAAAGAATCTACTTCCATCTTTTTCTTGTTTAGAATTCAATGAAATCATAACTATTAAACAAAAATAAATTATAAACATTAATATTTAAACCCACATTTCAGAGTTTTCATAGCATTCCAAATTGACTTAACTTCAAAACAAATTTCATTTGCAGACAGAGGTGGAAATTCATCTCAACCTGGCAGATAAAGATAATGCTCTGGATTTTCTTCAGGAGGAAAGGTAATTCATCCCAAGGGACTCATAGCAGCATTCAGTTTACAAAGGGAACATCTTCAGCAGTTATCTCTCTTTGCCGATGCTTATTTATATAAAGTTAAGGAATCTACCCCACCACCCAGCTCCAAACCAGGGGACAAAGAGAACCAAACTTAGCATCAAAATATGTATTTCTGCCTATTGAACTACCATACCAAATTTGAACTTTATTGTGCAACTATAAAAAAAAAGTAAATTGGAAAAAAAACCGAAAATTTGTAGACGAAAGAATGGCAGACGGACAGACAGACTGACGGACAGAGTGATTACTATAGGGCACCCGCAAGTCATTAAATTTGTATTATCCTTAGTAATAAAGTGAAAGAGTCAGACGATATAGTCTGTCAACTTTTATAAAAATGTGGTCATTTGGGGTCCTTGATACATTTTTGTAAACCCCAAATTTTATCTTTTTCTGCATGTATAGTGGAGGTGAAAAGGGTATCAGATGATGACATCCGAAATTCTGCAATCGTATTAACCCATATAAGGCAATCAAAAAAAATCATTGACAATGCATCACTAAACCGCTTCTGGGTCATGTGATGTGTACCTGCTACATTCTTTATGTAAATGACCAATTGATTGCGAAACTTTTAGTGCGTGGACGAAGATAATGAAAGATTGCTAGGACGGCGGTACTGTGGAGATTCTTAGTTCTTACTCGTATTTGTTTCCCGTGATAGAAGTTTACAAATGTTCAGAATATCGCGCATGTTGCGAAGATACTGTAAGAGGATACATGTGTGGTCCTGAATAATTTTGCGTCTCATTTTGCACACTGGATGTATTACGCTACCATGACGAGATTCTATTGAATCTGCACTGTTTCAACCACTTTTGAAATAATGATATCAACAATAGTGTTTGGAAGTGCATTTCAATAACAAACATACCGGTATGTAATTAACACTATTGAAATACAACCACTATTAGGATAATTATATCAATAATGGTTGAGAATGCATTTCAATAACAAACATTGGTAATAACCACTATTGAAATACAACCACTATTGAAATAGTTATATCAATATTGGTTGAGAATGCTTTTCAATAACAAGCATAGGTAATAACCGGTATTGAAATAATTATTTCAATAGTGGGTGAGAGTGCATTTCAATAGCGTTAACTAACAAAGATAGTAACCACTATTAAAATACCTCTACTGTAAATATAATCATTTCAATAGTGGTTGAGATGCATTTCAGTAACACATATAGGTTGCAACCACTATTGCAATTACGTTCATTTTTGAGATGAAGATTTCGATATGGTTAAAATTATTGATTTCAAAAGTGCTTTGATCAATGAATCCCGTATATATTGAAAAAAAATGATTCAAAAGTTGCAGACACAGTGCAACTTTTCTTTCAATACTGGTAGTTTTCAATAGTGGTTGAAACCTATGTTTACCATATTGAAATGCTCTCTAACTCACTATTAAATAATTATTTCAGTAATGCTCGTATTTCAATAGTGGTTGAAAGTTATGGTTATTATATAGAAATGCACTCTCACCCACTATATAAATATACAGTGCAGGGAAATAATTTTGTTACAGCATCAATGCTGATTTTGGTGCTTCCTATGCTTGCTGATTTTGATGCTTCCTTTGCTTGCTGATTTTGATGCTAGTTATCCTGATCCTGGTTTGATCCTTATCCTGATGCTGGTTTGAAACTAGGTCAATGCTAGTAATGCTACCGGAAGTAGGATTTTCCTGCCGGAAGTGGATAATTCAAAAACAGCATCGCCATTAAAATTAATTTTTGGGGTAATTTTTATTTGTAATTTGTATTAAATGACTTTCCTTTATCTGTTTTCACTTTGGTCAATGCTAGTTCTATCCTTTGCTTGCTGATGCTGATCCAAGTAATGCTGTTTGTTTTTAATGCTGATGCTGATGCTAGTTCTATCCTGATCCTACTTATGCTGATCCTGATGCTGGTTTATGTAACAAAATTAGTTCCCTGCACTGTATAAATGAATTTGATGAGAAGAAATTAAAACAAATTTGATATTGCATATTAACTATTTTGATATTACAGAATATTATGAACTTAAAAATTAATTTTATGGTGGTAAGGGTGGAATCTGCATGTCCACATGAATTGCATATTAACAATTAACTGTCTGACATTAAATCCAAAAGAAAATCATTGATGTTTTATATCTTTTAAAAATGTTTTATGGTAGATAGCGCAGATCCAATAATCTTTTTGGAGTAATGAGTAGACAAGCATCCAGTTAAAGATTAATTAAGGTAGTTCTATACCCGGCGCTAAATGGGCTCAATCTTTAAAAATCTGCTTTTATAAGATAGACATACATCCCAGCAATGGATAGACACAAGAAAAATTATATGTCAACATGTTCACTTTTCCGCTATAGCCTATCGGAGTATATACCCCGAAATGTAAAATACTGAAAATTTACCTATCCTAGATTTTGTTGTATATAAATTAATTTAAGTCTTAATATTCAACTTTAATACCCAAAATAGAGTAGACACATGTTATTAAACAATAAAATATCATTGTTTTGCATGAATTATTATAAATAGATGCACTTTGTTAGGCTATTGTATCAAAATTTAATGTGAGAAAATATGCTTCCCAGGACAATCTCGGTCATTTAAAAAAAAATTATGGACTCAAACTTCGTAAATTTGCATTTATTTTATTTGCATTATTTTCACTAAATTATATTTAAGAAAAATAATAAGCTTAAAAAAATTATATGTTGACGCATTACTTTTCGTGGTATGAGCTCTACACTAAAGGTACCCCCCTATTTTCTTTCTTCCAGAAGTAATGTATTGCCACATATTTCTGTAATACTGTTAATGTTTGAGTGTATACTTGTATTAACAAGCTTGTACATTATTTAAAACAATAAATATACACACCCAAAACCTATTTTCCCTAAAAATTTATCTAATTTTTAATCGAAAAAAAAAATAAATAAAACACACTTGTCTTTAAATTGGAGACGATGAAAATGAAAGTAATTCACTGATTCTCAGAAACTGGATGATTTTGTAACAGAAAGTAACAAAGTATGCTGCAAGTGAATCAACTTTTGTCAAATATTTATTCAAAAGATAATTTTGCATTGGGGTTCGTGGGTAAGCAGGTTGGGGGAGGGGGTATGTGTTTTATGCAATTATTATTATTTAAAGTAAATTTTGTAATGTTTGATTAGTAAAATCCATAAATTTTCTAAGTGAAATCGTAGTCATTACTTTTCTTCCGAATTATCACTATTAGCTTCAACTTGGCCGCCGACAATAGTCGCCTCGATAGTTTGATACAGTCATGTTCTGATGTAGCATGTACATGTAAATGGTCCGTGTTTTCGACGCAGCATATCATGCAAACATGCATCATTCACAGAAATATCGTTTTATTACCTAATTATTTCTGTCATCCGAAAGTTGTTCCCAGCCTTTTTTTAAATTAATTTATCCTTAAACTGTACAAATATGTGTTTGTTGACGCGACCGACTTCGAGCAAAATCGATACCGGATATTTAAAACGCTAAGTAAAAGTCAAACCAATACAGTTAAAAACTCTCATCTCGGAAAAAGGACGCGCGGTTCCGGTTTTACTATTCGTAAATGACGTAGTGTGAGTATAGAACTACTTTCATGTGTTCAATGTAGGAAGGCTAGTTGCATGTCTCTTTCATTTCTTCAGAGCATGGTCTAATCTGTATTCCTCGGAAATAAGACAGAAGAGATGTTGGTCAGTTTATATTTGATGGCCAGTCTTTTATTTCCAAAATTGTAGGTGTAGATTAAGTTGTGAAGACTTATTTTATAATATAATAGGCATTTGGCAAGGTATAGAAATCTATGAATGATGCAATATTTGTTATAATTAATGCCTACACCACAGGAGATAGATAAACAAAATTTTTAAGTTGTGTAAAAATCATTGAAATCTAAAAATCAAGGTTGACATGATTTTCCTGTACTTTTAACTGTTTAAGATACATTGTAATTGTATTTTTTGACGGGCGTATCATGCTGTGGCGTAGCACTTTATTTTTAATTATTTCAATGATTTGTGAAATACTGTTGACATCTGTATCCGACAAAATCATCATATTCCGCAATATAAGGCCCACGGGCCATATAGGTCACCTGTGTATTGTGTAACAACTTTCAACACATCTTTGAGGACATTAGTCCTTGATGGCTTGAATTATTCGAGGACTAATGTCCTCAATGATGTGTTTAACAAATTTGCAATCTGATTAAAATCAGATCCTCAACATATGAATCATTTTATTATCTATAATTTATTTGGAAATTTGATTTTGCAAATCTGCGCCCTAGTCCCTTTAACCTTCCCCAAATAAATGTGTTTTTCACAAAGAAGGTTATAAAGCTTGTAATAGCTGAGAAAAATTGATACATTTCACTATTTATTCTGTGACAATAATGAAGACAAAGAGATGACATTCCAACCTTTTTGGGAATCCAATCTTGTATTGAAAACATGCTTTAGAACTGATAAGTTGTAGATAAAGGGTTAATCATATTCCCTTTAAAGCAGACGGGGAAAGAAAAGCTCAGTGTGTAAAACATGTTTTAGAATGTATACTTATAGTTGGGGAAAGAAAAGTTCAGTATGTAAAACATGTTTTAGGATGTATACTTATAGTTTTGGAGTTCATGAATAGTTCCAATGTAAATCAAAAATCTGTTAATTAAAGGGAACAAAAAAAAAGAAGAAAATTCAAAGAGGAGACAGATTTGCTTTGTGTTGTCTTGGACCAACAACATTACTACAAAATCCCTCAAAAATCAAGACTGAGGTCCTTAAATGTTGTGGGATAAGGTCAGTATATCTTTTCATGTTCTTGACTAACTTTTTGTGTATTAAAATTGCTAAGTATTTTTTTGTTGATTGCAAGCAATGTAATAGAATCACTCAATATGATATAAAATCTTATAAGAAGCAATGAGGGAAGACAACTTACGTCCATACCCACACCGCCAACTTTTCAAGAACTGAAAAATTCTTAGAAAAGGAAAATTTCTAATGGCAGTGTTGTGCAAAATGTAGGTTTCGAGTGTCAAAATGAGGGTATGGTTCATTAGAAATACTGGATCGATAATTGAGTTATAGCTGTATATGGCGTGGAGAGCTGCTTCGGACAACGGGACCAACTGAAGATTTATTTGGTCTTACAGTTATTATTGGTCACCATGTCTGATGAAGAGGTAAGAGCTAAATGAATGTTTCAACCCATGAAGAGTAAAAAGTTAGAACGTGAATTAAACACCAGTAATGAAAATTTAAACACAGATGTACATACAACATGACACACCAATACCGACACACTTGGAGAGCTACCTTAATACTAGGAGAAACCAGTCACGTCTGATGTTCTGCAATGAAAATGTTAAATTAATTTGCAGTTAATTAGTATGTAAAGTTCTGAGGAGGAGTTAACAAGTCAACAATATTTTTTTTTGCACTTGTCTCTCGTCATTGGTAGATGCACTTTGTTAGGCTATTGTATCAAAATTTAATGTGAGAAAATATGCTTCCCAGGACAATCTCGGTCATTTAAAAACCTATTTTCCCTAAAAATTTATCTAATTTTTAATCGAAAAAAAAAAATAAATAAAACACACTTGTCTTTAAATTGGAGACGATGAAAATGAAAGTAATTCACTGATTCTCAGAAACTGGATGATTTTGTAACAGAAAGTAACAAAGTATGCTGCAAGTGAATCAACTTTTGTCAAATATTTATTCAAAAGATAATTTTGCATTGGGGTTCGTGGGTAAGCAGGTTGGGGGAGGGGGTATGTGTTTTATGCAATTATTATTATTTAAAGTAAATTTTGTAATGTTTGATTAGTAAAATCCATAAATTTTCTAAGTGAAATCGTAGTCATTACTTTTCTTCCGAATTATCACTATTAGCTTCAACTTGGCCGCCGACAATAGTCGCCTCGATAGTTTGATACAGTCATGTTCTGATGTAGCATGTACATGTAAATGGTCCGTGTTTTCGACGCAGCATATCATGCAAACATGCATCATTCACAGAAATATCGTTTTATTACCTAATTATTTCTGTCATCCGAAAGTTGTTCCCAGCCTTTTTTTAAATTAATTTATCCTTAAACTGTACAAATATGTGTTTGTTGACGCGACCGACTTCGAGCAAAATCGATACCGGATATTTAAAACGCTAAGTAAAAGTCAAACCAATACAGTTAAAAACTCTCATCTCGGAAAAAGGACGCGCGGTTCCGGTTTTACTATTCGTAAATGACGTAGTGTGAGTATAGAACTACTTTCATGTGTTCAATGTAGGAAGGCTAGTTGCATGTCTCTTTCATTTCTTCAGAGCATGGTCTAATCTGTATTCCTCGGAAATAAGACAGAAGAGATGTTGGTCAGTTTATATTTGATGGCCAGTCTTTTATTTCCAAAATTGTAGGTGTAGATTAAGTTGTGAAGACTTATTTTATAATATAATAGGCATTTGGCAAGGTATAGAAATCTATGAATGATGCAATATTTGTTATAATTAATGCCTACACCACAGGAGATAGATAAACAAAATTTTTAAGTTGTGTAAAAATCATTGAAATCTAAAAATCAAGGTTGACATGATTTTCCTGTACTTTTAACTGTTTAAGATACATTGTAATTGTATTTTTTGACGGGCGTATCATGCTGTGGCGTAGCACTTTATTTTTAATTATTTCAATGATTTGTGAAATACTGTTGACATCTGTATCCGACAAAATCATCATATTCCGCAATATAAGGCCCACGGGCCTTATAGGTCACCTGTGTATTGTGTAACAACTTTCAACACATCTTTGAGGACATTAGTCCTTGATGGCTTGAATTATTCGAGGACTAATGTCCTCAATGATGTGTTTAACAAATTTGCAATCTGATTAAAATCAGATCCTCAACATATGAATCATTTTATTATCTATAATTTATTTGGAAATTTGATTTTGCAAATCTGCGCCCTAGTCCCTTTAACCTTCCCCAAATAAATGTGTTTTTCACAAAGAAGGTTATAAAGCTTGTAATAGCTGAGAAAAATTGATACATTTCACTATTTATTCTGTGACAATAATGAAGACAAAGAGATGACATTCCAACCTTTTTGGGAATCCAATCTTGTATTGAAAACATGCTTTAGAACTGATAAGTTGTAGATAAAGGGTTAATCATATTCCCTTTAAAGCAGACGGGGAAAGAAAAGCTCAGTGTGTAAAACATGTTTTAGAATGTATACTTATAGTTGGGGAAAGAAAAGTTCAGTATGTAAAACATGTTTTAGGATGTATACTTATAGTTTTGGAGTTCATGAATAGTTCCAATGTAAATCAAAAATCTGTTAATTAAAGGGAACAAAAAAAAAGAAGAAAATTCAAAGAGGAGACAGATTTGCTTTGTGTTGTCTTGGACCAACAACATTACTACAAAATCCCTCAAAAATCAAGACTGAGGTCCTTAAATGTTGTGGGATAAGGTCAGTATATCTTTTCATGTTCTTGACTAACTTTTTGTGTATTAAAATTGCTAAGTATTTTTTTGTTGATTGCAAGCAATGTAATAGAATCACTCAATATGATATAAAATCTTATAAGAAGCAATGAGGGAAGACAACTTACGTCCATACCCACACCGCCAACTTTTCAAGAACTGAAAAATTCTTAGAAAAGGAAAATTTCTAATGGCAGTGTTGTGCAAAATGTAGGTTTCGAGTGTCAAAATGAGGGTATGGTTCATTAGAAATACTGGATCGATAATTGAGTTATAGCTGTATATGGCGTGGAGAGCTGCTTCGGACAACGGGACCAACTGAAGATTTATTTGGTCTTACAGTTATTATTGATCACCATGTCTGATGAAGAGGTAAGAGCTAAATGAATGTTTCAACCCATGAAGAGTAAAAAGTTAGAACGTGAATTAAACACCAGTAATGAAAATTTAAACACAGATGTACATACAACATGACACACCAATACCGACACACTTGGAGAGCTACCTTAAAACTAGGAGAAACCAGTCACATCTGATGTTCTGCAATGAAAATGTTAAATTAATTTGTAGTTAATTAGTATGGAAAGTTATGGGGAGGAGTTAACAAGTCAACAATTTTTTTTTGCACTTGTCTCTCGTCATTGGCAATCTCATTTAAAATGTGATATAAAAAGCGGATATGTACATTTATGTTGTTTATTCTTTACACGATCTTATAATATATTTTTGTGTGACCGTGTTAAATACTTAAGCAACATATGAATCATTTTATTATCTAAAAATAATTTGAAAATATGATTTTGCAAATCTGCGTCCCAGTCCCTTTAACCTTTTTTTGCTGTAAATATTCACTGCAAATCTCCTCCCTTATTCACAATTTTTGTGAAGTATAGCTAAGTCTTCCCAAAATAAGAGTGTTATTCACAAAAAAGGTTCTTAAGCTTGTAATAGCTGAGAAAAAAAATGACACATTCTACTGTTTATTCTGTGATAATAATGGAGCCAACGAGATGATATTTCTGGCTTTCTGGAAATCCAATTTTGTATTGAAGACACACTTTAGAACTGATAAGTTGTAGATAAGGGGTTAATCACAATCAATTAAAAGTAAATGGGGAAAAAAGTTCAGTAATAAAACATGTAATGGGCTGTATACTCATAGTTTTTGATTACATGAATAGTTCTAATGTAAATCAAAAAACCTGTTAATGAAAGGGAATAAAAGGGGAAGAAAATTTAATGATAATTGTTTGATTGCTTGTATACTGTAAGTGTTTAACATCCCTCTCCAGAATATTTCACAGATGTGGAGACGTCACCATTACCGGTGAAGGGCTGCAAATTTAGGCCTATGCTCGGCACTTATGGCCTTGGAGCAGGGAGGGATGTTGATCGTGCCACACCTGCTTTGACACGGAGCCACGGTTTATACAGTCTCATCCGAATGACCGCCCCAATTTAGTCGCCTTTTACGACTTTCAAGGGAGTACTGAGCACCTATTCTAACCCGGATCCCTAATGGTCAATTTAAAGAGGAGACAGATTTGCTGTGTCAGTGTGTGCTGTTTTGGACCATCCACATTACTACAAAGTCCCTCAAATATCAAAATTGAGCTCCTTAGATGTTGTGGGATTAGGTCACTATATTTTTTTCATGTTCTTGAGTAACCTTTGTATTAAAATTATCTTTTGTTGATTGCAAGAAATGTGATAGAATCAGTCAAATGACATTGTGTGAATTCCCAGTATTTTTTATATTCTACTGTACTTGTATATAATGTATTTTTCACTTGCAGGCGAAAATTATTTTCTATAAAGTGGTCAAGCAGTGGAGATGATCTGGAGGATATAATAGGATTCGATTACCCAAATTAAAGGGTATTAATATAATCTTATGAGGAGCAATGAGGGAAGACAACTTACGTCTATATCCACACCACCAACTCTTCAGGAACTAAGACTTTTAAAAAAGTAAAATTACTAATAGCAGTGTGATGTGCATTATTAAGCTTTCAAATGTCAACATTGGGGATATGGTTCATGTACGATAATGGTTCGGCTATAGAGTTATAGCTGTATATGGTGTGGAGAGCTGCTTCGGTCAACGGGACCAACTGAAGATTTATTTGGAAGAACAGTTATTATTGATCACCATGTCTGAAGATGAGTTTAAAACAAAGTGAACGTTTCAAACCATGAAGATTGAATAGTTAGAACGTAAATTAATTAAAGTTAATTAAAGCGAACATCATGAATGGAAGTTTAAACACAGATGTACATAACATGACACACCAATACCGACACACCAGGACAGCTACCTTAATACAAAGAGAAACAAGTCACATCTGATGCTCTGCAATGAAAATGTTAAATTAATTTGCTGTTAATGAGTAAGTTTTGAAGAGGAGTAAACAAGTCATTTTTGCACTTGTCTTTTGTCATTGGCAATGTCGTTTTAAATGTGATATAAATAACGGTTAAGTACATTTATGTTGTTAATTCTTTAAACGATTTTAATATATTTCTGTGTGACCCGTGTTAAATACTTGCCGATCTACATTCAGTACACGAACTATGCATTCACGTGACTGTCCATCGATGGGACTAAACTTCATACAGCACAGGGTGGGTTATACTTTGCTTTTCCCATAAGTATTTAAGTTCTGTGGTAATAAAACAGCTTTATTAACATAAAATCAGTTTTTAAAAAATCTCCTTTTTTTACACATTTACTTTCCATTGATTGCTCATAGTAGGTCTAACAGTGCTGCGTGCTCCTATAATCTTTGAGATTAGCCGAAGGAACTCTGGGACCGCCTACACAAAGACTTTTCCGGGCCATTCATTAACTCTATGTTCTTACTCATCGTAGATGCACATTCTAAATAGCTGGAGATCTTTCCAATGAAATCAAGAACGCCAACACTTGTCATTCAGAAACTGAGAATTTTATTTTCACAACTTGGCCTTCCTAAGTTGATTGTGTCTGATAACGGACCCCGGTTTATTTCAGAGGAATTTCGGTTATTAGTTGCACAAAATGACATCAAGCATATTACCTCTGCCCCGTAACTTCGATCTGATACATCAAGACGAAGTAATTATATCAAGAATACGTATTGGCTATTTTACCTATGTGGTCATTACCAGACATGTGATTCATGTCTTGTGGTTTGAGGAACCAATAGATTTACATTAGTTTTGTAGTTGTTATGTAGTTTCCCGCTTTTGCTGAACTGCCTTAGTTCATTACAAAGTTAGATTCCTTAGAGTACATTCCCAATTAGTGTTTCTGTGTTTGTCAATGACTGTATCTATATTGAGTCTGCCATATTTGAATATTCTTGACTAACCTGACTGATGTACTGATAGATAGTTAGCGCACTCTATATTTTGTTATCTTAATTTCTTATTAAATATTTCTGTAAAATATTTATTTATACATTTTCTATTATGATTAAATTCAGTTGATTTGATTGTGAAGTGTGGTTATCTTAATTTTATCATTTGATCTTGGTAATTTATAAATATCAGTTATCAATTTTATTGATGTGACCTGATTATTTATTTGAAGTAACTGGTATATAGTTGAATCATTTTTTACAGTTGATATGTAGTATACCAGACATATTCAGCAGCTTATTGAGTTAGCCTTGTTCCATAAACAGGTGATTTAATTGATAATTATGTTTTACCGTTGATAAATGTTACGTGAAATAATTGTATTGGAATGAATATATATTTAATCAGTAATATTGTACATGCATAATGTTCATTATCAGAATTAATGTTTTTATGATGTCAAGGTGAATAACTTGTAAAGTGATTTGAACTTTATGAAGATAGCAGAGTTATCTTTCTAGTAATGCGCATATATTTCCTTTGGGAAAACGCGCGATCTCGTGAACAAGAAGAAAGTGAACAGTTGTTGGAAATATGACGGCCGGATTTACGTTAAACTCGGTGGTCAAAAAGGGTAAAAATACCCATCAACACCGCCGACGACCTGGATTGCTTTACGAAGAAGAAGACGATGCCATTCACAACGAAGGAGAACAGGTCCTGGTGTCGACTCCAATATAGTAAGGACAATGTAAATACCTTGTTTTGATTACAAACACGTCCATGTGTTCACATCTCTGAACATTTAGATCTACATCACATCAGCGCTTTGTGCTACTTTCGTTTTCACCTAAATGTGACTGTATATTATAAACAAGAGGTCCATGGGTCTTATAGGTCACCTGAGCATTAATGCAACAAATTTCAAGTGATTGAATTTGATTCATGTTTTAAGCCAGATGCTATGGCATTCACAATTTTGAAAGAGGCACCATTGATCATCATAACAATACACTAACCAGTTGCTTAGTTTGTTTACTTAATACCCATATGCAGGGAACACAAACCGCATTTCAACTAATTAGAAATATTCAGCAATAATCAGAAGTGCCCCTACCATACATGAACCCCCGACCCTTAGGCCTTGATATTTGATTAATACCAAGGAGCAGATTTCAAACCATTCATTCATTTTCAGAATATAAGTACAACCCCCCCCCCCACCTCTATGGAACCCCTGATAATGGGGCTTTGAAATTCACAATTGTGGAAGATATGGGCCCTTGTCCATCATAACTATATTGGTAGTTCATCTGCTTAATACCCTGGAGCAGAGAAAAAAAAATTCAAATATTTAATGTATTTTCACTATGTAATTGGAAGAGGCATTCTTGCTCATCATAACTACAGTATATACTTAGTTAGTTTAATTGTTTCCTTGGAGCAGAGAAGAAGATTTTCAAAGAATTCGTGTATTTTCACTATATATTCAATACAGTCCAACCCTAACACTAGAACCCCTTTCCCTGGGGCCATAAAATTCATAATTTTGGTATAGGCACTCTTGCTCATCATAACTATGCACTTAGTTAGTTTATTCAATACCCAGGAGCAGAAAAGATGATTTTCAAAGAATTCATGTATTTTCACAATATAATCTAATCAATACAGTCTCACCCTTACACGAGAACCCCTGTCCCTGGGCCCATAAAATTCATAATTTTGGTATAGGCACTCTTGCTCATCGTAACTATGCACTTAGTTAGTAAATTTATTTAATACCCAGGAGCAGAAAAGATGATTTTCAAAGAATTCATGTATTTTCACTATATAATCAATACAGTTCCACTCTCTCACCAGAACACCTGTCCCTGGGGCCATAAAATTCATAATTTTAGTAGAGGTACTCTTGCTAATCATAACTGTGCACTTCGTTTATTTAATACCCAGGAGCAGAAAAGATAATTTTCAAAGAATTCAAGTATTTTCACTATATAATAAATAGAGCCCCGCCCTCATAGCAGAACCCCTCACCCTGGCTATAAAATTTACAATTTTGGTAGAGGCACTCTTACTCATCATAACTATGCACTAAGTAAGTTTATTTAATACCTAAGAGCAGAAAAGATTGATTGATTGTATATTGTTTAACGTCCCTCTTGAGAATTTTTCACTCATATGGAGACGTCACCGATGCCGGTGAAAGGCTTCAAATTTAGACCTATACTCGGCACGCAGGGCCATTGAGCAGTGAGGGTTCTTTATCGTGCCAACGCCTACCGTGACACGGGACCTACGTTTTTCAGGTCATATCCGAAAGACCCGTGACTTTCACTTCTAGTGCCGAGCGCTTGGCGAAGGAACAGTCACTACCTATGTTTACGTCTTAGGTATGACACGGCGCCGCGATCGAGAATCGAACCCGGGCCTCCCGATCACGAAGCGAACGCTGTACCACTAGGCTACCGTGACCGGTAAGAGCAGAAAAGATTTTCAGAGAATTCAAATATTTTCGCTATATAATCTATAAAGCCCCGCCCTAACACCAGAACCCCTGACCCTGGGGCCATAAAATTCACAATTATGGTAGAGGCACTCTTGCTCATCTTAACTATGTACTTTGATGGTTTATTTCATACCCAGGAGCAGAGAAGAAGATTTTCAAAGAAATAATACATTTTCACTATCTACTTATTTACCCCTGCCCTAGCACTATAACCCCTGACCCAAGGGCCATGAATTTCACAATTTAGGTAGAGGACGCATTGCTGATTACAATCATGCAAACAGTTTGACTGCTTGATGTCCAGAAGTAAAGAAGATTTTTAAAAGATTGCACTAATTTTAGTGGTTTTGGCCCCACCCCACAGGACCCAGGGGGGCAGGGATAATGAAATTCACAATTTTTGTTCTCCTTCACCTATAGATGCTTTATGCGAAATTTGGTTGAAATTGGTTCAGTGGATGCAGAGAAGCTGAAAATATCCAAATGTTAACGCACAACGCACGACGACGGACGAAAACAGATAGCAATAGGTCACCTGAGTTTTCATTTCGGATGTCCCAAATGATCATGTAACGTATGTTCATGTTCGAGTTTATATTAATATTTATCTTTAGAATGCTTTTTTCGTCCCACTACCTCCACATCGAAAGATGTAAGTATATTGATGTTTCATCTAGTATTTTTCACACTAAAATACGTGTGTGTAAATATTACAGAGGCACTTTGCCCGATTCTTTTCGTATCATTATACCTGCATTTTAATGAACTCTATGGATCCTACTATATATACTTTGTTATTATTCCTTTAATTTTCTAAGTTTTTTTTAATTGACAAATTCTACATATTGCAGACCTGTTTACTCTTACGATTTCACAATATTTTGTACGGATTTTTAGTCTTAAATACGTCTCACGTTTTGTCATTATGAAAATCGGAAATACATTATTTTGGAATTTAACAGTTAGTTTTTGCTATGATCTGCCTTAGTTGTATACAGACATCATTAAAAAAATCGTGCAACACTATTTGTCTAACCTTTTTTTACAAGTCTGTATCCTGTATAAATACAAATTACCAAATATGGGTAACTGATTCAATCAAATGACCCTATCTAAATGGATCACATGATCACATGATCAAAAGTCCGTGCAGCATTCGCGGAAAAATTGTCTGAGAAAATGGAGAATCGAGGTGTAATGATACTTCTTGTGGGGGTGGCGTTATTTCATGTACCTGAATTCTGTGACAGTGACAAAGTATGTGCTGGACAGGTTGGTGTATTTAATTGTGCGCGTTTTTTCCATTACGTGATCATTAAAGTAGGGCAAATCAGATGCGGAAAACCGTCCTTTTAGCTGCAAGGTGAAAATTGTTAGAATCGGATGGTCCCAAATTCAACATCCGATCATTCGAGATAGGATGTTTAGGAAGTGTGAAGGTAAGCATACTTTTTTATTCCCAGGCCCATTTTCCCTTAAAAAACCATGGGAAAGACTACACATGCGGATCTAAAACGGGCCAATAGAAAGGCGTAAAAAATCTATGTAATGTGCATTGACTTGGAGTTCTTGACATGATGTGTTTTGAGTATTTTAAGTAAATATAACGAAATATAATAATGTTTTTATTTGTAACTTTCATTGTAAGAAACAAGACTAACAAAAAAAACAAGTATGTACTGACAAAACGTCAGAAATACTCAAGCTGTAGAAAGTCAATTAAGAAGACTATATCCTAAAATGGTTTTAAGATGAGGGCTATATATTGAGTTCAATCCTCTGTTGAATAAACTACATGACTATACATGAAAGAACATTCATACGTATATTGAATTTTATTAGAAAAAAACATTATTAATCGTACTTAATTACTTTTTAAAGATGAATTTACGTGACATACTTCCAGGAATATTTTATAGAGCACAGTAACGCTTCCGTTTCTTAATAAAATATTTCTATGCAGACATTTAGTATACATGTACTTCAAACTACATGTATATACGTTTTTGTATGTTTTGCTTAATGACGTACATCTCATTCAATACATACATCAATTAAGATAGCTTGCTAAAAGCCTGTAGAAAAGTTTTCAAAGTGAAAGGGGGGGGGGCTCCAGGCTCCAAAAAATCCACGTGACTACGGGTTCATCCATCGTTGCAAACCACGGACAAAATGTACGATCCTCTCCTACTGCGGACCGTGGCTTGAGACGATGGGGTTCATCTATCTGAGCGGCATGTCCAATTCATATTCGGTACGAACCAAAAGAAGTATATAATTTCCGGTACCAAAGCTTAATACGAGAATTTTACACTGATTTTGTGCTTTTATTTTACTGTCTCTCAAATAACACATCATTTGCATGTCCGTTAAAATCAATTTCAGTTGGGGGGGGGGGGGTACAGCCATACATTTTCTGGCGATGCATTGTAGAATTTGTTAACGATGGGGTAACCTGTGTCACCTTTCAGAGTCTGCAGTGGACTCCTCCAAAGATGCTTTGTTGGCGACTGTAAAAAGTTACCTGAGGTACGCAAAGGAAAGCGTGAAATTTCTGTATAGAAACTGTTGCGGCTGAGACGCTTCATTCATTGTTCATTCGCCATAGAAAATAATCCGCTATTTAACACTTAATATCTTTGAATATACAGACGTTTTCAAGATAAGCTTCATTTTTGTTTCTAGAAATATTTTCATATACAAAAATAAAATATTTTTGTAATTTTAAATTGAGTAATTCGATGACCTAGCATCGTTTTAGATAACTCAAAAAACCCCTCTAGGGATTGAGTAAAAATATGCGACTACCATGAGATCGGGTTCGAAGTTCAAGCAGGCAAGGTGAAACATTCTTCAGCAAGAACACGTGAGAGGGCTCGCATTGGATCAGTTCCGAGGAAAAGTGTAATTCAAGGTAGGTCTGCTCTTTTTGAAAAATGTCGGTATCATTCATGTTTAGCCAATTTCATTGACAATTGTACAGCTATGGCGATTAATAAAAAGTGAAATTTTGATTTCTTAATAAATTAAAACCTTTTAGTTCTGTTGTCTCTGTTAACAATTATGACTTGGATAAGGTTTTTTTCGTAATTAAGGTTTACTTCATCACGACCAAGAAGAAAATTTTGAAGAACCAGAGACTACAGGTAAGCTTACAACTGTTTTGCTGTCATTAGTTTACTGTTTAGTAATTATTCTTTAATCAAAGAGAAAAAAATCTTGGATGTAAAAATAAAAAACATCATCAATTAGAATAAAAATATTTAAAAAGATATAAAATCTATAAACCCACATTCTTTGATTATGTTTGGATATGTATTTGAGAAAAGAAAAAAAATTCACATCATCACCAGAGTTTATGCTGACACCTATTACATTTTTTGGAGGTTTCTTTACATGGACTGTTGTTGCAAACTTGGGTATGATTGCAGTCCTTATGAAGCGGTTTTTAATGAAGGAGTTGTGCCGTTGCCCAGGTAAATGCTTAAATAGGTATGATGTACCCCCTAACGCCATTCCCACATATCCCGATTATCCTTCAGATACACCCGGATAATGAAGGAAATATACCGCAAGCACCAGAGAACATTCCAGACGCCGTTAGTGAGTTCGGTTAGTTAGGAGTATGACGAAATATCCATAGAACCAGACGATTAATTCGTTAAAGAAGAAGAGGAGTTGAGTGTCATCAAACAAATGGAACAAATGCAGAAAAACATGGTGCAGTTAAATGTTGGTGGATATAAATTCAAGACAACAAAGGATACGATAACATCTATCCCATCAAAGTTGGCAAAGTTGATGCAAATTAAATTTTCCTATGGAATTATTCCGTCTTATTTCTTGGACAGAGATCAGAAGCATTTTGGAATAATTTTAAATTATCTTAGAAACAATGGACGAATAGATGTTAGAAGTTTACCCGATGAGAAAAGTGCCCTAGCAGCTATCATGGTGGAGTGTAAATTTTATGGACTTGTGGAATTAGAAAGCGTGGTGAAAAAGAGACCTGAAATGTACAGATGTCGATACATGATGGAGTAAACCAAAATATTTAAGAGGAGACTTTTTCTCTGTGCTTAAAGTTTGTGTTTGTTTGTACATTTTATGATATTATATTGATGTAAAGCAATTCACTACGGTCAAAGTTAAATAGTTTAGGGACTAAACTTTTAAAGAGGGGGGTTATATTACAAATTTATATTTTACCTTGATAGGTAAGTTTTGTAACTCTCTTTATCCTGATAATTGTTTAATGGTCTAATTTTACAGTAGTGAATTGCTGTGTAAATACATTGCTTAATGTTTCTTTGTTAATTTGTATCACATCCCAACTTCTGTTTATTCACAGTGGGGTGCCGTCTGGTAAGGGGGGGGGGGGGGGGGTCTTAGCCAGCATCTCTATTAATCCGCAGTATATAACTGTCATTGAGGGGATGACCAGTATAAATAGGGTTCAATTGGTTAATTGCTCTGTATTTGTTGATAATTTTGAAGATGTCGGAGGTTCAGTTAAGACGGTGGAAATTAATACCAGCACCAATTTGACAGCGAAATTTACCAAGGTGTTGTGTATTGGTGACTTGGTTAATCTTGGTAAAAATCGTGTTGTACCGAAATATTTACCAAGGTGTAGCTCTGGTGATTGGGTTACACCGACATATTTACCAATGTGTAGCTCTGGTGATAGGTTAAAATCGTAGGGATTTGTAATAAATATAAAGGTATTTATTGAAAATTACATATAGCTTTAATAGGAAATTATTAGGTAAGTTAGGAGAATAAAAGAAGTTGGGTTGATTTATTTTCATATTTTACATGACTTTCATTTTCTTTAAACTGTAAATAAATAGTAGAATAGAATTGGTTTTATTACTTAAGGAAAGGTAAAGGTTCAATACAAGGTTTATTTAATCAAATTGATACATTGGGATTTATATATTGGGATTTACTAGTGCAGTGGATTATAGTGTTACAGTGTGTGATTCAATATGAAGTATTAAATAATTTTCACAATAAAAACCAACGTTCCCTTTAAAAATTGTGTTGACGAGTTTGCCTCGCGTCACATTGTCAATAACATTGTAATATGTAACATTGTAATATGTTCATAACATTTTTACTCTATTCAAAATGAGTGTCTTTTTTAGTTTATTCAAATGTATTACATTTTTTTATGACTACATTTAATGTTTGAAATACATGTACCTATTTTGAACATTTGAAATTTAAAATGTTCTAATTTTTCTCATTATTTTGAATCATGGATCTGAGGACGCAAGGGACATTCTCGTGGGTAGATGCGGCCAAAAAGTTAACCCAGCCACCCTGACCACATTGACCACGTTCCAAGGAAAACGATGTAACAGTAAGTACTGCACTGCTTTGTAGTCAAAAAATCATGTTATTGCATTTGTATATTGGATATTGATAGGAAATTTTTTAATGCAGTCTTAGCATAGGATTTAGGTTTTGTTTAGACTAATCTAAATCGAAATAAAACGGAAAAGTCCGAGTCTAATTTTTGCAAAGACCGAGTTTAATTTTAGCAAGGGAACTTCTGTTCCGGTTATCCCATAATGCAAAACTAGAACTGTTCAATAGGGACAAATACCCCCCGCTGGGTTTTTCAGAGAAGGTGCCAATTCAAAAATACTTTATGGATCTAGAGATGTTCACAATTTACTTACAAAAATTTGCAGTGAAATATAATTGCTCATCATGTTTCTAAATGAATGAAACGGAGGTGCAACCAAATGAAACATCAATACTAATACATTGCAAATCCATTGTAACATTTTTTTTTTTAATTTTTTCATTTAATTTTTTTCATTACTGCATTAAACAAATATATTGCAATTATGTGTTATGTCACTCTGCAAATTGATTGTTGAAAAAAAACCATTATACAAAATTAAATTAATCTTGATATATCAATTTGAAATGCATTTTGAAAATAAAAGCTGTTCATCCAGTAATGAAGTGTTTTGACAGACAATAAATTACAATTAAGAGAATAAGAGAAGAGAGATCTTTAATTCTTGTGCGTTATTCCCTGGAAATTTGATAACGCACACATGCTTGATAAGAGATAATGCCTAAACAACTTCCAACACCAACCTCATTAATTTATCTTTAACTGGATGCATGTCCAGTCATTATTCCCAAGAGACAAATGAAATTACATTATCTTCTGTGCAATGTAAAAACTGTTTTTAACACTTGATGATGTTTCTTTTTTTTTTTAAGTTTTTATGAGTAGTTTTAAGCTGTAGTTCACGTTTTTGTACAGATATTCTAGATTCTATGTCTCAAACCTTATACATAAGCCCAAAATGAACAAGTCAATTAAAATTTTAAAAAAACCTGTAAAATGCAGAAAAATGAAAAGAGTTGAAAATTCCAGGTGCACAACTTCATTTGGTGAATAATAAGTGTACAAATTTTCAGATTAGTCCTTGCAATAGTTTCTGAGAAACGGTCCAGACAAAACCACAAAATAAAAATGAAAAAACACCTGTAAAATTCAAAATAATAATCCAATCAAGATGAAAATATCAGGTGCACAACTTCATATGGTGAAAAATATGTGTACAAATTTTCAGACAAATCCTTCCAATAGTTTTTGAGTAATGGTCCGGACAAAATCTCGTCTACGGACAGACAGACAGACAGACGGACATGGTGATTCCAATATACCCTCCCCCCTAAACTTCGTTTGCGGGGGGTATAAAAATTGTTTACATATTCTCTCACCAGAGGTCGCGATACACAAGCAACGCCGGAAATGATCAAAACAAGCATGACATTGTTGATTTGTTTTTTCTGTACAATCAGCTTGAAGGGAAGTCATCGACTTTAAGGACACGTTTAAAAAACATCACAGGAGATAACAAGCTGCTGATTTACCGCGGTATGTAAAATCAATGATGATTTGGTAGCGTACAGAAACTGATTTTTTTCAAACATCTGTCAACCTAGGTCAATGCTAGCTTCAAGTTTGTTTACAGAGTTTACGCATAAAAAGGAACGTGTCAAAACCGGAATCTTTTCTCGTCAGTTAAACTCAAAAACATCCAATAACATACTTACAAACATACAATGTGGTTTTAGGAAAAACCGAAGTACAACTGACCAGCTAGTACGACTGGAAACGTATATTCGAGATGCTTTTGTTAAAAAAGAGCATGCTGTATCTATATTTTTTTACTTAGAAAAAGCATACGATACTACATGGAAATTTGGTATTTTAAAAGATTTATATGATATTGGTCTCAAGGGATATTTACCTAAGAACCACGAACTCTAACTCTTGATTCCCGCCTACATTTTGCACCCTTTAAATTCAATTTTAATGGCAATTTGGCCATTAAATCTTGGTTTAGTACAAAAAACTGTGCCATAACTTTAAATCATATTCTTTTAGAATGTTCTGATTTCACACCTGATCGAAATAAACTTTTTAATGGTGTAAAAACGATTCATGATCTTTTTGCAAATGTAACTCCTAGCGCTATTCTACAATACCTGCAGGATACAGACTTTTACAACTAGTGCTAATTGTAACGGGAACCGTTACAGATGTTCCCCAAACGCTCCCCAAGTCCCTTTTAGTGCCATATTCCCTGTAATATATTATATGTGAAAGCATTCAGTCGAAAAATATCAAAAATCACTCATTCAAGTGTATTTTTAATTTCATTCGTTCCAAATGCACGTGCATGAGGACCATACCTTCTTGTAGGAGTCCCTTATATTTATCTCTATTCTGAATCCCATCTTGTTTGGTTGAAAAACAAGGGAGTTATAGCCATTTCAAGTTTCAGCCAATCAGATTGCAGCACACGTGCATGCGAGTGATTTCATGATTTTTTTTCTATATCGCATTGTAGGATATGCTAATAAATGCTTATGTTTTCAATTTCAAAGCATTTCGTCAAAAAACAAAGGAGATATAGTCATTTAAAGTTTCAGCCAATCAGATTGCAGAACACTTGCATGCGCGTGATTTCTTTAATTTTTTTGTATATCATATTGCAGGACATCCTAATGTATGACAATGTTTTAAATTTCAAAGCATTTCATCAAAAAACAAAGGAGATATAGTCATTTAAAGTTTCAGCCAATGAGATCGCAGCACACGTGCATGCGCGTGAATTCTTGAAATTTTTTGTATATTTTATTGTAGGATATTGTAATGTATGACTATGTTTTTAATTTCAAAGCATTTCGTCAAAAAACAGAGAAGATACTGAGATTTTTGTTTTAGCCAATCAGAGCAAAGCGCACGTGCATGCGCGTGAGTTCATGCTAATTTGACAGTGTCACATTATCTACACTATTAATATATCTTCATATAATGAGTTTCAAATCATATCATTAAAAAATGTAAAAGTTATAGCTATATTAAGTATATAAGTCATTTCACGTGTTGCACGCGCACGCACGTGCATGCATATGTGTGCAAAATGACCTTCGTTCCGCACACCTACACTACACACCCATTAACCCTAAAAAGGTTTTAGGTCAGTTGGGTGAACAGTTTCTGAGAACACTTCCGGACAAAAAAGTACCGGAGAACAAATAAGAAAAAAAAGAATAATAATAATAACTAGTGCTAATTGTAACGGGGACCGTTACAGATGTTCCCCAAACGCTCCCCAACTCCCTTTTGGTGCCATATTCCCTGTAAGCTTCATTAAATAGGACAAAATCTATGCATTTTTGACTTTAACAACGCCAAGTTCATTCAAATTTTAGCATTTCACGTGTGCGCATGTGAATGCATGTGCGTAATGACCATATCATCTTGTTTAAACAATCTATATATTTTGATATACTAAATACATGTATTAAAGTATTTAATCCAAAAGTATAAAAAAAAGAGCTCATTCAAGTGTATTTTTTATTTTACCCGTTTCACGTGCACGCACGTGCATACATGAGCATGGTGACTATACCTTCTTGTAGATGTCTGTTACATCTATCTATGTTCTAAATCCCACCCCGTTTGGTTGAAAACCAAGGGAGTTATAGCTTTTTAAAGTTTCAGCCAATCAGATTGCAGTGCACATACATGCACGTGTATGCATGTGTATGGTGACCATATTTTCTTGTAGCAGACCAGTATATCTATCTATGTTCCAAATCCCATCCTGTTTGGTTGAAAATCAAAGGAGTTATAGCTATTTAAATTTTAAGCCAATCAGATTGCAGCGCACGTGCATGCACGTGTTTTCATGATAATTGCTATATATCATGTTGTAGGATATTCTAATGCATGGCTATTTTCAAAATTTCAAAGGATTTCGTCAAAAAACAAGAAAGATATAGAGACTTTAGTTTCAGCCAATCAGAGCAAAGTGCACGTGCATGCGCGTGAGATCTTGCTCTTTTGACCATGTCATATTGTCTATGCTACTAATATATCCTTATGTTATAAGTTTCAAAGCATTTCATCGAAAATTTAAAAAGTCACGCCTATATCAATTAAATCGGTCATTTCACATGTTGCACGTGCACGCTCTTGCAAGCACGTGCGCGCAAAATGACCTTCGTTCCGCAAATCTACATAACATGTCTACTGACCCTAAAAACATTTCACCTTAGTCGGATGTATAGTTTACGAGATCATTCCCGGACAAAAAAGTACCCAGGAAGAAGAAGAAGAAGAAGAAGAAAAATAATAATAATAAGAAACAGAGTAAAAACAATATGTTCCCCAACTTCGTTTGGGGAACATAACTAGTGCTAATTGTAACGGGAACCGTTACAGATGTTCCCCAAACGCTCCCCATTTCCCTTTTGTTGCCTTATTCCCTGTAAGCTTGATTAAATAAGACAAACGCGATACATTTAAGACTTTAACAAAGTTTTACCAGAAGTATTCAATTTAAGCATTGCACGCATGCGCATTTGAATGCATGTGCGTAATGACCATATCATCTTGTCTACACTATTGATATATTTAATATACTAAATATTACAGCATTTAATCCAAAAATATGCTGAATCTAGTGTATTTGGAATTTTACTCATTTCACGTGCACGCACGTGCATGCATGTGCATGATGACCATTCCCTGCTGTAGGAGTCTATAATATCTATCTATGTTCTGAATCCCATCCTGTTTGGTTGAAAATCAAGGGAGTTATAGCCATTTAAAGTTTCAGCCAATCAGATTGCAGCGCACGTGCATGCGCGTGACTTGATTAAAATTACTATATATCATATTGTAGGATATCCTAAAGCATGCCTTTGTTTTAAATTTCAAAGCATTTCGTCAAAAAACAAAAAAGATATTGAGATTTTTGTTTCAGCCAATCAAAGCGAAGCGCACGTTCATGCACGTGCAAGTATGTTCATGATGACTATACCTTCTTCTAGGAGTCCATTATGTTTGTCTACGTTCTAAATCCCGTGCTGTTTGGTTGAAAAACACGGGAGTTATAGCCATTTAAAGTTTCAGCCAATCAGATTGCAGCGCACGTGCATGCGCGTGATTTGATGAAAATTCTTATATACCATATTGTAGAATATCCTAAAGCATGCCTATGTTTTAAATTTCAAAGCATTTCGTCAAAAAACAGAGAAGATATTGAGATTTTTGTTTCAGCCAATCAGAGCAAAGCGCACGTGCATGCGCGTGAGTTCGTGCGAATTTGACAGTATCACATTATCTACACTACTAATCTATCCTTATATAATGAGTTTCAAATCATTTCATCAAAAAATGTAAAAGTTATAGCTATATTAAGTATATCAGTCAATTCACTCATTTCACGCGCACGCACGTGCATGCGTATGCGCGCAAAATGACCTTCGTTCCGCACACCTACACTACACACCTATTAACCCTAAAAAGGTTTTAGCTCAGTTGGGTGAACAGTTTCTGAGAACACTCGCGGACAAAAAAGTACCGGAGAACAAATAAGAAAAAAAATAATAATAATAATAACTAGTGCTAATTGTAACGGGAACCGTTACAGATGTTCCCCAAACGCTCCCCAACTCCATTTGGGTGCCATATTCCCTGTAAGCGCTATTAAGTAAGACACACTTTATGCAATTTAGACTTAAACAACGTTTTCCCAGAAGAATACAAAATGTATTTAAATTTTAGCAATGCACGCGTGCTCATCTGAATGCATGTGCGTAATGACCACATCATCTTGTCTACACTATATATATATTTTAATATACTTAATAACAAATCAATTAATCCAGAAGTATTAGGAAATACACTCATTTAAGTGTATTTTAATATTACTCATTTCACATGCACCCACGTGCATGCACGTGCATGAGGACTATACCTTCTTGTAGGAGTCTATTATGTCTGTCTATGTTCTAAATCCCATCCTGTTTGGTTGAAAAACAAGGGAGTTATAGCCATTTACAGTTTTAGCCAATAAGATTGCAGGACACGCGCATGCGCGTGTTTTCACGACAATTGTTATATATCATATTGTAGTACATCCTAAAGTATGTATATATTTTAGATTTCATAGCATTTCGTCAAAAAACAAAAAAGATATTGAGATTTTTGTTTCAGCCAATCAGAACGAAGCGCACATGCACGTACGTGCATGATGACCATACCTTCTTGTAGGAGTCTATTATATCTGTCTATGTTCTAAATCCCATCCTGTTTGGTTGAAAAATAAGGGAGTTATAGCCATTTCAAGTTTAAGCCAATCAGATTGCAGCGCACGTGCATGCGCGTGTTTTCATGACAATTTTTATACATAACATTGTACAACATCCTAAAGTATGCCTATATTTTAAATTTCATATTATTTCGTCAAAAAACAGAAAAGATATTGAGATTTTTGTTTCAGCCAATCAGAGCGAAGCGCACGTGCATGCGCGTGAGTTCGTGCTAATTTGACAGTGTCATATTATCTACACTATTAATATATCTTTATATAATGAGTTTCAAATCATTTAATTAAAAAATGTAAAAGTTATAGCGATATTAAGTATATCGGTCATTTCACTCATTTCACGCGCACGCACGTGCATGCGTATGCGCGCAAAATGACCTTCGTTCCGCACACCTACACTACACACCTATTAACCCTAAAAAGGTTTTAGCTTAGTTGGGTGAACAGTTTCTGAGAACACTCGCGGACAAAAAAGTACCGGAGAACAAAGAAGAAAAAAAAGAATAATAATAATAATAATAATAATAAGAAACCGAGTAAAAACAATATGTTCCCAAACTCCGTTTGGGGAACATAACTAGATGAGATCTCGTTGCGAGCAACGAGTAGGTCTTCCGTTGAATTTCTAGATAAGATGAGATGTGATTTTGACTGAGATATTTGTTAAAAGAGAATGACATTAAGTTTATCTTCATTAATTTTAAAGTTTCTGTTTTTTTATCCAATATTCTGAACACCTTTTGTTTAATATTGCTTATAAACATACTCCCCCTTTTTGAGACGTAAAGCATAATTAATATAGCATTTTGGCCCCTGGTGATCCCCTATTACGTAACATTAGATCAAAATTTAATAACATATTGTTGCATATCGTTAAAATTAATATCTTTGCTTCTCAAAATGAATACTTAGTACAAAATTTTGATCATTAAAGATTTAAAGATGAAAGATTCTGGCCCCTCTGAGCCCCTAATTTTAGGAGTCGGCCCCTTTTTCTTGATATCAAACGAAAGGTCTTGTGATTTCAAAGACATTTTGTTCGACACCTATTCAGAGATTTCTTTTCGTTTAGGAGATATGCTTGATGTAAATATTTAGGGGCCACTCCTTCAAGTCCTTAATGGGGCCGTTTTACAAAAATTCAAACTATGCATATTGTTTAGCACATTAATCTATCCATCTTTTGTTCAATATTGCTTATCAAAATATACACCCTTTTTGAGATATGAAGCATTAAAGATTTGACATTCTGGCCCCTTGTGATCTCTAATTACGTAACATATTATCAAAATTTTATCATATATTGTTGCAAATTGTTAAGATGACTACATTTGCTTCAGTAATATATCACAAAATATTGATCATTAGAGAGTTATAGATAAAAGACTTCTGGCCCCTCTGAGCCCTTAATTTGAGGGGTAAGCCCCTTTTTCTTGATATCAACGAAAGGTCTTGTGATTTTAAAGACTTTTGTCCTACACCTATTTAGAGATTTCTTTTCGTTTAGGAGATATGTTTATATAAATATTTAGGGGCCACTCCCAGAAGTCCTTAATGGGGCCGTTTTACAAAAATTCAAAGTCTACATATTGTTTAGAACATTATTCTGACCATCTTTTGTTCAATATTGCTTATCAAAATATTCACCCTTTTCGAGAAATAAAGCGTCAAAGATTTGACATTCTGGCCCCTTGTGACCCCTAATTACGTAACATATGATCTAAATGTTATCATCTTTTGTTGCAAATCGGTAATATGAACATCTTTGCTTCTGTAATATATAACAAAATAT
Organism: Saccostrea cuccullata; assembly: GCF_032062105.1. NCBI lineage: Eukaryota > Metazoa > Mollusca > Bivalvia > Ostreida > Ostreidae > Saccostrea > Saccostrea cuccullata. The sequence continues at coordinate 339,935 of NW_026929817.1, read as the reverse complement.
TGATCATTAGAGAGTTATAGATAAAAGACTTCTGGCCCCTCTGAGCCCCTAATTAGAGGGGAGAGCCCCAATTTTTTGACATCAAATGAATGGCTTTGTGATTTTGCACACTTTTTCTTCAATATGCTTAAACAAATTATGAACAGGTATGAAGATATGAACCAAAATGTGTCAAATTTTTGTGAGATATTTCTGAGACATTTTTCGGGCCCTACCGAGCTCCGGCGCCTTTCGCGCGCGGCTAAAAAGATTTGGAAACCCAATTACAACTAACCAAACCTTCCTTTATTTTCACTGAAAATCTTAAGTCGATATCTTAAGTCGTTTCGGAGGAGTTTCCTGGACAAGCTTACCCTCTGAAAATCAGAAAATCCTAAATATCTCGAGATAAGAAGTGACGTCATCAATCAAAAAAATTTCCAATAAGGTTCAGATCAATACCTACCAGATCTGAAAGTTTCGTGAAATTTGGACGAGTCGTTTCTGAGAACTTGCGTGCACAAAATCGGTTGGAATAATAAAAGGGAAAAAGAAACCGAACGAAAACAAAAAGGTCTTCCGTTGGAGACGGAAGACCTTAACTAGAAACGAATTCGTTGCGAGCAACGAGAGGTCTTCCGTCCGTTTCAGGAAAAGAACCTAAAATCGAGCTGGAAAAGTGATAAAAAAAATTTTGGTCACAAAGGGGATTGAATTCTGGTCGCCAGCGTGAAAATCCAACGCGCTTTTTCCTCTTTATTCCCAACTCGCTTAAATTACGCGTTTGAGTCCACTGCTCTAAATGTACTTGAATATACTTCTTCAACAAGACACCTGTCGAAGAATCACGAAAGGCGGCCACGATTTATAATTTCGCGCCAAGCGCCATAAAATAATCTGCGCGCCTTTTCTTTGGAATGTTTCATTAAATAGGTGTGATAGTTCCAATAGAATACTGGAAAAGGAACGTTCTTTAAGCTTAAATTTCGAGGTTTAGAAAATATATTTAAGAGATTGTACATATTCTATATTTAATATAGGCAAGTAACACAAAAGAAGTGAAATGGTAATCATTTTTAACTTTTTTTTAATTACCCGTTTATCCCCAAAGTGAACTTACCAGATTCTCTACACCTTCATGGAAAGGTAGAAATGGTTCGATGAAAGACATGTCTCGCCCTTCGACGGTCAAGGAATCAGATTTCATTTATGTTCAATGTTCAACTTTAAATATCTTTGAGAAAAGAATGTTAATATAAACTCCATTAGACGATCTTATTTAACAAAGGGTTTTCTTATTTCTGTCTTCTGTATTAGTTTAATATGACTCAAGTGTGCATGGGAAACACAGTGGTACGTTTGTGAAAAACGAATAAATTCTGAATACTGCTCCAAATATAGTTATGTATACAGTACACCTGCAACAGTACACCTGTCTAAGAATCATACAAGAGGCCCCTGGGCCTTATAGGTCACCTGAGCATTATTCAACAACTTCCCAGTGACTGAATTTGATCCATGTTTTAAGCCAGATGCTATAGCATTTACAATCTGGTCATCATAACTATACACTTAGCAGTTCCTTAGTTTGGATACTTTATACCCATAGGCAGGGTAGGGGAACAAAAAATGCATTTCAACTAATCAGTAATATTCAGCAATAATCAGTAGTGCCGCTACCACACATGAACCCTTGACTCTTAGGCCTAGATCAACACATTGCACAATTTTTGGAAAGGCATACTTGCTTTTCAAAAATATTTGATTAATACCAAGTAGCACATTTCAAACAATTCATTCATTTTCAGTACATAAGTACGAGTACAGCCCCCCCCCCACTATGGTACAACTGACCCTGGGGCCTTGAAATTTACAATTCTTGAAGATTAGGGATTGCTCATAACTATATAGGTAATTCATCTGCTTAAAACCTAGGAGCAAAGAAGAAAATATTCAAAGATTTAATGTTTTTTCACTATACATGTATAATCAGAATCAATACAGCCCTGCCCTAACACGAGAATCCCTGACCCTGGAGCCATAAAATTCACAATTTTGGCAGAGGCACTCTTGTTCATCATAACTATGTACTTAGTTAGTTTATTTAATACCTAGGAGTAAAGAAGAAGATTTTCAAAGAATTCATGTATTTCCTCTATATAATCAATAGAGCCCCACCCTGACACCAGAACCCCTGACCCTGGGGCCATAAAATTCACAATTTTGGTAGTGGCACTCTTGCTCATCATAACTATGTACTTAGTTAAATTATATAAAACCTAGGAGCAGAGAAGAAGATTTTCAAAGAATTCATGTATTTTCACTATATAATCAATAGAGCCCTGCCCTAAAACCAGAACCCCTGACCCTGGGGCCATAAAATTCACAATTTTGGTAGAGGCACTCTTGCTCATCATAAATATGTACTTAGTTAAATTATATAAAATCTAGGAGCAGAGAAGAAGATTTTCAAAGAATTCATGAATTTTCACTACATAATCAATAGAGCCCCGCCCTAACACCAGAACCCCTGACCCTGGGGCCATGAATTTCACAATTTTGGTAGAGGCACTCTTGCTCATCATAACTATATACTTAGTTAGTTTATATAATACCCAGGAGTAAAGAAGAAGATTTTCAAAGAATTAATGTATTTCCTCTATATAATCAATAGAGCCCCGCCCTGACACCAGAACCCCTGACCCTGGGGCCATAAAATTCACAATTTTGGTAGAGGCACTCTTGCTCATCATAAATATGTACTTAGTTAAATTATATAAAATCTAGGAGCAGAGAAGAAGATTTTCAAAGAATTCATGTATTTTCACTACATAATCAATAGAGCCCCGCCCTAACACCAGAACCCCTGACCCTGGGGCCATAAAATTCACAATTTTGGTAGAGGCACTCTTGCTCATCATAACTATATACTTAGTTAGTTTATATAATACCCAGGAGTAAAGAAGAAGATTTTCAAAGAATTAATGTATTTCCTCTATATAATCAATAGAGCCCCGCCCTGACACCAGAACCCCTGACCCTGGGGCCATAAAATTCACAATTTTGGTAGAGGCACTCTTGCTCATCATAACTATGTACTTAGTTAGTTTATTTAATACCCAGGAGCAGAGAAGAAGATTTTCAAAGAAATAATGCATTTTCACTATATACTTATTTAGCCCCGCCCTAGTACAAGAACCCCTGACCCTAGGGCCATGAATTTCACAATTTTGGTAAAGGACTCAATGCTGATTACAATCATGCAAACAGTTTGACTGCTTGATGTCCAGGAGTAAAGAAGAAGATTTTTGAAGATTGCATTATTTTTAGTGGTTTTGGCCCCACCCCCCAGGCCCCTGGGGGGCAGGGATCATGAAATTCACAATTTTTGTTCCCCTTCACCCATAGATGCTTTGTGCCAAATTTGGTTGAAATTGGTTCAGTGGTTGCAGAGAAGAAGCTGAAAATGTTCAAAAGTTTACGACCGATTGACGACGAACGACGAACGACGTACGACGAACGACGGACGACGACGGACAAAAACAGATAGCAATAGGTCACCTGAGTGACTCAGGTGACCTAAAAAGACGGGCCACCATTCATAATCTGGCGACAAACACCATGAGCAAACATTCTTGCCTATCTTTTGGACTGATCTATCAAATAGGTGTAATAGCTTTAATGAAATTAAATATTAATTTAAACAACTTCTTATCGCCTTTATTTTATTTCGACGTTAAGAAAGTAAATTTAACACATTACACACACGTATCTAGCCCAATTACACTAAAGCAGTAAAACGGAAATTAAGTTTTAAGATTGTCACTGAATTGCAGCGTACTAATAGGTGAAAGTCCACGTAGTTTTTTTACTTTCATCTATCATTTAGTCAAACGCTCAGCTGCCTCCATAAACCCCTACTCGCGAAATGGCGGAGTTGACAGAGACAGCCGCCATCTTGGGTCCGCTTCAGATTTTCAAATATTAATATCTAGAGTTCTGATTAATCAATATCCAAACAACTTATATAGTAAGCATTGATCAAAGGGTCTCTATTATCATTCCAAAAATAAATAAAAAATGTTGAAATACAAAGAAGTTAGAAAATACGATTTTTTTAATTCGCTTCTCCTTACGACAGGAAGTACCGACGACGAACATAATGTCGCGTCCTGGATGGTATATATCACGATCTAAAATCCCTGAAAGTTTCATGTTCATATCTATTACCGTTTTTGAGTTTAATCGTGGACAAAATGTCATTTTTATTTCAGGAAATTGTCCATAACTTGGCACCAGAAGTGAGTTTCCAAATTTTCTCTCGGATATACAAAATTCATGTTACTTCACATTTTTTCTGAAAATTTCGAGTCATTCCATCCAGTAGTCTTCGAGAAATCGCGTGCACAAAATTAGAAAGTCAAAAAAATAAGAATAACTAGATGAGATCTCGTTGCGAGCAACGAGTGGGTCTTCCGTCCAAGTCTTGATGAGATGAGATAAGATTTTGATTGCGATTTTCATTCTAAAATAATGATTTACCACAATCTGTAAAAAGACATTGAACATTAAAGTCTTTAAAAAATCGGCCTTTTGCCCCTAACGGCCCCTAATTTTAGGAATCGGCCCTCTTTTTTCATATCATCTTAAAGATCTTAAGATTTTGAACATTTTGTGTTCAACAATTGTTCAGAAATTCTTTTTCGTTTTTGAGATATTAGAAAAAGAAATTTTTAGGGGCCAACCCTTCAACTCCTTAATGGGGACGTTTAGCAAAAAATGAAAGGTTGCATATTGTTTAGAACATTATTTTGAACAACTTTTGTTCAATATTGCTTATCAAAATATTTCTCCCTTTCGAGATATAAAGCATCAAAGATTTAGCATTCTGGCCCCTTGTGGCCCCTAATTATGCACCATACGACATGGAAATCATAATATATAGTTGTAGATGGTTGAGATGAACATCTTTGCTTCAGTAATGTATTACAAAATATTAACCGATAAAGAGTTATCGATTGAAGACTTTTGGCCCCTCTTGGCCCCTAATTCGAGTGCCCAGCCCCTTGTTCGGGATCCCATCTTAAAGATCTTAAGATTTTGAACATTTTGTGTTCAACAATTGTTCAGAAATTCTTTTTCGTTTTTGAAATATTAGAAAAAGAAATTTTTAGGGGCCAACCCTTCAACTCCTTAATGGGGACGTTTAACAAAAAATGAAAGGTTGCATATTGTTTAGAACATTATTTTGAACAACTTTTGTTCAATATTGCTTATCAAAATATTTCTCCCTTTCGAGATATAAAGCATCAAAGATTTAGCATTCTGGCCCCTTGTGGCCCCTAATTATGTACCATACGACATGGAAATCATAATATATAGTTGTAGATGGTTGAGATGAACATCTTTGCTTCAGTAATGTATTACAAAATATTAACTGATAAAGAGTTATCGATTGAAGACTTTTGGCCCCTAATTCGAGTGCCCAGCCCCTTTTTCGGGATCCCATCTTAAAGATCTTAAGATTTTGAACATTTTGTGTTCAACAATTGTTCAGAAATTCTTTTTCGTTTTTGAGATATTAGAAAAAGAAATTTTTAGGGGCCAACCCTTCAACTCCTTAATGGGGACGTTTAGCAAAAAATGAAAGGTTGCATATTGTTTAGAACATTATTTTGAACAACTTTTGTTCAATATTGCTTATCAAAATATTTCTCCCTTTCGAGATATAAAGCATCAAAGATTTAGCATTCTGGCCCTTTGTGGCCCCTAATTATGTACCGTATGACATTAATATCATAATATATGGTTGTAGATTGTTAAGCTTAACATTTTTTGTTCAGTAATATATACCAAAATATTGATTGTTAAAGAGTTATCGATTAAAGACTTTTGGCCCCTTTTTGCCCTTAATGTGATGAGTCAGCGCTTTTTTCTTGGTATAATATGAAAGCTCTCGATGTTCTGCACAAATGATGTTCAGTATGTTTTAACAAAATAATTATACTTTAAAAGATATAAAGCAAAATGTCTTAAAAAATCAGTCATGTTTCGTGTCCTAAATTTTGACCCCTACCGAGCTTCCATACTAGACACTTCCGGAAAATATCCTGACCCAGGTGCAACATGGCAACATGTCCTCTATTATCACTGAAAATTTCAACACTCTAGCTTAAGCCGTTATTGAGTTCTGTCACAGACAAGGAGGTCATCTAAATTTTAAGAAAAGGGCGATAACTCTACACCGGAAGTGATTTTCAAAAAATCCTTCAGCCGGAATTAACTTCAGATAATTATGCACCAACCCTGAAAATTTGAAACAAATCGATCGAAAAATCTCTGAGAAATCGTCGGCACAAAATTTGTGCAGAAAAAAAGAATAATAATAATAATAATAATAACTAGATGAGATCTCGTTGCGAGCAACGAGTAGGTCTTCCGTTGAATATCTCGATCAGATGAGATGTGATTTTGACTGAGATATTCGTTTAAAGAGAATGACATTGATTTTTCCCTCATTAAAGTTAAAGTTTCTCATTTTTATCACGATATTTTGAACATCTTTTGTTTGATAAGGCTTATGAAAATACTCCCCTTTTCGAGACATAAAGCATAAAAAATATAGCATTTTGGTCCCTTGTGACCCCTAATTACGTAACATATGATAAAAATATTATCATATATTGTTGCAAATCGTTAAAATGAACACTTTTGCCCCAGTAATGTATAAAAAAATATTGATCATTAGAGAGTTATAGATAAAAGACTTTTGGACCCTCTGAGCCCCTAATTTGAGGGGTCAGCCCCTTTTTCTTGATATCAAATGAAACGTCTTGTGATTTTGAAGATTTTTTGTTCAACACTTATTCAGAGATTTCTTTTCGTTGTGGAGATATGCTCAATGCAAATATTTAGGGGCCACTCTACAAGTCCTTAATGGGGCCGTTTTACAAAAATTCAAAGTATGCATATTGTTTAGAGCATTATTCTGACCATCTTTTGTTCAATATTGCTTATCAAAATAATCCCCCTTTTTGAGATATAAAGCGTCAAAGATGTGACATTCTGGCCCCTTGTGACCCCTTATTACGTAATATATTATTAAAATATCATCATATATTGTTGCAAATCGGTAAGATAAATCCTTTTGCTTCAGTAATGTATAACAAAATATTGATCGTTAGAGAGTTATAGATAAAAGACTTTTGGCCCCTATGAGCCCCTAATTTGAGGGGTCAGCCCCTTTTTCTTGATATCAAATGAAACGTCTTGTGATTTTGAAGATTTTTTGTTCAACACTTATTCAGAGATTTCTTTTCGTTGTGGAGATATGCTCAATGAAAATATTTAGGGGCCACTCCTACAAGTCCTTAATGGGGCCGTTTTACAAAAATTCAAAGTATGCATATTGTTTAGAACATTATTCTGACGATCTTTTGTTCAATATTGCTTATCAAAATATTCCCCCTTTTTGAGATATAAAGCGTCAAAGATGTGACATTATGGCCCCTTGTGACCCCTTATTACGCAAGATATGCTTAAAAGTTTATAATATATTGTTCCAATTGGTTTAAAATTTAAAATTATCGAAAAATCGAGCAGAAAAAATGATAAAATTTTTTGGTCACACGGGGGATCGAACCCTGGTCGCCTGCGTGACAATCCAACGCGCTAACCATTTAGCCATTGAGATCGTCGCTTCGCGTTTTCAAATGCAAATATCTCGAGATTGGCTTTTTCGATTTTCAAACAAATTACATATTTGGCTTCTGCAAAAGGGCCCCTATTCAATTCTAAAACAAAAATATTAAAAAAGAAAAGTTGAAAAATTGCGATTTTTAAATTCGCTTCCTGTATCGACCGGAAGTACTGACGACGCACGAAAAGGAGATTCTGCAACGCTATAAGTCATGAACTATCATCTCAAATTAATCTGCACTTCATATCTTAAGCAGTTTTTGCTACTAAATCAAGACAAAATTGCATTTTAAAATCAGGAAATTGTCCATATCTCATGACCGGAAGTGACGACGTCAACGAAAAAAATTTCCAATAAGGTTCACATCAGTACCTATCAGATGTGAAAGTTTCATGAGAATCGGCCCAGTAGTTTACGAGAAATCGCGTGCACAAAATCGGTAAGAAAAATAATAATAATAATAATAGGGAAAAAGAAACCGAAGAATAACAAGAAGGTCTTCCGTTGGAGACGGAAGACCTTAATAAGAAAATTGAAAAAGAAACAAAAGAATAATAGAAGGGTCTTCCGCTGAAGACGGAAGACCCTAATAATAAAAACTAGAAACGATTTCGTTGCGAGCAACGACAGGTCTTCCGTCCGATTTTGAAAAAAAAGTAAAATTAAGCTAAAAAGTTGATTAAAAATTTTTTGTGACAATGGGGATTGAACCCAATGGGGAAAAACCAACTCACTTTTTATTTCTATCTCTAGCGCACACCACTACACTATTGGGACTACTACTCTTAATGTTCCTGTATATATACTTCTACAATAGTACACCTGTATAAGAATCATGAAAGGCTGGCAATTATTCCTAATTTTGCGCCAAAAGCCACGAGTAAATCTTCGCGCCTTTTCTATGGAATGTTCCATTAAATGGGTGTGATATTAACGCCGTTATTACAGTGAAATTAAAAAGAAGAACGTTCCTAAATCCTAAAATTTGAGGTTTAGAAATTATATTTTGCATTCTACACATTCTATATCGTATATAGGTAAGTTAAACTAAAGCAATGCAATTGCTATACATATGTAATTTAAAACCCTCTTTTGAATTTCCCGTTTATCCCCAGAGTGAACTATCCCTATTAGTTACACTTTCATGAAAAGGTTGAAATGGTTTGACGAAAAACATGTATCGCCCTACGACGGTCAAGAATCGGGATACCGTTTATGTTTAATAACTTGAATCGAATTGATCTTTGAGAAAAGAATGTTAATTCAAATCACTAGTACATTAAACGATCTTTTTAAAATATTTTTCTTATTTTGGTCTTTTCTATTAGTTTAATATGACACAAGTGTGCATGGGGTAACAATGTTTACGTTTTATACTTACTATATAGATCGGTATTATTTCTTGAAAAACTTTTACTCAAACTAAGATTTAAGATCTGTTTTCCATGGTTCAAAGATAGTAGATATCTATTTCATTTCTACATTCTACATTCTTTTTCTACTTTGATAACAAGCCAAAACCACTATAGAAGACGTTTGAGAAGACACTGGAATATATCTTTAGTTTGACACAGAATTGTAACGTAATTACTACGTGACAATCAACGTACTCATTTACATTCCATTCCATCCTTATGTAACTTTCATTTAAGCTGCCTCTTTAACCCCCTACTCGCGAAATGGCGGAGTTGACAGAGACAGCCGCCATCTTGGGTCCGCTTCAGATTTTCAAATGTTAATATCTAGAGTTTAAATTTATTAATATTCAAACAAATTATATGGTAAGCATCAATAAAAGAGTCTCTATTTACATTCCAAAAATAAATGAAAAATATTGAAAAACAAAAAAGTTAGAAAATACGATTTTTTTAATTCGCTTGTCGTAACGACCGGAAATACTGACGACGAACGAAAGGTCGCGTCCTGGAGGGGGAATATCACGATCTATAATCCCTGAAAGTTTCACATTGATATCTTTTACCGTTCTTGAGTTTAACCGCGGACAAAATGTCATTTTAAAATCAGGAAATGTCCCATAACTTGGCACCAAAAGTGAATTTTCAAAAAATCGCTCAGAGAGATCAAGTTCATGTTACGACAAATCTTTTCTGATAATTTCATGTAATTCTATCCAGTAGTCTTCGAGAAATCGCGTGCACAAAATTAGAAAGTCAAAAAAATAATAATAATAATAAGAAACAGTAGAATCACTATAAGGTCTTCCGTGAAGACGGAAGACCTTAATAAGAAACAATAGAATCGCTATAAGGTCTTCCGTGAAGACGGAAGACCTTAACTAGAAAGTCTGCTATTGCAAGCAATAGCATATGTCGCCCCGTACTGGACAAGACTTTCATTTTAATCATCACTAAAACAAAAGTCCATTAGCTAAGTTTGAACAACCATCGAGTTGTATCATTCCTTTCCATTGGAAACGGAAGACCTTAATTGGGTACATCCCACTTATTATTTTTAGAATCGGTAGGAGAAGAAAGTAGTGCAGGAAAATTACAAGTTCCTAAATTTGCAGACTTGCATAAAAGAAATCTGGCAGATGTACTGAACTGAGCCTCATACTTGTTAATTGGCAGTATCTTTCCTATCATAAAAGCTTGGGAAATGTAATTTATGAAGAAGATCAGCCGAATTATTTTGTGTATTGTAACGCCAGTGAGAACTCTGAAATTTCCCTCTTTCACTTTCATTTTAGAGGTTCTACCGAAAAACGAATCTGACATGCCACCATCAATTCGAGTATTTCTGCATTGCAGAGAGCTGATGTTGTTATGAGAAGATAAATCATGTGTAAACTTTCTCAGTTTAGCGGAATCATGAACATTTTCGGCGATATGAATGTTTTGTATACAGTGGTGATCAAGGCTTCGCCAACCTACAGGAGTGGATCAAAGGATTTATGAATGAATAAAAACTATGGAAACGACGTACCAATTTTTTAATTTATACTTGCACTATCTAATGAAATAAATAATATACAAGTGATAGATATACAAGAAAACGCGAAATGATAATAAATGCAGCTGACAATCGTTATTTTTTTTTATATAGATAAAATAAAATATTTATAAATTCAAGAGACAAAACAGAAGGAGAATGAATGATGGCAAAATATCACATGACGGGAACTGAATTTTATGAATGAAGATTTTAAAAAGTTACTTGTAAGTTGTATATGTTATATCTGTGTATTCTACTTGGCTGTGTGCTTCAAAAAGGGGGGGTCGTCTTGAACATAGTAAATAGCCATAACGTTTGAACGGTAAGTAGTAGGGCTTTTATATTTCAAATATGTAATCCTTATGAAAAGAACTTTTATTGGATACGACGAACTTTGACCCTTTGACCTAGACCTTGGAGAACACGTGTACATCTGAATCTTTTTTTATGTTTCGTTTCTATGGCAACTGTGAGCGACTCATTACAATTATTTTGAAAGTAGAAATCACTTCGACACATTGCAAGGAATAAACATTGAAAGTTTCAAAACGATTGCCTGAGTAGTTATTGAAAATATCGATATTAAAGAATTTTAACTTTCACCTGGTTTCCATGGCAATAATCGATTATTTGAAAATTTTAAATGCGAGGCGCACAACTACAGATACTAATCATTAAAATAAGAAAAGTTTCATGACGAACGTTTAAGGGACCAGAGAGAACACTCTCGGACAAAATTTGTCGCTTTTTACAGGTTTCCATGGCAACGGTAGACATATTGGAACTGAACGACCTCACTGCACAACTACAACGAGTGATCGTCCTTTGAGGAAAGTTTCAGGAAGATTGTCCCAGCCATCTCCGAGAAACAGCCTGGATAAAAAAAACATGCGTACAATATCAATATGTCGTCCCCGACTCCGTTCGGGGCGACATAACTAGATGAGATCTCGTTGCGAGCAACGAGTAGGTCTTCCGTTGAATTTCTAGATAAGATGAGATGTGATTTTGACTGAGATATTTAAAAGAGAATGACATTAAGTTTATCTTCATTAATTTTAAAGTTTCTGTTTTTTTATCCAATATTCTGAACATGTTTTGTTCAATATTGCTTATAAAAATACTGACCCCTTTTTGAGAAGTAAAGCATAATTAATATAGCATTTTGGCCCCTGGTGATCCCCTATTACGTAACATTAGATCAAAATTTTATAACATATTGTTGCATATCGTTAAAATTAATATCTTTGCTTCTCAAAATGTATACTTAGTACAAAATTTTGATCATTAAAGATTTAAAGATGAAAGATTCTGGCCCCTCTGAGCCCCTAATTTTAGGAGTCGGCCCCTTTTTCTTGATATCAAACGAAAGGTCTTGTGAAGACATTTTGTTCGACACCTATTCAGAGATTTCTTTTCGTTTAGGAGATATGCTTGATGTAAATATTTAGGGGCCACTCCTTCAAGTCCTTAACGGGGCCATTTTACAAAAATTCAAACTATGCATATTGTTTAGCACATTAATCTATCCATCTTTTGTTCAATATTGCTTATCAAAATATACACCCTTTTTGAGATATGAAGCATTAAAGATTTGACATTCTGGTCCCTTGTGATCCCTAATTACGTAACTTTTAATCAAAATTGTATCATATACTGTTGCAAATTGGTAATATGGACATCTTTGCTTCTGTAATGTATAACAAAATATTGATCATTAGAGAGTTATAGATAAAAGACTTCTGGCCCCTCTGAGCCCTTAATTTGAGGGGTCAGCCCCTTTTTCTTGATATCAACGAAAGGTCTTGTGATTTTAAAGACTTTTGTCCTACACCTATTTAGAGATTTCTTTTCGTTTAGGAGATATGTTTATATAAATATTTAGGGGCCACTCCCAGAAGTCCTTAATGGGGCCGTTTTACAAAAATTCAAAGTCTACATATTGTTTAGAACATTATTCTGACCATCTTTTGTTCAATATTGCTTATCAAAATATTCACCCTTTTCGAGAAATAAAGCGTCAAAGATTTGACATTCTGGCCCCTTGTGACCCCTAATTACGTAACATATGATCAAAATTTAATCATCTTTTGTTGCAAATCGGTAATATGAACATCTTTGCTTACGTAATATAAAACAAAATATTGATCATTAGAGAGTTATAGATAAAAGACTTCTGGCCCCTCTGAGCCCCTAATTAGAGGGGAGAGCCCCAATTTTTTGACATCAAATGAATGGCTTTGTGATTTTGCACACTTTTTCTTCAATATGCTTAAACAAATTATGAACAGGTATGAAGATATGAACCAAAATGTGTCAAATTTTTGTGAGATATTTCTGAGACATTTTTCGGGCCCTACCGAGCTCCGGCGCCTTTCGCGCTAAAAAGATTTGGAAACCCAATTACAACTTACCAAACCTTCCTTTATTTTCACTGAAAATCTTAAGTCGATATCTTAAGTCGTTTCGGAGGAGTTTCCTGGACAAGCCGACCCTCTGAAAATCAGAAAATCCTAAATATCTCGAGATAAGAAGTGACGTCATCAATCAAAAAAATTTCCAATAAGGTTCAGATCAATACCTACCAGATCTGAAAGTTTCGTGAAATTTGGACGAGTCGTTTCTGAGAACTTGCGTGCACAAAATCGGTTGGAATAATAAAAGGGAAAAAGAAACCGAACGAAAACAAAAAGGTCTTCCGTTGGAGACGAAAGACCTTAATAATAATTAGAAACCGAGTAAAAACAATATGTTCCCAAACTCCGTTTGGGGAACATAATAAGATTAAAATGTCATTTTTTTTGATAAACATTATTATCTTTGTATATTTGTATTGAACTGTTTTTAATTTTTAAATTCAAAGTCCGTCGGATGGGACGTTAAATGGTGCCCCGTGTCAAGGATAACAACCCCCTTGGCACGCAAAATATCGTTTCTCTGGAGTTCGAAAAAGAGTAGGCTCACTTAGGGCCGCCAGAGAAATCCAAAACTTTCAAAACCGTTCATACAGTATATAAATTTCTCCGCCGAAATATGGCTGAAATACTGCCGACTCGGCGTAAAAAAACAATAATCAATCAATCATCAAAAACATCAGTAAACATTAGATTTCTTAAGATAAACTAACGCTCACAAAAACCTTGAATGTTTTTATCATTCAATAATGGCTACACAGATTTATTATTTTTTAAAAATGTTTTAGGTATGTCATCCACACCAATGCCGACAAGTCTATCAACAGGACCTCCAGGACCCGCAGAGATAGCCGTTCATCCGAATTAGCCAGTGTCACTTCAACAGGGACCCCCACAGATAGCCGTTCATCCGAATTCATCAGTGTAACAGGGACCCCCACAGATAGTCGTTTATCCGAATTCGTCAGTGTCACTCAACAGGAACCCCCAGGACCCCCACAGATAGCCGTTCATCCGAATTCGTCAGTGTCACTACAACAGGGACCCCGAGGACCCCCACAGATAGCCGTTCATCCGAATCCATCAGTGTCACTACAACAGGAACCCCCACAGAAAGCCATTCATCCGAATTCGTCAGTGTCACTACAACAGGAACCCCACAGATAGCCGTTCATCTGAATTCATCAGTGGCATTCCATCAAGTAAGGCACATGGGACCCTGCCTCATCTATCAACTATTGGTAAGGTTTAATAATAGAAGTTGGACCGTAAAATTTGATTGAATTTGATTTCATAATATGTAGAATAGGGGAAATGATTGGGAAAAAATGGCAGCATTGAATGACTTAACTTTATATCTTATGTTTCCATTACTTCAAAATGTTTATGAATCAAAACGACATTGCAAATTATTGTTTTACTTTGAAAATTAATTAAAAGTAAGCTACAGAGATAAACACTGTTAAACAAAACCCCAAAAATCATGTGCGTGACGTACATGTAAATTCGCCGACCAAACATTTATGTTAGCTTTGAAAAATATTTATTTATTTGTAAAAATATTTTGCTTTTGATCATTTGAAAAATCAAAAAAAAATCTTGCCACAATTAGCAGCAAACAAGAAGGATCTTCAGAAAAATATAGTAAAACATCTTATTCTTAGTACGGTATATCACAATAAATCACGCTATTTGACGAGAACAAAATATTGTACGACTTACTATATTGCTTGTTTACAAGTAATAGTTAGTTCGTTCCTCATTCAATTATGTAAACTGCGCTCAATTTCTTTTAGTTTGGATTAAAAAATAAAATAAAAACGAAATACTTGTTTCACAGATAACATTCCGATAAAAACTTACTAAAAGAAATTTACACGTTTCTAAACGTACGTTCACGCACGATTAAATCCGCAAACGATTGAGTATATTACACGCACGATTCTACACGATTGGTTTGACATCAATAACGTTCCAGCCACTGTACATAATGAATAGGTCAAATATAGGCAAAATAGACATTGTAGGTCTCACCACAATGACTATGTCTAAAGTTTATGAAACCTCACTGACTTATCAGGAAATACTTTTTATTCCAAATGGTAAATAAACCAACGAGATGGAGGGGAACTAATACACCAAATTTGCTAGACCTGATAATAACCAAGGACCCGGACACAGTAGTAGATATGGAACTGCAAAGTCCTCTCGGAAAAAGTGACCACTGTGTCATCATATTCAGCTATGTGTGCAGAGTGGATGTCAAGAAAACAAAGAAGAAGAGAAAAAGTTACAGCAAAGCTGACTATGTAGGACTAAAGGATGAAATTAAGCAGACAAATTGGAGGCATATTTGGGGAATGGCTCTGAAAACATAGATGAAATATGGACAAAATTTCGTGGAAAGATGGAGGATCTAGAGAATAAGTATGTACCTATTTATGAAATTGGAAGGAAGAAAAACCAGCAAATTCCCTTGGATAAAGAAACTCTAAATGTCATTAAAGAGAAGAATGCCTTGACACGCAAGTACCTGGTACACAAAGATCCAGATGTTAAAAGAAACTACAGTCGTACTCGAAACAAAGCAGGGAAACTAGTAAGGAAGGCTAGGAAGAAATACGAAAAAAATCTAGCAAAGGAAGCAGAGAGTAATTCAAAGAGAATATGGCAGTATATCAACTCAAAGAGTAAAAGCAGACAAGGGATTGCAGATTTATGCACTGACCCTAGAGATCCGAAATCAGAAAAAACGGATGATGATGAAACAAAAGCTAACATTTTAGCCGACTTTTTTAGTAGTGTTTTTACCAAAGAACCAGATGGTGAAGTACCACAAATTACAGCCAGAAACATCCAAATTCAATGGGAAGAACGTTACATAAAGGAAGAAACTGTTAAGAAAATACTCAGAGAACTTAAGGTGGACAAATCTCCAGGATTAGACAATTTTCATCCAAGGCTTTTGATGGAACTACATGAGGAGCTGTCGGTACCACTAACTATGATATTCAATAGATCATTGGAGGAAAGAAGGGTTCCAATGGAGTGGAAAAAAGCCAGAATAAGTGCTATTTACAAGAAAGGGAACAAGTCCTTAGCAGGAAATTATAGACCTGTGAGCCTCACATCAGTCGTGTGTAAAACAATGGAAAAGGTAATGCGGGATCAGATCACTGAACACTTCACAAGGAATGATCTATTTACAACAAGGCAGTATGGTTTCATGGGAGGGAGGTCAACCGCACTACAGCTACTCAGAGTCTTAGATGAATGGATGGAGGCATTAGATCAAGGCTACACCATAGATTGTATATATATGGACTGTCAGAAAGCATTTGATACAGTTCCTCATAGACGTCCTCATAGATGGATAAACACTGGGAAAATCAAGACATTTTATATGACTATAAGGCTACAATATCCGGAAGTCACGTGGTGAGTTATACTAAAACTGAAGTAGGATATAGGGAGTCCAATGAAGAGGATCCTTAGGGAGCCTGAATTGGAAACCAACGATAAGTAACGATAAGTAGTAGTAAATAGTTTTTTAAGGCTGTCATAAGTAAATAAGTTGTCAAAACTTCCTTTTTTCATACATGGACAGGTGCTATCAATAAAGATTGCTATGGCGTATATCGTCCACTACTGAGGGGGAAACAAATTAAGACTACTGTGCACAGACTTTATTTTTATTTACACAATTCAGAAACATTTATAACCGACATGCATATATCTCATTTGTGTCACAATAAACTTTGCATTAATTTAAATCATTTGACCATGGAACCACAGTCTGTGAATAATGCAAGGAGGACATGTTCTTTGGATGGTTATTGTGTTGGTCATGGTGGTGTAAACAAGCAATGTTTGTTTCAATGAGGGAACACGTTAAGCCCATACGAGTGTTCTTTTGATGTTGTGGGATAGGCAGTATTGTATAGGGACATTGCTCGCAGTTTTTTACTACTTTTTTTTTCCTCGACATTCTGTACCGAGGACTCTGTTAACGCAATTTATGGTAAGCACTGGCACTGGCGAGTCTCTTTGCATCATGGTCTTATGGAATGGTTCACTTTTTTCCATTTCAGTCCGACTTTTCCTGCAAGGATAACTGCAGACTTACCACTTTCATGTGAAGATGAGTGGACAGCAGAATTGCACATAGCAGTGAAATTCCTGGCCCACGTGGTATTCTTTGGTGCATAGGTGAAGACATGCCGATGCAGGTTTTCACACTTGTTGGTTGTCGAAAGACGACACATCCCCGAAACAGCTTGCAAATAACTGATTGAATACTGTCCATATCAGCAAAATCAAGATCCAAGTGTTTCCCATATGGTAGAAATTTTGTAGTCTAGCCTAGGAGATGGGTTGTGCAGGTAAAGGACATCTTCCTGCCATTGTCGTGTATGCCCGGGAAGCAAGGTAGTACATTCACAACTGCACTCTCTGCATGTCGCATGAAAGCGTTATCTGATTTAAACAATATACGTATTTTTACCAACTCGTATCTTTTTCGAGCAGGCATGCATGTTGCTAGTCTTTGAATGTAGGCATCTTTTCCTAGCGAATGTTTTTCTGAAGAGTCCTCAGCTTATGTATGAAACATTGGTAGTGCTTAATGTCCACTTCATGTTCACGTGAATAGTATTGCAGAGTTTTGCTTATCTGTGCAGAGGCATTACTTGTCACAGACCGTAGAGTTAAAATATTCTGCTTGCGTCTAAAGTCCAAATTCTTTTTTAACAGTTTAGACTTACTTGATGAAATAGAGTCCTAGGTGTTAAAATTCTTTTTGCATGCTTCATGATTTTGACAATTGCTTTTACGACACAATTTATTTGCCGTTTTCAATGATAACACTAATCTTGTAGGTGTGCTGCTCTCGACCACTGGGCAGAAACTTTGGGTTGCAGCCTCAAATCTTCCTTGCGGTCGGTTGTTATACGAAGTGTCAGTTTCAAGGTCTACCTCATCACCTTGACCGAGAAGTTGGTTTACGCGTTGTACGTAATGTTGATTATATTATCAATCATAGAATCCTTTATGTTATGTCTTATAATTTAATGCTATCCACACAATTAAATGATATCATCTCATATTCATTTCAATAATCTATATTATTTCTTTGAAAATCTTCTCTACTTCTGGGTATTTGAGAAACAAACCGAATACATAGTTGTGTTGAATAATACTGCCTATATCAAATTAGTGAATTAAATGGTCCCTGCCCCCCTTGACCTGAGGGGTGAGGTCGAAACCACTAAATTTAATGCAATCTTTAAAGATCTGTTTGCATGATTGTAATTAGCATTGAGTCCTCTACCAAAATTATGAAATTTATGACCCTGGGGTCTGTTGTTCTTAGGTGCTAATTTGGGGCTCAATAAAGTATATAGTGAAAAAGCATTATTTCTTTGAAAATCTTCTCTTCTCCTGGGTATTTAGTTAAATAGGTAAGTTGCTTCATGAAACTCAGGTGTCCTAAAAGGCTTGTGGGCTTCTTGTATAAATAAGTGGCAGTGATTGAAATTTGTTTGGAAGTATATGGGAAAAACATTTGGTGGTGTTTATCCTAAACAGAGGAGACAAGAACCAGTTTATGTGGTAAGTGTAAGAAAATAGTGCATTTTTAGCGCCATTTGTCATTTTGATTTTAAAATGGATGCATTTTTTCATATTTTAAAAGGAAAGTTGAATCGTAAAAGTTAGCGAGGCACCCCTGGGGGACACGTGTGTGTGTTGGAGGGGTAGGATGTTCTCCTCATGCAATGGGTTACAAACTGTTTACTGGCTAGAGGAGGGAAGAAAGGTGGAAAAGGCACACAAAGTAGTCCTTATGGCAGACAGGAAACATAAACGGAGTCAGTTCCGCTTGACAATGTAGAGTGCAGTCACCTGTCTCATAATAAGCTATGTGTGAACCCCCAGCACATGGTGTTAGAGTCCCACTCTGTCAACTAGGAGAGGATTCACTACCAGTCTCAGGGACTGTGCAGCAAGTTACACTTGCCATGGTGCAATATGTAACTATAGTTTTACGTGTTATATTTCATTTAGTTACGGGTTTTGAATAGCTGTGCTCATTTGTTTTGCTTAACTTTTGAGATTTTTGGTCTTTAACTGACATTAAAAACATCATATTCTTTCTATAGTTTACTTCCTCCTGATGCTGTTCATAAAGTTTGTACAGTTTTTTCCTTTTGATTACTCTAGTATTTCTATATTTTTTTTTTATTTCTGATATATTTTTTGCCTTTCATAAGTATTTTGAATATTTTTCAGAGATTGACTAACCCTCCCCTTTCTGGGATGGGGGCACCCACACTAGCACATTAGACCTTGATGGATTCCCCAGGGTCGTTATATGTACTGTGAGCTGCACTGTGCGCCCGACCGTGGAAGTTGCGTGCGAAAGTAACATTCATAGGCAGTGACCACCTTAGACGCCTATAGAAGCTCTCCACTTTCTGTGTATTGGTATTAAGAATGGACTTGTTTAGGACTGACGGGGCAAGCCGCCTGTTGACACAGGTCTGAAGAATTCTTGCATTGGCCCTGAAGTATGGAATTTTGAAGTTTCCATCAAGGTTACCACTTAAAATTAGCCAATTTTCTTTCCATCCTTGCATACTAAAGAGTGTTTTTTTGCATAAGCATGTTCACCCATGTAGCAGCAAATTATTGCATCACTCACATAAGAGAGTTGCTTCTTAATTTTTGCTTGCAAGACCTGTGCATTTAGTTTGTGCTTCACAAGTGCATCTGTCTGTAAAATCTATAGCAAAGTTATGCAGCAGTTTTGGTTTCTTCACCTTTAGTACTTTTGGGCATAATTTTCTGTAAAGATTCATCTTTCTTGTGGCCTTTCTGACATTTGCAGCAAGATGCCGAGTGTCGACAAAGCGCACGTGCATGCAGGTGAGATCTTGCTATTTTGACCATGTCATCTTATCTATACTTCTAATATATCCTTACATCAAGACTCTGCGTCCTTGAATATTGTACTATCGGGGTCAGATGTAATGTCCTTGACATTTAAATCATTCTTGAGAAGGTCTTCTTTGCCCTCTTTGACCCATGTGAATTCGTCACCAATATTTTGTGTCATGGGTATATTTGCCCCACATGTCTGCTCAGTGCACACATGGACTGGATGGTTCTTGAGGTGCTGACCCTCAGGACATATCTTGTTTTTGATCACTAGGGGTATTATCTCGTGACTACTGCTCACATTTGCATGAGAGAAGACGGTCTGGGTAGCCGTCTCGAAGAGGGTTTCCTCCACCCCAGAGTAGAGGGGGGTAATTATACATCCCACCGCACTGAATTCCTGTGTTATTTGGGTTTGGTGCCCCCCCCCCCCCCGCAATTTATTAAAATTTACTAATTTCTTGCATATTTCCTTCATATCCCATTTATTAAGGGCGACTACTTTTTGCACAGAGGGCGGATGTCTGACCAGTTCCAAAGTTTCCGGTCTACTCTTGTGAATGGTGCTGGTGATTTTTTTTTCTTTATTAAGTAATTTTCTCTTGTTGTGAGGCACATATTTTGGTTTAAACCCATGATAATTCCTTTTTTTGAATTTTCCTATCTTTGAAACCTGACTGCAAATTTTACTATGGATACTCTCTCTGAAGTGAAGTTCACTTGTGATGTGCTTTTTCCATTGCTCTATCAGCATCATGTCAAGTTAATGTGTTATCGTGCAATAATTTATTATCATGATAGGAATTAGCCAGCAACCCTCACTGCAAAATGTAGGCTTATTGAAAGGGGGGGGGGGGGGTAGTGACAGTTTTACTGCCATAGAGAAACAACAGTTCTAGATCAAATTACATCTCATCTCTTTTAATAACCTTCTTTTAATATTAGCTGTCAGCTGCCATGTGATTTATAGATATATTTATATGATATATAGAATTGTTAAACATTTTCACAAGTCTCCCTGAACAACAAATGGACCAACTCCAAAACGTCCTCAAATGATCACGCCCTTAAAGGTTTTTTTTCATGTCATATGGTAGATGAAAAGCAATATTTAATCATAAAATACGTTATTGTAATGGTAACAGTGTATGTGTAAAGTAGTAATTCCTGGCAGGACCCTAGAACATCGTATCTTCGAGGTCGAAGACTGTTCGAGGAGGGAAGAATGTAGAACGTTTGGGCTTTAGGGGCTGTGGGTATCGGCCTTGATAGCCCAGTGGTAAATTTCTATATTTAGTAACCACGGCAACACCGTTCATCGAAATCAAAAACTGATACAAGTACACAGAATTATGTATCTTAGTGTAGTATATATGTGTGCAAAGTTATTTTGAAATCAGACCAAAACTGTAGGAGGAGTAGCATTTTGAAAAATTGTTTACAGACGGACGGACGGCCGAACGCAGGACGCATTACTATCGCATAAGCTCTTCTAGTCTCTGACTTGTAGAGCTAAAAACACAGCCCAAACTTTTAGATCTGACCTAGCTTCAAAATGAAGTTATCGGTGCTTTTTTGAAGTCATCAGGGTGTATAGGAACCTTCTTATATGCATTATCAATACAAGTCTTACTCTTAGCTAAAAGAGCACCTTTTTCTAATTGTTTTATGACCTCTATAGCTGTTTGGACTGATTAGTATTGCACAGTATTAAATTCTCGTGGAATATGGTGATTAATGAACTCTCCCTTTGGAAAAGAAAGTTGATATATTAATTGGTATTCCCCTGGTGTTTTTTAGGGACAAAGCACAGTGATGAGATTTGAATGTTAGGAAAAGGGCGTCCGGTAAATGGGCCTGCTATGCGAAAATTTTGCATTTCTTGTTGAATTCTCTGTTCCAGAATTGATTCTTTTTTCTTTAAAAGAAGGCAAATTTGGAAAGAGGCGAAATTGTCTAGGCTCTTGATATGGGGTTCTGAACCCGAATTTAAAGCCCTCGATGAAGAAGTTTGCCAAATTATGGTTGCATCCTTCTAAGTAGTCCGCTAGAATCGTGTAGTTTATAGGAGAAATTATATATTTTACTTTGTAATTTGAGTGGATGGCTTTAAGGAATTTGCGCTGTTGTCCCTTGAAATCGGTTTTGCTTTATGTTTGAAATTTGGGCACTTTGTGACAATGTTTACCTGCACAGATTTGACATACTTGTGGGTGGGGGCATACATTATCTTTGGGGCATGTGCCATGATTGTTGTATGCGTAACAGTATATGTGTTTGAGGGGGCACAAAAGGGCTATTGCTTTTTTTTATTTTAATTTATAATCCAATCCCAAAACAATAGCTTTTTGATACAGCTCTCCATTTTTTTTTTTTTGTTGAAAGGGACATGTAGTAGGATCCTTCTGTCTCCAGCGCCGAAACCTTTTGTCATATTGGAGAGCAGCTTGATCGCCACATGACTCAGCAATTTTTTAAACTGTCTGAGCATAAACCATTAGATTGCCAATTTCCTGAGGACATTTTTCCGCCATTATAGCCACAAAAATCTGGTACGCTTCAGGTATTTTGCAATTGTTTTGATGGGATCTTTTGTAATTAGATGTGAGGAAAATCAATTGCTTATCTTGATCTACTGAAGTATACTTGTTTGTGGTTGGTGAGCTCAAATCAGAGGGCAACAACGTAGAGAACAAGATATACTCTCCAGCATGAATTTTGAATCGAGTTTTATCATCCACACCCAAGGTAAGTAATAGTACTGATGTTTGTTTAGGCTTTGGGATTTCATTTGTATCTACAGATGATGAGATAGCTGTAATCTCTTGGAGGAGTGATTGAGCAGGCTGTTGTTCACTTCCCTCAGTGGATGTCTCCTTCGCTGATGTGGGCGTGGTGGCTAAGGTACTGGCTTCCGGGCTCATAGTTTGTACCGGCACTGATTTGTGTTGTGTGATAATGTGGTAATTCGATCCGAATTTAATCCACAATTATCAAAAATTAATGATTATCTAGAGATGTTTCTAATTTAAATTTGATTATTTTCCTTCTTGACACATATACCATTTCACCTTAGAGACGAAAGGAGTAAATTCAATTTCAAATACCTTTGCTTTCCAAGCAAAAAATTTATGATCTACCTATAAAGCCATACCATTTCCTCCATATCAATAGACTTGCTCCTCATAGATTTGATTGGTTGAACTGCTTCGCTGAATGCAGCATGTACATGTGCATCTATTAGCTGAACCTATACCTGAATAAAGAAATATACCAACTTTCAAAGAAAGAAGAGATACAATACATATAAATACAAAATAATTTTAGTAAATAAACTTGAAACGGTATTGATCCTCAACCAAGAATGAAGGATGGATGTGTGAATGAATGGTCGAAATATTGTTTTGTACAAATATCAGTCGATACAGGTACATGTATTTACTCTATGTATAAAGTTATAAAAAATTAAATACATTAGTGTACATAATACTTCTACTGTCGTGAAACAGACTACTTCTACGGGTTTGCAACGGACCTTTTACAGTGAGAATATAGATTCATACCTCCTAATAGTTGTCTGTAATTTTGCAGTATCATCATGGATGTGGCTAAGGCCGAGAAAAAGGGACGAGTGTTCCAATATTCTCCATGCGACTCTAAGCAGATCAAGAAGTACGCTATAAAACATTATTTAAAAAACCATGTAGCTAAAGAGGAAGTCCTTTACCTGCAAGTTCTGTGATTATGTTGCCTTGAAAGAATCATTATCCCACGGCAAGTGGTACGGCGGTCCACACAAGGGGACGGACGTGCAGATGGAGATTTTTAGGGCTACAAAGCCATTCGTCTGGAAGGACGACCTCCTGATTCGATGTGAGCAGACAGCTTCCTTCGCCTATAGGGTCAATATGAGCACCAAGAAAGACAAGTGTACTGAAGAAAAGGAGACCCCACTGACCACACTCTTGGAGGAGGCACCAGTGTTGAGACCCCCTCCAGAGGTGGTGGACATATTACCACAACCATTGGGTGAAGAGGAGCCGGGACTGAGTGTACAAAAGAGTTGGTGGATGCAATAAAAGAACTGCAAACGCTTACGGATTACTCTTATAGCAGCGGACCAAAGAGAGGACTTACCCCCATGCCAGAAGATAGACCCGCAACACCCATCCGTGCGAGATCTCCCAGGAGGCCTACACTCCGAGGTCGAGGGTGGTACCGACCGCGCCTGAATACCAGAGGCAGGGCCCCATCATTCAGAAGGAACCAGACAGAGGAGAGACGCCGAGAAAGAACGGCACGAGCAGACACCTTATTCAGGAGATTACGGTCCGGATCCGTCTCCCCATTAATCAAGAAGATAACATCCACAGTAGTCAGGTGTGATAAGAGCTAGGTTAAATGTATATATGTTTAATGGGCCATATGTTAGTTTGGGATGGTGGGTGGATTTTAGAATATTGAATGTTTAGCATATATTGATGCTGTTGATGATATGTAAATTTGATAACATCTGAGTATTAGTGACTTCATATATTCGTGTGTATAGATCTTTTTTGATGGATATTGTCTACACATGTGTCTATATATCACTACACTGTTAAGGCTCACTATGAGAAATCAACGAAAAATAGAAGTGCAAAAAAAGGCTTTGTTTTTAAAATTGAATTTATTTTTATTCAGCTGTTTTATTATCAAAGAACTTAAATACTTTTGAAAATAGCATAGTATATCCTACTCTGTACTGTATGAAGTTTGGTCCCATCGATGGACAGTCACGTGATGAATGCAGAGTACGTATACTGAATGTAGGTCATTAACAAATTTCAATTTCGCAAGTGCATACCCTATTAGAAATTAAAAATTTAAGATATTAGTTGTTTTTGTATACTTTGTACTTTCTGGAATGTGCTGCTGCTTTGAATAGAATTCGCGTTTTAATAGTTAAAATTTCAAGTAAATAGGCCCATGTCGAAATGTGTTGGAATTTTCCAAATATTTTGTGTACTTATACAGTCACCTTCTCGATTTAAAGAAAGCAGCAGCACTTTTCAAGTTAAGGAACATATCCTTTGTTTAAAGTCCAAAAATGGTTAAGATTTATTTAGTGTATGCCCTTGCGAAAGAACGCTTTCATGATGCACCTCGATGTAAAATATACCTAACCTGAACTTAAAAACACGACAAAATTATTTAAAGACATTCTCTCGATAATTAATGAATAATCGCACTGAACTAACGATATATATTGGTATTAGTAGCCTATTTAAAACCTGTAAATAACATTCTGTTTTATAATAAAACACATTTTTCTTTGTTAAAAAATTCCTCAATCTGCCTCTCACAGCATATGAAATACGTCATTTTTACCAAACTGACGTCAGGATTGACAAGTTCATCGAGATCAGTGATCTGTTTATAACCAGTTGTATGGAATTTAACTAGCAACTTTTTTAAATGCATTGATAAGTTTTATTATTGTTTATTATGCTGAAGCAATTTAAAGTTGCAAGTTATTTCATTTTCTGGTACATGTATTATGAGAAATACAGAAAAATTCATATTTTTATGTGACGTCACAGTAAACTTTTCCCCGTATAAATTAGGCCCCGCCTCCTTATTTCAGCCTTAACAATAGACCCCTTTAATAATATATGCAGACATGCGCACAACAACTTCCGAGTGGATACAAGCGTGAAGCGAACCGCGTCGAAAATGTATAAAAACATGTTTCAGATTTTAACTATAATTTTGTGTGAAATAAATGAACTGTTATATTTTTTTCAAAAAAAATATTTTCTTGATATTTCTAAAATTAAGTCGAACTTCCTGTTTATCGTTGCCAAGTTTACATTAGTTACCATGCGCGTCTAAAAGTATGGCGACGCGGGAGCATTTAAAGAAAACAAATATAGGCATTTTGAAAACAATAGCTTTAGATCTGGGTATTGATTGTAAGAAGAAGAAAAAAGATGATCTGATTTGCGATATTCTTGCAAGCAGCACAAGTACAGATGCCCTGTGTCCCACTGTTGAGGTATTTTCTTCCTCTGATCCTACACTTACGCAGTTCAAAGAAAACTTGCCACCATTCAACAAAGTTTCTTACCAGCTGATAGGTCCATCAAGCCATGTGAAACCACCTGCCCTTTCTTTTTCCTCTTTGTATGAGTTTATGATCTCAAGGACAAGGCAGGGAGGTCAGAGTGTTCAGAACTTTAAAGGACTGGATAAATCTTTGAAACATTTTGATGCAGGGGACATCCAAGAACTAAGTATTGCCAACGTAAGTAAGACTGATTCTTTAGATTTATAAAGTGATTTTGTCCTTTTAATTTCAATAATTATTACATATGTATTATCTTCAGCTACAACCAATACAGTATTAATAATTATTTCATTGTATTTAGACTGTTATGTACATTGTGTTTTAGATTGATGACACAACAGTCTATGTAAAGGCCTTTTGCTTGGCATCTATGAAAAAGCAGAGGTATCAGGTTTATCTTTGTATGACAAACATTGGCAGCACACTTAAAGTGGACTTTGCATATTGCCAGTGCCCCATTGGGTAAGTATTTCAACACTTAGGCTAGGAGAATGGTCAAAAGTTCAGTGTTTGACAAAATACTACATAGTTTTCATCAAGACCACCTCCCCTCCTCCTCAAAACTAAATTGTTGATTGAAATTTAATTATTTAACAAATACTGATATATTTTTAGACTATAAAAAGCTTTTATTTCTATTTTATATTCATTAAAACATTTCAAATACCAGTTAATAATGTCTCCTTTACCACATTAATTCTATGAGTATTAATTTTGTTGCACAAGAATTTTTGGGGCTCTTGATTCCCCCACCACCTAAACTATTTGAATCTAGATCTTCAATCTGACACCGATCTTATGATTTCTCCATTTTAGCAACTCTAATTAATTGTTAAACTTTTATACACTTTAGAATAATTAATTTTAAAAAGTTTTTTTTTTCATCATTTAACTATAGGTTAGCTCAAGCCTGCAGCCATGTTGGTGGGTTGCTTTTTGCAATATGCAATGGCATCTTTACGTCATCCCAGAGCTGTACCTCAACACTTTGCACGTGGAAGATGCCGAGGTCGATCAACCAGAAACCAACCCCACTTAGCAATCTAATCTGTCAAAGCCTCGTGCCCAAATAGAAAAGATAAGTGAGGACAATGTTACAGCAACCGCTTCTCTATCACATGGCTCTGCGATGGCGAAATTTGACCCTCGCCATTCAGAGGATAAGAAGAATGACATCGACTGGTCATTGCAGCAACTTTCAGAACTAAAAGTCATTTTCCCTCAAACAGGTATCGATTGAAAAATTGAAACACAACTTTTCTTGTTTTAAAAACAGCTTGCTCATGTTCTAAGACTTTTAATTCAAATAATATTGCAAGTTTATATTTATTGATATGATGAACAGGTATAATTGTATGAGACATGAAATTATTAAAGTGTTAGTGATATTTTCAAGTATAAAAAAAAAACTCTAAAATTTGGTCTTGGTAAAAAAAAACCCACAATAATCATAAAAATTTGTTTGAAATATTTAGGTATGGCACATCTATGGAACGTTCCTGACTCTGGAGCACCGACTGCCGTGGACAATGAAATGGAGGTGGAAACATCGGTCCATCCACTTCACCTGAAAATGGAAAAAATGGTATTCTCTGAAAACAATGGTGAGTCATGAAATATAATACTCACTTATAAATAGTACAATGATTACCATACAGAATACAAATGATAGTAAAAAAAAATACATTCAGTGTAATCATCAGTTCTAAGTTATCTTAATAAGGGCATTTTTGTGCAATTTTGCAGTCCCACCACCTATGATTGACCAAGACTTAGTGAACTACATTGAAGAACACACAAGAGCACAAAGACTTAGTGATCTATGGAAAAAGCTTCATCTTGGACGGATCACAAGTTCGATCTTTGGTGTTGTTCTTCAATCAGGAGAAAAACCTACATCCCTAATCCAACAGATTTTGTATGGATCAAATCTAAACAAGTAATTTAATTTGTTTTTTTAACTTTCTAAATACATGTAGCACATTGCATCACAAAACTAACATCAACATTTTTTTAGATAAAAGGATTCAATACTTTTTTAAATGCTGATTAGTAATCAACAGAAGTTAGAAACCAGTTTCTACAATTTCAGATACTCTAGGTTACCTCTCGCAGTGCAGTGGGGAATTGACCATGAGATGGACGCAAAGGAAGACTACCTACAGATCAAAAGAGCTATTCAAATGGAAACTGACGTACAGTCATCTGGTCTTACTTTATGCTCGACACATTCTTTTCTAGGGGCTACCAGTGATGGGAGAGTGGTTGATAATGAAAGCACTGGACTGCTAGAAATTAAATGTCCCTTCTCCATCTCAGGACAAAATGTTACACTGTTGGGAATATCTGATATTATGTCAATGAATTCAAAACAGTTTTGTCTTGAACTCAGTGAATTGGGCCCAACATTAAAGAAATCACACAAATACTATGCACGGGTTCAGGGCGAGATGGCCATCATTGGGCTTCCTTGGGTGGACTTTGTGGTATGGACGGCAGCTAAGTCAGACAACATTTTCATCGATAGAATTCATTTCAATGAACAATATGTAAAAGACATGCTACCCAAATTAGTTGAATTTTACATAAGGCATATTTTTCCACTCTTGTAAAATTATTGAAATATATGTGTATTCAGTTTGAAATTACTAAACTTAAATGTAAATTGTAAAATATATTTGTTTGGTAAAATATTGTTTTTCAGTACTTACTCAAGACTCTTCTGTTGTTGGTTTCTTTTTATCAACCATCGGGAAATCCAAATTTGTTAACCAACAACAAACTTGAAAAATTTTGCTTATGAGAGGCACAATACTAAGGGGGATCACTCCTTCCAAAATGTGGAAATTCTTTACCCTTCCAATACTCTGCACATGAATACGGAGCTGTGCAATTTCTTGCGTCCTGTAGACATCATCGGTAGAAAATTGATTCACATTACCTAAATATAAAGGAAGATTTTCTGACATGCAGAACTGGAAATGTATTAGTTGAATTACATATTTAACTGACTTAATTTCCTAAAAATTCATGGTTATAAATTTTATTGTCAGACTTTGTAATTCGGTGAAGAAAAAAAAAATATTTTGATCATTTTGGAAATAATCTGTCCTTCACCAATATGACACCCCCTCTTCCCGATACAAATTGTCATCCTCCTATTGTAACGTAATAATACCGCTACAACTTCAGTCAAGAAATATACATCATAAAAAAACTTAGTGTCACAATCATGGCTACTTGAAGATTCCCTAGCACTACAACAGATATTGCATGGGGTACATATGACCTACTGAATGTTACTGAATGAAATCAAACTACTATTTTAGCACTTTCAACTTTGCCCTCAGCCTCAGTCAATATGTGTAAAATTTAATAATATATACATGTTTATACATACTATTAATTTCAAAATAATTGCAATCATACCTCTGAATGGTGGGATGTTTAGAAAACACTGCTGTTTTTCCAACAAGTCGGCAATTGTGAATCCCTTGTCAGCCATCACACTGTCACCTGGCTCAAGCAAACTGATCGGCCCACAATTCTCTGTTAGTTGACGATCTTATGTTTTCCCCGGCCATCCCTCAGAAACAAATGTGATGACACCGGAGGGGCTAATACCAACCAAAAATTTGACAGTGGTGTGGTGTTTGTAACTAGAGAATGTCAAACTTTGATTTAAAAGGCTACTTGAGCTTTGAATAAACAGTTCAGTGCAATCAATAATAACTTTAGTTGATGGGTACTTTACTTTAAATGATTCTGGCATGGTCCTGTTGATGATGTCTTTGCTTGGGAAGGGATTTAGAAACTTAAGTTCAGCATGTAGTAAACTAATCCAAGTAGTAAAGATCATCGAAAATGAGGCACAACTGATTTGAAATCTTTCTGCAATATCTTGGATGTAAAGTCCTACTTTCAATCTCATTAGAACTGCAAAAAACTTATCAATGGAGCTGAGATATGATGAAGACATCCTCACTCTATCTGTAGATGTAGTTTGGCCTTGTCCCCTCCAATAATTCATCCTTGAGCATTTAGGTGCAAGGTAGCTGCAATAATTAATAATTTAAGAAATCATTTAAATACTTTATCTTTATGAAGTCAATTGCTGACATAATATGCAAGCCTACTCTAAAAAAGTTTTCTGGCTAAAATATTTTTTTAAATAGATTATTAAATACCAACAGAAAAAAATGAAGACAAATCATCTTATTAAATTTAAACTGAATTTAGGAATTATATGACTTTTACAATAAATTTTAAAAGAGTAGCTCATTTTAAGAATAACCAGTCACTTAATGATCAATATGACCATTAAGTCCTACATGAAGTTGGGTGACATCCCTACTTTATAATTTGTTTCTAAGGCCATCAGTAAAATATTTTTATTTTATGTACTCTGACCTGCATTTTTCAAGGTGGGTATAGGTAGGTTTTTTTTTGCAGTATCTAAAAAATGATTAATGTAAAAAAAATCCAGACTTTTTCAAGCGGGGGATATTTAGTAATCATATTTATTGATGTTTTCTTGATACTTTAGATAAGACAGATTTAATATTCATTGCTTTTAAAAATGTTCTTTTAAAGCACGAAAAATGCATCTAAAGGAAATTATAAACCCTCTTTAAATTGAAACAATCTTTATTTCCCTGAAAACCAATCCCCAACCCCAAAATAAAAAAAAACACTAAAATTTAAAGTACTGAAAACAAGGATGGGTAGGGGCGATTTTTACGGGGAGGTCGGAGTACGTCAAACAAATCATTTTTTATTGTTGGCCTTTAAATATTCTTTTACTTGAACAGCCACAAAAAGATGGGAAATGACGGTAATCCTGTGTAGAACTTTGTCATTCCATCGTCGTCTGTGATGCGTTCCACACCCCACTTATGCTTGCCAAGTTCCGCTCTTAGTCGACTGACCTCTTGTCTTAGTTCCTGTTTTCATGAAGTAGGGGGTCTTCTTCACACTGTACACCTAGGATTCGTAAATATGTAACTATAAATATTGCACCAATATTCATCCTATGTAATATATTATATTTTCATTTGGAATTACATAAATTTACTTGTATTATTGAGTGTATACTTAAAAAAAATGTCCATCTCACAAAAACTCAAATGTCAATTGATGACCATTTATAAGTTATCTATGTATTCAAATTAATGATTATACCATTTAGATGTTACAAATGTATTATAAGTGGTAGTCTCACTTGAATCAGATGTGAGATGAATGTTAACATCATCTGTTGTGATGGCAGAAAGATCTTCATGATTGATATCTACAGCCTCTTCTACTCTACAGTATGATCCATGGGCCAGCAGCGAAAAATGAAGGCTTGCCATCTCCCTCTCTTTCGAGATAACCTCCTTGTACTGTTCTTTCCTATTAAATGAATATTTTCTATATTCATATCTATTATCAATATTTTAAATGCATAAGCGAAAAAATAGACTATCAATCATTAGAATAAAAAATACTAACTATGTATTATATTACGTAAACACCCCAATTATTCAGTTTGCTATTTATAGTGGTGTCAGTTTGTTTCTGCAACTCTTGATTCTTACATTTTGATATTTGAACCCCCCCCCCATTATTAAGCATTTAATTTTTACATTATAGTTTTGAATAGATAAACTATTTTATTCAATAAAGAATGAATCCTCTTAACACTGCAATCTCGCCCCTTTTTAAATGAAGAATTTTACCCTTTTAAATAAGAACATTGTTATCTTATAGCTAAAGTCTGCAAGTATCGTCTGTA
This sequence comes from Saccostrea cuccullata, assembly GCF_032062105.1. Lineage (NCBI taxonomy): Eukaryota > Metazoa > Mollusca > Bivalvia > Ostreida > Ostreidae > Saccostrea > Saccostrea cuccullata. The sequence continues at coordinate 308,067 of NW_026929817.1, read as the reverse complement.
TAGATACTAATAAAGAATTTTTTAGGAAAGAGACTTTTAATATATACATGATATCGATTAAAGAAAGTCGCATATTTCACAGTAAAACTTCGCCACTCGCTATATGTAGGCCATTGTAGTATTAGCATTTGAATGGGAAGGCGGGGCGTCTATCAAGCGTGCGATTAGTATGAATACATAAGCGTGTGTGTTCGAAGTGTACTACATTTTATGATGAAGTGACACCTAAAAGCCCCCTTTTTAGTGCAAGAGACTGATCTCATATGGGCATCCTTTTTTTAATTTGACGGGCTTAATTTTTTTTCTGCTTAAATTATGAGTTTTATTATTTATTAGAAATACGTCAAAGTATTTATATATAAATACACACAATGGAATTTGTGAATAGAACGTATAGTGCAGGATTCACTCTTTTTCATACTTAAAACTTTATTTTGATAGAGAAAATAATTAATCCATTAAAGCTTATAATTAATTTGCTTTTTACATTCACGTGAATAATTATTTCATATCATGTACATATATATAATTTTGCGAAGTTGGTGTGCTACAACGAATGCGGTTGAATTGTAATGTAAAACTTCACTCTGTGTATGAAAAATAAATTCGCAAGAAAGTGAAAATTAAATGTCAGTTTAACGTCAATATTATCGTTGCTGGATATAAAAAACCTTCAGTGTTAGACAAGTGTACTTTGAACAGTCCAGATTGCATTGTTAAAAAAATTCTCGTCCTCTAGTGAGATAAACAATGAACCATTTAAGGAAAAAAATTACGCCCTTTTTCATTCGATTTATTGTTACATACTAATATTTATATTTAAATCTTTCATTGTTGTTAGATTTTGTGCCGATGTAATTAAAAAGTAACATTTGTAGTGTCGCCAGATGAAACCCGGAGTTTCCCTCCATTTATAATTAATTACATGTAGGGGTGCATTTTGTGTAATGTGTTTCATCCGATATATAAATCTTTTTAATGCCTCACACATCAATTTCATTTCCGTAAGGATTACGCATTTGTAACAAACGGTTTATTTTCTAAAGATATGATAAATTGGTATTTTTTCAAATAACGATCGTAATTTTTTTTATCTTCCAAGAGTCAATGAACGTAACGCTGATGTGATGTACATGTACATGTATGCATATTGATAATATTTATATTGATAATATAAATAACCTCGGTATTTTTTCTTAAAATTCTGTATTAATGAGATATAAGCAGTAAGTGCAAGCTTTATGCTACAAGCCTCCAAAATATATTGATAAATACCGGAAAAAATCAAACAAAATTGACTGAAATAACAAGTAAATCAAAAATGTGAACAAGTCTTAAATATACCGTTTTAAAGAAATTTTATCCCATGGTACTTAAATTCTAATTACCTATTTGAAAAGGATTTGACCATCGATAGCTCGCAACACTGGACACGATGTCGCATTATGAAAGTGAATAGATTTGAGTCACGTGTTCAATGCTTTGTTATTTATGAGGTCAAAGGCGGGTTGAAATTTGTAAACAAGGTGCCTTTACTATAGAGACAGGTGCCCGTGATTTTGCACCTTTTTGGAAAATAACATGTGAGCGCACGACTGTTTCAATTTCTTTTATGAATTAAAATGACAAGTTTAACTCTTTACATTGACCCTATTTACTACAACTTGAAACATCAATGCGCTCATATAAAAATTGGGCTTTCAAAATGTGGGTGTGGCCTAAAGTCTATGGGAAACCGATGTAAACAACGTACCCCTGCTATATTAATCAGATAAATACCCAATTACAGTGCAAGTAAGTGAAAATTGAAAATGAAATTAATAAACTACAATGTTTGATGAAAAGATTAAGACAAAAATATGTAGAAATCCTTTAAACTTATTTTTTGTAAATTATCGGGGGGCCAAATGTGGACGTTTAAACGATTCATTCTTTACATAATATTAGTAAAACTTTATTGTAGGTATTTGTAATTTGTATTGGTAACTTGATACACACGAAAACAGGTACCTCACGCCCACCTCAACCCCCAAACAACCCCTTTTGACTGTGATGAAAAAAGATTATAAAATATGTATAGTTTCTGAATTTATCTCAATGCCTATAATTTATCATACATGTACAGTACCTACACTTCAATTTATATTCACCACACCTGAACTACTCTTCAACTCCCGTGCATGTTCCTTAATATACACATTGATAAGACTTTCTTAAATTTATGTGGAGTATATAAAAATCGATCACATATACGATAAATATTGCCGGGGTAGGCCTTATGATTTATCATGTATTCAGACTTTACCTTTGTTGATTCATGTTCTAATCTCCTTTTTTCCCTTTTGATGTCTTCATCCGATCTAATGTCTTTATAAGCAAACAAAGTGGGGGCGTAATTATCATCACTGGGATCATCTCCGTGCCATCCATGCAAAAAATGCTCGGAACAGATCCAACTGTGGTCGCCTGGTTCCCACTTATCCCTGTTGACTGCTTTGATCCACAGTCTTCGCTTTCGCTTATTCTTTGGGAAACGGAAGAAACTAACCCCTCTCGATCTAGCATCGGCATTATAGACATTCATACATTTGTAAACACAGCAATTTTTAACCATGATTTCGGAATTTCCGCCTTGTCGCTACAGACGCTGTATCCACTCGGAAGTGTTTATGCGCATGCGCCATTGCTGCGGGACAGATTCATTAAATGAGCTTATGCTGCAATATTCAGGATCATTTAAATTAAATAGATATTTAGATGTTAGAGCACTGCCTATGTCTTTATGAGAACTTAATGTTTGAGTTTTTTCTTTGAATTATTGTGGATTGAAATAATATGTTATTAAATGGAGAATTTGTATAATCCCTATATTTAAGGTCATCTGAGTCACTCAGGTAACCTATTGCTATCTGTTTTCGTCCGTCGTTCGTCGTCAATCGGTCGTAAACTTATGAACATTTTCAGCTTCTCCTCTGCAACCACTGAACCAATTTCAACCAAATTTGGCACAAAGCATCTATGGGTGAAGGGGAACAAAAATTGTGAATTTCATCATTCATGCCCCTCTGGGGTCTAGGGGGTGGGGCCAAAACCACTAAAATTAATGCAATCTTTAAAAATCTTCTTTACCCCCAGACATTAAATATTGTGTATTTTTGACACAAAAAAGGGGGGGGGGGCACCTGTGATTAAAAACTACCCAAGTGGACGGCAAAGAAACGATAAAGTTAAAGCTTAAATCACGATATTAACAGTAATGTAAACACTGTTCACTCCTTTAAAAACAATGCAATAGGTAAAGGATTGAACATGGTTATTAATATTTTCGAAAAAAAAAATAATTCTTAAAAATTAAAATTACATAGTGAAATGCATATAAGCATAATTTTCGAAATATTTATATTTTAAGAGTGCTATTACGAAAGGTTTTCTGAAAACTAGACATATAACATGAAGCAATGTCCATTAAACGCCAATGTTGGGGGAGATACTGTATGAAAGACTTTATGCGTCAAAAATGTTTAATGTCCTTAGTTTTTTTTATTTTGTAAAAAAACCAAACATTTTGTTGTTTGATATTATGATGCACAAGCTTTACCAAGTAAACAACATTCATATCACATAGCTCCTCTTGACTTAAATACAATAAAAATTTAGAGATCTTCAAAACTTAACATTAAATATTGATTAAATGTAGAACAAATAATTAATTTTCGAAATATCATTGCAGAAATATTTTTACATTATCATAAAAAGTAGAAAAATAAATTAATAGATGTACATCAGACGAAAAAGTATGGTGACTGTAACTAGGTGATGAGCCTTCGCTTTATTTTATTTCGTATGTTTTAGAGACAATTCTACAATTATATCATTGTCTGATAATATACTGACACGCAAAAGAAACGCAACAAGTAGTAATTTACAAATGTTTTATTTTTTATCTTATGATTTTCAAAAGCGAATAAAGTAAGGCTAAATTCACTTTTCAGAACATCAGAGATTTGATAAAAATGTTAAATGTTTATCTGTTTACTTTACTAAGTAAAATATGACTGTTAAAACACACCCCTCCCAGCCTTCAAGTAAAACGTGCAAGACTGCCCTAAACAACAATTGCAGCTTAATTTCTATTATACAGTAGGTTAAATAATATCGAAATCTCAGCGAAGGAATTATTCTTTGATATTTTTAAATGCCCGATTTTCAGATTATTAGGTCGAATTTTCTCTAACTCAGAGCAGTGGTCACCCTTGGACTTCCGATACAAGGACTGTCCTTAATGCATATGATACGCAAGACCCTGCTGAGGCAAAATGTAGTGAAATTTCGCATCAGCAACTCTCCATCGCCCTAACATTGAAATTTTCCAGCTAGAGCAATGGAAATGCGTACATAAGCCATTTTCAAGGAGCCTTAGCATTGTTTCGGGAAACGAAAGTAGAGTTTATTTTTTGAAAAATTGCTGCATTACTTATGATGAAGAGTAAAAACCCCTTAAAAATCCATAATATTGCCAAATGTTTTGTTAAACATGCAATTTTTGATTTCTGTTAAGCAGACTAAAACTTGACTTCCGGTTATGGTATGGAAATCGTTCAACCGTTAAATTACTGATGCTTACTAAATTGAAGATATTCATTTTTTTAAGATACAAAATTCTTTACTTTACATAATTATTTCCCCCTAAAATAGGGTGTTGCGTTTCTTTTGCGTGTCAGTATATTTGAATAGTGTATTTTACTTCGGCGACAGCTGAAACATAAATTCACATATAAACGAAAATATTTACATTTGCAAATATTTTTCTTCGATGAACCTGCTGAAGAGAAAATATGTTCAATTGTGTGAGAATGTTATTTGGGGGTAAGAGGTCATAGCGCGACCGAACCAAAGAGCGAGGTGATATAGTCTACATATTTCTGTCAAGATGTAACTTGTTTTGATATTTTCTAAGTCAATTATGATGAAAAATGATAAAATGATAAAAATATGGATATTGTTCAAACACAAGAATTACAATAAATCTTCTTAAGATGTGGATTATCTCTTTAACCCGAAATTCCTTTGGATTTATGTAAACTAAAACAGGCGATACCGCCGCTTTTTACTTTAAATATTCTCTGAACTTATTCGCAGAAGCGATCATTGTTTGTCCATTATATACAGTGACTTCCTGAACTGGAAGTGTAACATAAATGTAAACATTCAAATGTTTGAGCGAGGTACATGTAAACTGACTTTGACCAAACAACTTTTGGATCATTGCGCGTCACAACAAAGCCATCCGGAGGTCTGTTCGTGTATAAATGCAATTTTACTTGAAATTTATTCGTCTCAATGTAGAAGTAATAAACAACAATATTAAAACGTTCACTGGGAAATGAACTTTTAGTTGGTACGTGATCGAATCTACGGAGAAGCTCTTCCCAGAGAACTTTTTAACATTGTTGTTTATTTCTTAAAAGAAAGTACTTTATTATCAAGGTAAACACATGTAAATGTCATAACAAATTTATTTTGTGGTTTTCGTAAGTGTAAAAAAATAAAAATGCATAAATTACAGATAATTTATGTGCTCTTTTAAATGAAGATGTTTGAGATTAGCCTTCATAAACATTAAGCAATATTAAATATCAGTGTAATTGCCCAGACAAAATTCTCTTCACAATTGAAGTAAAAAAAATGATATTGAAATTTATTCTGTGCAATGCATGTATTTTTTTCAAAACAACAAATTATAGTTTCCGAAAAAAAAAACAAATCTGAAGAAGGCAGTAATACAGGAGGAAATTTCATAACACATGCACATGTATAAATACCGAAGAAGATCAGACTCTTTACTTTGGTTGTTCACATTGAGATTTCTTGGTGAATTTATACAGGTATGATGCTTTAATGTAGAGAAATTATATTTTCAGCAAAACATTTATTTCACAAAAAGTAGAATTCTATATATGTAACAATTAATGTCAACTGGCTTGACTCAGTGATACATGTAAACAAGAATTAATATCAAATCAGTTTGAATTCGACTTAATTGTACCGCGATTTTTTTTTTTTTTTTTTTTTTTTGCTGAAAATGTAAAATTCGTATTCCGCGACAATTATTTCTTTTTCCGCGATTACATAGATCTTTTTTGATATTCTGCGATTTTTTTAACATGAACAATGATTTAAAGCTTTAAACACTAGAAAAGACAAGGATTTAAAACTAACTGTTGATTTTAAAAGCGTTGTTTTTTCTACTGTATTGTTACGCCCTTTCACTTGTATTATTTTAGCAAAGAAGGCGAAAATGTGGAAACCATCAACTTTCATATTTTTGACATGTATAGCATCGATTTTCTTAAGGGGTAAGTGATTTTTTTTTTTCAAAAGGCGTTTTTTAAAGTGGAAGAAAAAAAACCCCAATTCTTTTTTCTTGTGTTATATGCATGTAATAATATAAAGAAAAATACTGCATTTTACAGGATATGAGGCTCGGACTTGTACATATGAAGAGTATAGAAAATGTGGCTGGCTCTATCCATTTCCTGTATGGAATGCAGATCCAGCAGTATGCAAGTATGTCATCTTAAATGGGAGTAGTTAGCATATTTCCAAACAAGAGGCCCACGGGCCTTATAGGTCACCTGAGTATCATGTAACAACTTTCCTGTGATTGTATTTGGTTCGTGTTTTAATCAAAAAGCCATGAAATTCACAAATTTTGAAGGAGGCACCATTGCTTATCAAAGGGCAGATTTCAAAGCACTAATTTATTTTTAGTCGAAGTACCCCCCTGGTACCCCTGACCTAGCGGCCCTGAAATTATCTATTTCTTCATTATAAGGCCAGCAATTTTTTATGTTTAGTTATGAACATGAGAATAAAAAAGTCCCGAAGGAGAAGGAAATAAATTTTTTTTTGATAAATCAATTATTAGCATTTGGACATTCTTTTTTTATGCTATTCTAATAGGCTCCTTACCACTGGACACATAATGCTTACAAATAGGAAAGTAGAACATTTAATTCATCATCTGCCAGTTTGGGCCAGTTATATAAATTTTGTGATGTTGGTCAAAATATATTTTTAAAAATCAATTCTTTAAAAGTCTTTCAATATGTTTGTTTTTTAAATATGTGTTAGGTGAATGTGTAGACATTGTTAAATGTTCTAAAATTTACGTGATGCCTAAAATTATAATTCCTATCATAAAACAGACAGGGAGTATTAGGAAGTATGGTGAACATTTTTTCAATTAAGTGTAAAATAATTTTCTGGCTGATACAAATGATACTACATGCCTGTATATATCTGTATATTCTTGCCGCCTTTCAATAGTTGGGCTTAATTTCTCCCATAGTTTTATTCATTACATCTGATGCATAAGCAACCTTTTTTGAAGAATGATGCTTAGACTGTAAGCTATAACAGAGACCTAAACTGTAACAATGTCGCTGGCAATATGCAATACCTACCACGGGCAGTTTAAAACCTGGGGGAGGAAAATAACTTACAGACAGTCACAGATAGTTTTGAAAAGAATACATAATTATCTCACCAGCATGTCATTGTGCAGCAAAGTCGTCAGCATTTTATTTGTCCTTTGAACGGGTGAAACGTTTTGAATGGCACTCGTATCGATGAATTTTACACTAAACCAAGCTCAGATCTAGCTTTAATGAGGTTATTTACCCGCCGTTTCATCTTAAAACCGGAAGTGCGAGTTCGTAAATTTGAAATCTCGATCCCAACTCAAATTTGACATCGGAAAGAAATTTTTTTTATTTTTTTTCTGAAAATTGAAAACCTTGAGCGGAGGGTTTGTAAAACTGAAAATAAAATAAATCCTGGCCTTAAATATGTAATAAGGTCATTAGTATATTAACCAGGAGCAAAGGATAAGATGTTCAAAGAATTCATGCATTTCAAAATTAGAGCCCCACCCTAAAACAAGAACCCCTGACCCTGGGGCCATAAAATTCACAATTTTGGTAGAGGCACTCTTGCTCATCATAATTATGTACTTAGTTAGTTTATTTAATACCCAGGAGCAGAGAAGATTTTCAAAGAATTCATGTATTTTCACTATATAATCAATAGAGCCCCGCCCTAACACCAGAACCCCTGACCCTGGGGCCATAAAATTCACAATTTTGGTAGAGGCACTCTTGCTCATCATAACTATGTACTTAGTTGGTTTATTTAATACCCAGGAGCAGAGAAGAAGATTTTCAAAGAAATAATGCATTTTCACTACCTACTTATTTAGCCCCGCCCTAGCACTAGAACCCCTGACCCCAGGGCCATGAATTTCACAATTTTGGTAGAGGACTCATTGTTGATTACAATCATGCAAACAGTTTGACTGCTTGATGTCCAGGAGTAAAGAAGAAGATTTTTAAAGATTGCATTAATTTTAGTGGTTTTGGCCCTACCCCTCAGGCCCCAGGGGGGCAGGGATCATGAAATTCACAATTTGTGTTCCCCTTCACCCATAGATGCTTTGTGCCAAATTTGGTTGAAATTGGTTCAGTGGCTGCAGAGAAGAAGATGAAAATGTTCAAATGTTAACGCACGACGACGGACGAAAACAGATAGCAATATGTCACCTGAGTTTACTCAGGTGACCTAAAAATACTGTTTCGATATGTTGGTTTGTTGTTTTACGTCCCTTTCGAAAATTTCATGCTCATATGGAGACGCTACCACTTACCGGTTGAAAGCTACAAATTTTGACCTATACTCGGCACTCAGGGCCATTAAGCAGTGAGGGATCTTTTTCGTACCGGCACCTACTGCGACACGGAACCTCGGTTAATACGATCTCATCCGAATGACCGGACTCTACGTCCCACTGTGGGATTCGAATCCGCTTGGTAACGGTTAACTCCTTTCTTCGCTACTCTAAAGCAGATGCTTTTTCCACTGCTCCACGCAGGCAACATGGATGCTTTGAAAATATTCTATCAAGGAACTTATAGGAATAAGGTCAATAATCTGAGCTAGATACATGTAAGGCATAAAACTTCTAATGAATAGATACACATGTGAAGAATAATCATATTAAAGTTACTTTATTTTGAACAAGATCAATATCTAGTTCATTAAGAGTTATTTTTTAGAGTAATGATCGATATCATGTGATCTTTTACCCTATTTTTGTTGAAATTTATCTTCTTTTTTATTATGATAAATATCCAAGAGCAAAAATATGTTGCGTTTCATACATGTTGGCAAAAGATTGAAATGACTAGTTAAACATTGCAACAACAAACTTACGTTTCTTTTCAGTCATACATTATCTCAAATCAACTGTGTAGAGAAAATAAATTATGCCTGCAAATCCAATCCCTATGGATATTCATCGTTCTGGGGAACACAGAAGTATGGAAGTAAGGTTGTTCTTGCAAGAGGAATTGAAACGTCCATCACATATCAAGAACAATTCAAAATATGGGGTAAGTGAACGGAGAAAATGAACTTCCTTTTCTCTTTTTTTCGATTTAATATTTTTTGCCGTTATTACATATTTAGAAAAATTGACAATTTTTTTCTTAAATAATTATCACACAATTAAATCTCAACTTCCGAATGATGGACAAAGATTTTACATTTAAAAATTAATTTTAAGATGTTTTACATTTATCTAATACTATTATTCCAAGCTAATGAATTTCATCAATGAAACAGGTTTATAATAATGGGTTACAATAACAAGTCTCATATATTTTCCATAATTTAGGTTGTGTTGCGCCGACATGTTCATATTCAGAGATAGACAAATGTACCGAACTTGAGCGTGACTTACCAGTTCGAACATCAAGTGAAAAAAGATGCAAGTATGTACCCCCTTGAGAAAAGCATTTGATTGATTGATTTGTGTTAAAACCGAGTTGTCAATATTTCAGCCACATTAGATAAATTGACACGTTTCCTAAATTTATGTTTTATATATTGGTATCAAAATTTTACAACGTAAAGTTATGAGTGTCGGATTCAAAAAAATTTGAAAGGAGGGAGTGGGGCAGTTCAAAAACGATTACTTTGACCACCCCCCCCCCCCAAAAAAAAATGGAAAATCGCATTTTGTCGGAGAGGTTTATAATCAAACAAGACACTTTGTGCGTGGAATCGTGACTTGTTGATAAAAAGCGTATGTATACAAGTTTGGCAAAAATAATTTACAAAAACGAAGAAAGAAGAAAAAACCTAAGTTGGGTGGGATGGGAGGCACCTGTCAGTACTGGATCCTCCTTTGGTTTCTCTACATTTTATTAAAAATGTGAAAGTAAAATATCCCCCTTCCTTTCATCTGTTTATTTCAATTTTGTATATGACGACAGGTGGAGGACATTGTCAGACATTTTCTCTCAGAATACGATATCCCCGAAGCATATTTGTTTCAAAAATATGATTCTTATATATAAACATGTTTTGCTTTAATTCGTAGCTTAAATTAAAAAAAAGATGTCAGCAAGAGCTGAATAGAGAAATAAAAAACTACCCGATTAATTCAAAATTATTTTTTGGAAAATAAATTATATTATCCATCCCCCAAATAATTATTTTTAAAATAATAGTAAATAACTAGTGCTAATTGTAACGGGGACCGTTACAGATGTTCCCCAAACGCTCCCCAACTCCCTTTTGGTGCCATATCCCCTGTAAGCTTCATTAAATAAGACAAACTCTATGCATTTAAGACTTTAACAACGTTTACCCAGAATTGTACCAAGTTCATTCAAATTTTAGCATTGCACGCGTGCGCGTGTGAATGCATGTGCGCAATGACCATATCATATTGTCTACAGAATCTATGTATTTTAATATACTAAATATTAAAGTATTTAATCCAAAAATATTAAAAAATACGCTCATTCAAGTGTATTTTTTATTTTACTCATTTCACGTGCACGCACCTTCATAAATGAGCATGGTGACCATACCATCTTGTAGAAGTTCATTACATCTATCAATATTCTAAATCCCATCCCGTTTGGTTGAAAACCAAGGGAGTTATAGCTGTTTAAAGTTTCAGCCAATCAGATTGCAGCACATGTACACGCACGTGTATGCATGTGCATGGTGACCATACCTTCTTGTAGAGGTCCATTATATCTATCTATGTTCCAAATTCCATCCTGTTTGGTTGAAAATCAAGGGAGTTATAGCTATTTAAAGTTTAAGCCAATCAGATTGCAGCGCACGTACATGCACGTGTTTTCATGATAATTGCTATATATCATGTTGTAGGATATCCTAATGTATGGCTATGTTCAAAATTTCAAGGGATTTCGTCAAAAAACAAGAAAGATATAGAGACTTTAGTTTCAGCCAATCAGAGCGAAGTGCACTTGCATGCGCGTGAGATCTTGCAATTTTGACCATGTCATATTGTCCATGCTACTAATATATCCTTATATTATGAGTTTCAAAGCAGTTCATCAAAAATGTAAAAAGTTACGCCTATATCAATTAAATCGGTCATTTCACATGTTGCACGTGCACGCTCTTGCAAGCACGTGCGCGCAAAATGACCTTCGTTCCGCAAATCTACATAACATGCCTACTAACCCTAAAAAGGTTTTACCTAAGTTGGATGTGTAGTTTACAAGATGACTCCCGGACAAATAAGTACCCAGGAAGAAGAAAAATAATAATAATAATAAGAAACAGAGTAAAAACAATATGTTCCCCAACTTCGTTTGGGGAACATAATTACCTGCACGTCCACCTCACTCGGATTTTCAGTTGCGAATGCTTACATGTAAAATGGGATACTAACTTAACTTTCTGCCAAAATCATCTGATTGGTAGAGAAATATGTACCAAAATACGAATGTAAATTGGTGAGGTCATTGCAAATGTCATTCCACAAGTCATTTAGAATACTCGTTTCCTACTGTATCGGAGACACAGCGCGGGGCCCGGCTCGAGCGGTCGCTCTCGCCTCAAGCCCCGCCCTGTATCTCCGATACAGTAGGAAACTCGTACTCTAAATATGACTTATATTAAAAAAAATATTCATGATTGCCATTATCATAATATAATTGGTTTTAAAAAATACTGAAGCCAACAATTGTAAGATTAGCAATTTAAAAGGCTTTTCATATGTGTTATAATCCATATGTATTATATTACAAATTACACACTCCAGTGTCTTGAAAAATACTTGATAATGTTAGGAAACTTGTTCAAGTCGCAATACTTTCAGAACCAATTACTTTGGAAAAGTTATATATTTTTCATGAACATGTCTGACATTAACATTGGATATGGTCTGACAGAAATTATAAACAAATGTTTTGTTTCTACAAACATTATGTCCACTGACTGAAAATAAGGAAACAGACTTTACCTAATACGTAACCTTCTTCCAAAATAAAAAAGAATTATTTACTTTAGAATCCAGACATGTAACCTTTACCTTTGCCACACTCCAGTCGAAAACATTGTTTATAAATTTATTGGTCCGATCTGTAATTTTATAAATACAATTTTAAAATGTTCCGCAAAGAAAGAACAATTCTTACTTGATCATTTTACCCAAAACAAAAAAAAAAAAATCCCGATGTACATATAAGGTGCTCATCTGGGCTCAATGGCCATTGGTGCTGAGCATAAGTACAAATTTGCAGCCTCATCGGCAAGTGGTGGCGTCTCCATAAGAGCGAAAAATTATCATGAGGACGTTAAACAATAAACAGGAAAACCACCTTAATTATTCTTATAATTCAAGAATTTGTAGAAAATCACCTAAATTGTTCTTAAAATTCAAGAATTTACAGAAACCATGCACCTTGGTTGTTCTTATTATGTTCTTTCATGGTTATATATCTACATTTTTATTTTTTACAGACGACTCTTATCAAGCCAAAGCTGCCTACATAAAATAAATGAGGACTGCAAATCAAGTCCATATGCAACAAGTACCCTTCGTACAAAAGGAAACGAAACCTTGGAATTAATTCGGCAGAAAATCCACAACTGGGGATGTTCAAACGGTCATTATTTTACAAAATTAAAAAAAAGCTTTCTTTTTAAAATCTGAATTTTTATGTTATCAAAACTTCATAAAAGAAAAAAATATATATTCTATTAATAAATATTATAGGGTAATTGAACTTATATTGGTGAATATTAGCACAAGATGGCTGTTCAAATGCACGAGCTTGCGAGTGCATTTGAACAGCCAACGAGTGCCAATATTAACCAATATAAGTTCAATAACTCCTTTATTATATAGCTAAAACATTTTCACATAATTTATAATAATTATTCCAACTAAAAAACTCCTCAAATTAACGATTTTCCAGTATCGGTTTTCAAATTAACGTCTGTCCTGTTAGCGTTCAATATCGCATCATTCCGATGACCCTACCGAGCGATATGATTTGCTTATTTAGGTTTTAATGGGTCTAATACGTACTATATTTTAATAAATAATTTCATTTTTGTGTGAAAAGTAAACACATCTTACCTAGATGTCACTTCCTTTCTTTTATTTAGCTCAAAGAATTTGACCAGACGACTTTTTTTGTTTACAACGGGATGTTCGATATTGAACGCTCGTATTCGGAATGTTTCGGGCATACTCATACTCGTAATACAAAGTTAGCGTTCAATAAAACGTCAAGATATTGAACGTTAAAATTCTCTAGATTTTTGGTAGTGTTTTATTAGAGACTTTTTATTAGCTATATAATAAAAATACATACCTTTGTGGTATCTCTCCAGTATATAAAGATACAGAGAGAAATATCTTCAATGGTCAATACGTGACCTAATCACATGGCGCAATAATATCTACCGGTACATAAATTATAAAATGTCCTGCTCTACTTGCTTTTCATGACATACATTGTATAAAAAATGAACAAAATAGACAAGTAAAATAAGATAATTATTTTATTTAAAATATAAACAAATATTTCATACGTTTTTGGGTTATCGATTCAATCAGTGTACACAGAGAAAACTAGGAGCCACATTACATTTTTCTTCACTTTTTTCAGCTGCACAGTCTCTAACGTTCATCCTTATTTTTTGGTAGACATTTGGTTAAATTTTCATGATAAACTTTTCTTTATCTTTAAATTTTACTCACGATGAATGTGTAAATATGTTGAAAAAAAATCACTGCAATTATGTCGTGAACAGCTACCAAACACCTCGGCGTTTTCGTAGTTCAGTGTAAAGCTGTTGCAAGTGTCTCTGTGTTTATCAGTGTTTTACGATAAGTATGCCTTTAGTTACTGAAACCGTAGAATGCTTTAGATCAAATTGCAAATTAAATGGCTCGGACAAGTGTCTCAATACTTTTGATCCATCCATCCCTTTCCGGCGACCGAAATTCCTCCAAATTTTTATCATCAAACTTCGGACGTGTTTCTTGTGTTTTTTCAGCATCGATTATCATTTTTCACAAATAAAAATATTCCCAAGACAACAATCTGTTCACTGTTACTGATCACAAGTAGCCTTTCACAAAACATTCCCTTCGAAATAGATTCCTTAGCCTAATGAATTCGAATCGAAACCGCCATGCAAGCCGATTTACACTTTGCGTCATTTTTCAAAATCTTCGACGGACGGTTAGTGCAATAATTTAATTCGAAAATATTCAATTGTCTATCTCAAATTTATATATAAGTAATAAATAACAAGTTTATAAACTTCAATGGGAATTGAAGTGGGTCGGTATGTGATCAAATCTTCTGAGAAGGCCTGTGGCCTTCACAGGATTTGATCACGTGACCGACCCACTTAAATTCCTATTGAAGTTTATAAATTTATTTATTTCTTAAATTATTAATAATAAAATTATCAATTTTTGCTTTATTTTCATATGGTTATCGAGATTATCTAAGTGACAGATTTGTTGTTTTGATTTATGTTGTCCAGATGACTTTTTTCATATTTTTTTTATTATTACTTACACAGTGATCAATGGAGGAATTGGCCAGGAATGTAAATACAGGGTGATCCAAAATAATTGATACCATTTCAAACGAAAATAATTTTGTCAAATACTGTAATACTAGGCCTTTCAACTGCCGCTAGGGGGTCGGTGTTATGAACGATAACTCACTGCTGAAACTTGTTTAGAGCAGGCTCGGGGTATCTACCTGTTTACACGGAAGACAGTTTTTTAGCATTTCCCAAGTGTTTCTTTGCTCTCAGTACAATCCAGTGGTTTTAAAATGAAGCACCAATGTTAAACTTATTTACTGTTTAGTTGTGGACATCGGTTTACTGCATAAAATTAAAATTTTTAATTAAAATAAAAAGTTAAATCTACGCTCCTTCTCAGTTCTAACGTATTTAAATTTTTATACTCGGTCGTTCCCCTTCGTGCTTTGTAACACAAATAAGATGATCAATTGTTGCATTTACTTGTAAATATATATATATATATATTTACACAGGAAGCGAAAAAGCGCAAACACAAAAAACATTATATTAAATTTTCTTCTTCATAATAATCGTCAAAGAGAGTTAAAACTATTGAATATAGTCTGTTCCCCATTCATTTGACCCTGTTATTTCAGGTAGAGTGAAGGCATTCTCTTTCTCTTGGTCAAAACTTTTTGTGTACAAAACAGTGTAAGGAACCCTTTTGTGAATATAACAATACCAATGCTGAAGCAGCCTATATGTCATTCCTATAAACGATAACTCATAAATCGGCACTAAAATGGTCATTTTTCACACCTGAGTTTCCTGTCCTTAAACACAACATCGGAAAAGTCAATTATAAATGATTAAACTTTTTAATGATGTAATTAATGGTATGCATAAGTTAATATTTTTTTTGATAATTTCATGTACCTATATATCTATTTATACAATGTTTTTTACCATATGTGCAACTTGAAAAATTAGTTGAAAGGCCTAGTAATACTCTTTATCTCATTATTTCAAATTTTAACATATTATGAAATATTTTATACAATACATGCCTCTACGTTTTTCTGCATTCTTTAAAATAATAATTCAGTCTCAAAACAATGTTTTAAGTTATTTTCTGCACATGCTCTTTGTGACGTCCATTTTTTGCCTAAAAGTGCTGCTAGAATCCCACTGTCCCGGCAGTAAAATTATTATTCAACTTATTCGCTCGAACCTTGCACTATGTTTTGAATTTTTTTACATATGAACCGAGATTTTTCGTAAAACCATGCTCAACTCGGAATTCTAGCAGCACTTTCCAATAATTTTAGGAGGCAAACTTTCCATTTGTACAAATCTTATGTTTTGAAATATACAGCTTATTGTTGCTCTGTTGCATTATTTTTTTCTCAAATGTTATTTTTTCTCATATGTAAGATTCCCGTGGGGATCCGGGTTAGAATAGGTCCTCAGTACCCCCTTACTTGTCGTAAAAGGCGACTAAATGGGGCGGTCCTTCGGATGAGACCGTATAAACCGAGGTCCCGTGTCACAGCAGGTGCGGCACGATAAAGATCCCTCCCTGCTCAAAGGCCCTGAGTGCCGAGCATAGGCCTAAATTTGCAGCCCTTCACCGGCAATGGTGACGTCTCCATATCAGTGAAATATTTTGGAGAGGGACGTTAAACAGTATACAATCAATCAATCAATCAAATGTAAGAGGAGAGACCGACCGGGATACGTATACAGTTTGGCTCCAAAAAAGTTTGGTTTGATAGTTTAAGCAGTTTTTCTTGTGTTGTGAATACAGGGTGTTACAGAAAACATGCTACCATTTTGATTGATTAGATATTACTGGTGTTTTAACCAATACCATGTACCAGCATATCTAATGATTGATTGATTGTATACCGTTTAACGTCCCTCTCCGAATATTTCACTGATATGGAGACGTCATCATTGCCGGGGAAGGGCTGCAAATTTAGGCCTATTCTCGGCACTTAAGGCCTTTCAGCAGGGGGGGATCTTTATCGTGCCACACCTGCTGTGACACGGGGCCTCGGTTTATACGGTCTCGTTAAAAGGACCGCCCCACTTAGTCGCCTTTTACGACGAGCAAGGAGGTACTGAGGACCTATTCTAACCCGGATCCCCAAAAGAAAACATAAACTTTCAAAAAATTCCCTTATTTAAAAAAAAATGCTCTTTATGGCGTCATTTTTGCTGCAAGACTTGAATTCAAATACATTGTTGTGGTCAAATGGGGTAGCTTGTGAATTGTTTTATCATGGAACTTATGTTGTTGGTATGTCAGACAATGCAACTGAATGACCAATGTTTATCTACAACCATTAGGGTTTATTGTCGTTTGCTGTTCACCTTGTTAATGTTACGTTCAGTCGATTTCCATGTTCTTCATTATTTGGCATAGGATTTGATGCATGAAAGTTTCATGGATTATTTTAAACAGGTTTTCCCCAATGTATATAACATGGATTTATGCCCTATAAGGTTTGGATATAAATACTATAACTCTACATGGTTGAGCTATATGAATCCATGCATGGTTGGGAGCCATGGTGTTATGCACTATATTGTTGGGCAATATTTACATACTATAGCCCTATATGGTTTGGCTATATGTATCCCAGTATGGTTGGGCGCCATGGTGTTATGCCCCATACTAAATGTCAACTTTGATCCAAGGAAAAGAGAATTCCGTAGTACAGCGGGTTATTAAAATGCTTTTCGAAATGTGTGGCTCATACATTCAAACATCAGTTCTCTCCCCGTCTCTCAGCTCTTTTCATTTGCTAACACAATTTTCTCTTTCTCACACTATGTATAGGGATATGAACATTTCAAATACATGTATATCTGAAAAAAAAGAGTACACTTGCAGTGGAATGCAGACCTGCCTACCCTTTTCATTGCGAGGGTATACGTTTAGTAAATTTTTGGTGGAATTTCAGAGGTAAAAGCGTAATCAAACATGTTTTCCTATTTACTATACTTTATTTATCTTTCAAAACAACCGAAATTGTACATTACTAAACAAAGCTGGCATAACCTTTTTCAAATTATTTGTTGGGAAAAAAAGTGTTGTAAATACCAGTATCGTATATAAAACTCAATTCAACAGTACACCCTGAAAGAAGCATTTTATAAATTTGTATCAGATCACTTAATTGAAAGCTTGCGTTTGCACGTTTACACAAATCGTATATTATAACATTGTACTTTATCGTTTAATATTTACATCCATTGAATATTTTCTGCTTCATTTCTTAAGAAACCCTATTGTAAATCACTGCATGAACTACATTAGGCATGTCGCCTGTACAGATTTCTTGATCAGTGGTTGTTCCATCAAAGAAACGTATAAAGACGTTCACAGCATTAATACAATAATTAAACTTTTTAATCCTTCTTTAAACAGATATACATTATTATACGTCTTTCTTTGTTATTAATGGAATTAACGGTTGCAGTTATTGCAGAAAACATTTACATAACCTGCGGGTTATGTATTTTCTGCAACAGCTGTTTCCGTTAATTCCAGTACTAACAAACAAAGGTAGCATTTTATTGTTTAAAACACTCATATTTCTCTATCGTGTTCTAAGCAATTTGAAAGTAAACTTAATTGAACAAAAATGGCTGTACTAATTGGAATATCATTTAATAGTGAAAGTATTTAGTGCCTTCTCGTCTTCCTTCAAATCTTCGTCATAACAGTTTACATGTAACTACTACGTATATTACGTACGTTACGAACGTATCCTCTATTAATTACTTTTATTAGAACTTTAATTGAGTTTAGCAGGTCGTACTTAAACTCTAAATGTAGTCGTTCATAAAGGATTTAAACCAATAATATCAAAAGCATAAATTAATTAAAGTGGCGTAATATTATAACGTAATTTTGTGGTAAAAAGCGGAAGAATTACGCCAAAAGTGGAAGGGTAGGCAGGTCTGGGAATGCACGCCGATTCCGGACTGGACGACTGAAAAAGCAAAGCTAAGATAAAAGGAAGATATTTAATATAGACTACGCGTTGAAAGAATGTTTTCTTTTAAGGAAAATACTTGTATTTAATACATATATTTGTAAGGGTTAATTATTTCGAAACGAAAAATCTCGTTTCACCGAGCATGCCGAAGGCAAAGATTCACAAGAAGTTTTAATATTTTTACTTTTCATTTCTAGGTTTGATTTTTGCATTCCTGCAGAAAAAATAAAGGGAATTTATACTTTTAAGGAAGTATTAAGGGTAGTAGTCTGGAGTCAGTTTGGAGTCAATGACGTCATGGGTCCGTTTAGGGTCAGGGGTCATTTAAGGTCACAACTCCCAAGGTTTGTTTGGGGTCACTCATTAACATGAGGTCACTGCACCAGTGGGGTCCCTCTGGGGTCACTCTTCTATGGGTCTGTCTTAGGTCACGTACATTTTTGTAGTTGTCCAAGGTCACACTCTTTCTTCTGGGTCATATGAGGTAATGCTTTTAGAGTCAACTACATGTATGTTAAAAAAGGGTCAAATGAAATGTCACATCAAGGTGATTGGCACACCTTATGTACATCTAGTATTTAAGGAATGAAGCTAATTAAACTTATGTTATCCGATATAACAGTACTTGGGGCAGTTTACCGCGAAGAGGTTTATAAAAAAGCGTAAAGTTTTGGAAAGTATTAATATTTCTGTTAAAAAATATTGTTTCCTGCCTTTTACTATTATCTTCTGACTTGGTTTAAAATCCTTATATGAGTATTGGACAATAAATTTTTCATAGCATTCATAAACTAAAAAAAAGACACTAGAATAGAATAATAAAATTTTAATATGTTTGATTTTGTTACTGTCAAAATGACAATGATATTATAGCAATTTCATTACATTCGTACAAGTATAAAACAATTTTCACGAAAAAGTATGAACATTCCAATTTTAAATGCCGATATCATCCAGTCATTTGAAAAGAAACGCATTGCTTGCATTTTTTTTTACATAGTCTGTGATGAAATTCACCAAATACATTGACTGTGCTAAGTCTGATTGGATACACTCGATCAACTCATTCAACGCAGTAAATTCCTTATGTAATGAAGGGTTTTCCTTAGTGGTGCTTGGTGTCCTCATCTTCTCTTCCAACGCATGGAATTTTTTGGGGTTCTGTCTTCTACAAAGTAGAAATAATGTGTGTCTTTAAAGAGTGATAAATCAATTAAAAAAATTATATTTGTAATTTAATACACATCTTTTAATTTTTTTTCATTATGACTCATATGAAAAGTTTATTTTCCCTTTATCATACTTTGAATGATTTATAAACAGGAACAGAGATATAAAAACGTAAAAGTCTCCAGAAATTTGCTTTCATGGTTTCTCTTCTCACTCGGAGTTGGAGAGATCCTGGCTTTAATTTTTACTTTTGAGGGGACCGTCAAAAATCAACTGTGCGTGTTGTTGGAATTTTCTCTAAGCCTCGGGCAAGTTTGTGGACTCCCAAACTACTACGGGCTGTGGAATCTGACACCATGTAAAATTGTTAAGTTTGTGGTTGAAAAATAAGACGAGAACGCTGAGTTCTGCCAACACGTGTATTCACATCAAGAAACGGAAGTACAAAAATCCTACGGGGTTCACACACAATATATATATAAAGTATTACAGTAGGGGTAGTCTCAAAAGTTATTTTTACGAAAATATTACACGGCGCACGACAAAAAAATTGAAGCAAAAGCATGCGGATTCAAAAATTTAACACATTGATTTTTAGAGTTCGCGATATTTTCAACAATTTTCTCAAATGTACCTTTAAATTGTTCAATTATTATGTATTTAGATTTCGGACGTAATATTTGAAGTACTACTTGAACAGAAATATAGTGATTTTTCTCAGATGCAATTCCCGTGAAAACGACTGTGAAAATGACGTCTCCTGAATTGACGGCACACCACACTTTTGTTAAAATACGGTATGTGAAATGCCCGAGATATCGGCAACATAGATCCAAAATATGCATAATAAAACAGGTAGTAAACTAGGCTACTCATGACATTCGCCTACAAATAGCAAATTGATAGTTTAGACAGTTTATGGGTATTTTCCTTAAACAATATATACCTTAACTATATTCCAAATCAGAAAAAAATATGAATTTTATATTCATACCTACGTGAATTATAAATTGCTTCACTTGCTTTAACAAAATGCGTTTCTTGCAACACATTTATATCAAATTTGGCATCTTTGAGCACCTCAAACAAACAAATCCTTTAAACACAAGAATTTACACCTCGGGCATTTAAAGAATAGAATAATAGTAAGTTTACGCTCATTTACATGAAGTGATATATAATTAATAACCCCTGGTCTTTTATATTTCAAGGGACACCCCCTGTTCCTGTTTCGTCTTGTCTCCCAAATAAAGCCATTCAGATTAGTCTGGTTTTTGTCTGTGTTCTTGTTCTGAATTGAGCTACTTCTGCGTTTTTATACCCACGCTACGAGTTGCGTGAGGTATTAGATTTTTGACCCGTCCACTAGTCAGTCAAAGTGTCAGTCAGTCAGTTTTTTTTGTCAGCGCAACTCCTCATGAACCAGAATTTCTTCAAACTTTGCAGATATTTAGGACACAATGTGTCGATGTGCATATTACCAGGAAATTCCGATTCCTTTATTTTTTTGCGGGAATTTCCTCACTTTACGAGTTGGATTTTTGGCCATACTTGGAATATAGAGCTAAACAGTTTGTCAGCGCAACTCCTCATAAACCGCTGCACAGAATTTCTTCAAACTTTGCAGATATTTATATTTTATAACACAATCTGTAGATGTGCATATCACCTGGAAATTTCGAATCTTTTATTTTTTTTTCGGGAAATTTTCGCACTTTTCAACTTAGATTTTTGGTCATATTTTGAATAAAGAGAATTTCAGCTCTTAAACTTTTTGGGGAGCGTTGGGTATGCGAGCTTGCTCACTTTTTCTTTCGTTTTTTAGAACAATTTTGTTACCAACTTAATTTTTTTTAGCATACTTAAAATCTGAAAACCAAAATAAAGTACAGAAAGTTATACGTTTATGCTACTTTTTTATCGCTTAATTTTTTTGAGTTTTAGAAAAACGTTAAAAAAAGTATACTTTTGTGGTACTCGGCCAGGTAGACTGAAAGCCAATGACCTTTTTTGTACTTTTCTTGGACTTATTTTTTTTCACTGTACTTATTAAACCTAATTTGGAATCTGTCTTTTTTCATTGTACTAAAAATTTACTTTTATGGGCTTAAGGATATCCGATCCTCAGCCAGGAAGGATAACTCCAAAAGTTAAAATTTTATTTGAAATGCATCAAAGTGAAGCTTGAAAATGAAATTTTTTCATGCAACAATTTTCATTATGTTCATCTTTATAAGATTAAAGGTTTTTGGAAGTCTTAGAAAAGGTCTTATAAAAGTTGACTTTTATAGCCTATTAAAGGGAAAAAATGAATACAGTTTTAGAGAAATAGGATTTTCTTGAATCCAGCCTTAGATACTAATGCTTATTAGCATGATATGATTTAAAGAGTGATTTGTGGTGTCTTACAATGATAGCAAAAGCCTTATACACTATGTATTGTAGAGTATATGACAGAAAAAGAAGACAAAAAATACCAATTCCTATCGTTTTTTAACCTAAAATGTATAAGTTGATCAATTTGCAATTAAAGAATGCATTACTGATATTCCAATTTGCTTTTTCTGCAAAAATATTGGAGATCTGACATTTTTTCCTATATAATATGATGCATTTTAATTTTTAGCTTTTAAGAAATCCTGTGGATAAATCTACATAACTTTGTGGATTCAGAGATACTTTTATGAGTACTTTTGATTACTTAACTGCTAATTTTATAAACCTGAGGATCGGACTAACTTAACTTTTATGGCAAAATAAATTAGATAACAAAAAGAAAAAGATATGTTTCCTTCAAGTTTACTATTCTTTCTCTACTTTGTTTCGGAGGACTTACACAAAGCACAGTTTGTCACTTACGATAACAATTTTTCACAGTTTGTAAATGAATTCGATCCAAATTTTGCTATTCTTTCTCCACTTTGTTCGGGAGGACTGACACAAAACACAGTTTGTCATTAATGGTAACACAAACGCACACATCAGTAATGTCTCTAACGTTAACTACTGAAAAGTCGTTCTCAATGCAAACTCGGTCTCAATGCAACCATGTGTCTGTTGGATGTGCTGCGAGGGATATTGTCTTGTTCTTCAACTGTTCTGTTCATCTCCTTCACCAAGGCACAGAATGATTGACCACAACAGTTCTCATAACACTGTGGTGAACAGAGAGTTGTAAGTTGAACAAAATTATCCACTCTTCCAAAGCTATCTTCATTAAAGTGATTCACTCAATTGTCTCTTCTAAACGTGGATCTGTACTCCACAATGAACAATTTGTTGATGCGCATCGAGTCTTTTGAAAAAGATAACAGACTGTAAATTTCCACCCACTAGTAAAATTGCATGCTGCTCTTCTGTTGACATTGGTCGGCTATGGTATGCACCAACAACAAACAACTTTTCACTTATTCTTTCTTGTGTTGACTGATGTTTTTTGTCCATCATTCTTTTGAAAAGCTCTTGTTCACAGCTTCCCTCCCGTAATGTTTCGGCCATACTTGGGAGAGATTGATGGACACATACTGCAAATGCAAATTGCTTCTTGATTCCTTGAGTCCCATGGAACAAACGAAGGAGATGGACATTGGAAGTTGTATACCTGTCACCATACTGGGCTGGGATGTTCATCACGATTCCAACAGCATTCTCTTGTTCTGATGAATGTCTTTCAAGGTGATCTTTTCCTGAAGAAGAATATACGTGGCATACACCAGTGAAAAAATGATAAAATTGGTCTGGGGGCAGAATTCCATAGAGACATTTCAAACTTAAAACAGCAGGAAAATTACACCTAGAAGAATACAGTGCATATAGTCCACAGCAATTCCTCAAAAAATGATAGGTATAGGAAAACCATGCAAGTCCCTTCACACCTTGAACTGTTACTTTGTTTCGCTCCGCAGCCTCTGCATTTTGCACATGGGAATTGTTGGTTCTAAGCTCATGGTGACCGTTTGGACTTTCCATGGTGTGTCCCTTTTCTACAGATTTTCCCGGGGCATAGCAATACGGACACCCAAAGAACCCATTGAACTGGACCATGCATATGTTTTGAAAGAGGCATCAGGCTGGTGCGTCGACTCCATTCAATAGAATTCCGCGGACCAGCTGACAATTTACATCGAATCCTGGAACAAATAAAGAAAAAAATGTATACTGGTTTCATTTGCTAATTGTTAGTGACATTTTTATCTAAAGTTAAGACATTTTCTACTAATCTTGAACATGTTTAAATAATTTCTCCTAGATTTTATGAAAACTTATACAATGAGATTAATTTATATGCAACAATTTACATTATCCAGAAGTGTCTGTTGAAACTGTAGCTCTACAGGTTTGTACTTATAACAAAGAAAGAGAAAAGTAGCAGTTGGGACTTAAAACTTAAAAAAAGCAATAAATAGAATAATGATTGTTGATTAAGTTTCTTTTTGAGGCAAAATTTCAATATGACTATAACTATTAGAAGTTAAGTAGCTTTTAATAAAATTTTACAGAATTTTCAATTTAAATATTTATGGCAAATAAATCAAATATCAAAAACAAAAAACTGATATTTATGTTTATTATCACTCAATTTTACTGTTGATTTTATGCAGTCGTGACGTGACGTCGTGATCCAAATTTCCGATCATCACACTGGTTTTCTGAATCAATATCACCACTCTCTGAAACTGATGTACTACGCAGGCATATGATTTTTTTTTCTTGCGCGTGTAAAAATCCAGTGTGGTGATCCGACAAGTCGGATCACGACGTCACGTTATAATGTAAAATCAAAATTAAAATTAATAGCTGCAAAACTGTACATGTAGCTCTCCGAAAAAAAAAATAGATTGATAGACCGTTCTGTCACTACATTTTTTTTCGGAGAGTTGCACTGCTGCAGCCGTAAAATTGAGTGATTCACATAATAAAATAACATATCCAAAAGTATGAGAAAAAAATCCACACAAGTACCCTAATGTAGATTTTCCGCAAGATCCGTGGAATTCCATATCAAATTCCATGGAATTGCACGTATATATATTGTTCCGCAGAATTACACGGAATTCTTGAGAGTATTGGGACGGAACTTTTTCTGGAATGGTATGGAATTTTAAATCTAGCCTGGAAAAAAGCGGAACAATGCTAGAATAGAAATTTGCGGAGGAAATCCGTGGAATACCAGATTATTTGTAAATTTAAGAAATTCCATGAAAATCCGTGGAATTCCAGGAAAATAAAATGGAAACTGTATTAGTACCAAATAATTACAAAAAAAACTTGATAACATCACAAATTTTCATAGATCAAATCTATATTTGCAAAATAAAAAAATCACTGTTTCTTTTACAATGTTTTTGAGACAAATATAATAGCATATACCTCTCGGACGTACAATATAAGCACACTTTTTAAATGCATGTATTCTCACTGAAACTTCAAAGTATTTTATATCAAAGGTTATTAACAAAAATATCCCCAAAAAAAATATGATTACTGGAGGATCGCTTTGGTTAAATTCATGATAATCAAGGTATGATATACCGGTACATGTATGTAGTAAAGTAAAGTCTGCATTTTGTGTTAAAAATAAGAGGTAAGATTCATTAAATGACATAGGCCAAGGATCGGGAGAGGTCATTGAAACCTCAGCAGGATAAACATTTACAATAAACTGCCAGTGGCCAATGTAAATTTACTGTACAAAGTTAGTGACTACAGTGACAAACACATGTAGTAAATGCAAAAATATATGTACCACATAACTACATTGATACAAAGATCCCATAAAATCAACAGTTGCTATTTTCCCCCAATGTATGTGCCAAAGATCCCAATTGTGGAAGATCCAAAACTTCTGACATGTTGATAGAATCACTTCCTCACAGACATCCCATGAAATTTGCAATAGAGGGTTGACAGATAATTGGCGTCACGAACGGATTCACTTTTAGTACGAAGGCTCAGCAAGTTCAATGTTGATCATTCCAACAGACACTTCAAACTTTCTTTGCACAACTGCTGAAAGAGGAGATGACCATTAAGATGTATCATTATTGATATCCACATAATTATATGACAAATAATAAACTAAAGCTCTACACCTGGCAGATCAGTTTACTGTAGATTATGAATTCATTATCTTGCAATTTTTTTTTTCAAATAAGGATTAATTCTGATAAATAATAATAATAATAATAATAATAATAATAAAATTTGTATAGCGCCCTATTTAAAATGATTTACTCTAAGGCGCTGAACAGATACTATTTCAGATATACAAGTACTGAGTAGTTAAATACAACACCATAATCATAAAAACAATAATCATAAAAACATTAGACCTAAATGTAAAAATATGAAAAGTTTATAGACAACAGACAAACACCAGACTGTGACACTGATCAAAAAATTCACTTAGGCCTTAAAATGGCTCAAGTGAGCTAAAATGAAAAGGCTAGAGCTGAAGCTCAATTCCTGACTTACATTGAAAAATAATGTAATTTCAATTCATCTGATTTTATTGATTAAGAAAATAATTAAGAAATCTTACCAGTTTTTTTTCATACAGCTCTTGTCTTAAATCTTGTGAGCATCCGGATTCCTGTAAAATGCACGTATACTTCATAGAAGATTATAGCTTTTTGATTTAAAATAATTATACATACCCGATTATCCGTGTAGTTAGCATGTTTAGATTACCTTTCAGAAGTCATTGTTATAAATTATTGAAAGATATGGAAATTAAGCATGTTAAGAATATAAACCTTTAAATGTTGTTTACTTGGCATACATGTAGTTGCAATATTTTTTTAATCTTATGCTAAAAGACACGAATTAATAAAATCAAAGTTAGTTTATTTGTTTTGAATTATAATTTGAACTGGTTCTCACCATATTCGCAAGCCTAGTGTCTGATTGGCTAAGCATCTATACATGTATATCCACTTCTATCAAACGCAAGGGCTGTGAAAATCATCTCAGGTAATGGCTTATGTAGCAACTATTAAAAGAATCAAAACATGCAAGATAAGAGCTGAAATGGTAATGAACATGCATTACAAAATATATAATTAATTTCATGTACATCATACTCTGTAAATGTTATCTTGAACAAAGGAAGATACAGGTAAAATTCTTAACATCAGTTCGATTCCAAACAAGGAAATTCGGCTTAAAATCCATGATCTTAAGGATATGTTTAGATTTGTTAAATAATTATTACAGAAATAGTGCTTGTCCTCACGATTTCACCATCGGGAATTTTATGTATGGTGCCCGGATTAATCAAAAGTTGCAGAAGCATTCTTCTTTCAAGGACACATAAAATACTGTACAATATTGTACCTACCGGTCTTTAAAATGTCTTCATCTTCTTCCATCCCAAGCTAATAATCGGATTATATCATGATCCCCATGTTCTTGACACTCTCGTTCCAAATTTCCGTCTGTGCAACATCAACATGGCATTCGATATTTTTGAATTTCGGCGTGTTAAAATTAATTGTTCATCGAACCCGACTTCGATCCAGATGTTATTGTACTATTATTCGACAGTTTAAAAAAAATCTAAGTAATTTTCCATAGTTTTCCAGCGCGGAAAATGGCTAAGTTTCTCATTTTACCATTTTTTCCAAAGAATTCCACTACTTTCCAAGCCACTTTCCAAGTTCAATTTTTCTTTCAAATTCCAAAATATTCCAAAAACTTATAGACACACTTTTCGAGTTATGCTTGGAAATGATTGGAATTCAATGGATTTCCAAAACTTTTCCAGACCCTTTGGAAAATCTACATTAGGGTATTTAAATAATAAAAAATAACAGAACGCCGATTAAAACTCTACCGGTTTCAATTGTATCATCAGGAGTTTTGACATATTGCTATAGATATATACATTTTTAAGTATATTGTGACGTCATGTAACGTCAAATAAGTGTTGCGCTTTAGTACAGTTCATTATGATGTCATCATGTTACGTTATTCCATTAACAATTAGACAGTAATAATGCGGGAAAATTGTCAATTGTCTTTCATGACAGGGCATTTAGCTTTGGTTTAAACAATAAAATAAAATGTTTTTCCTTGGTTTCACGTTCTCGTTCGGAAGTCTTTTTGTAGATCTTGTATATAGTAGACTCTGTAAAGTTAGGAAAAATGTCTTCAGCACTCTGTCTCACACCTAGCTTTTGAAAACCCACAGTCGGATGTTGCATTACATCCGCTCACGGCAGTGCTATTCAGTTTGACGAATTTGTTGACGATGGACAGTCATTCGGTGTCTAAGGGTTCCCAGGTTTGGCTAATATATAATGCTCGCCGCAACCTGAACATGTCATGATGTATATCAAATTGGAACTCTCGCAGGTAAAAGAAGAAAGAATAACCAATTTTCTTCCGTAGAGTTTAAAATTTTCATTCGAAATTCGAACATTTTCAGCTTCTTCTCTGAAACCGCTGAACTAAATTCAACCAAAATATTATTGTTGAATTGAAGAAATCATATTAAAAAAGATTTTCATAAAGTATAATTTTTTACCCTTCATTTTATGAATTTTTATTTGATCATACTAACTCTCTCGTGGTTTCTGAATTTGCCCAGTGATTTTCTGACTGGGTAATGGCCCAGCCACTGGGGAATTTGAATATTGGATGGCACAATGGTGTTTTTCCCTCGTAAATAAGTTGTGGGTTTAGGAGATCACCCGATGCTGTGCAAATTGATGTTACTGTAATCTGACGTTTATCATCCAAATCCGTAATCTTCACTTGTTTGTTTTTGATTCTCTCTAGAAAAACAGTCAATTTTTCAAGCCCCGTGGGGGTCCGGGTTAGAATAGGTCAGTACCCCCTTGCTTGTCATAAAAGGCGACTAAATGGGGCGGTCCTTCGGATGAGACCTTATAAACCGAGGCCCCTTGTCACAGCAGGTGTGGCACAATAAAGATCCCTCCCTGCTCAAAGGCTATAAGTGCCGAGCATAGGCCTAAATTTGCAGCCCTTCACCGGCAATGGTGACGTCTCCATATCAGTGAAATATTCTGGAGAGGGACGTTAAACAGTATACAATCAATCAATCAATCAAGTTTTCAAAATCACTGGGAATGACTTTTACAGACTTAGTTCCCTTGCGTTCTGAGCAACCCATTATTCTCAGAATATATTCTGCCAAAGACTTTTTCTATTGTAATGGGTCCACCAAATTCACTAAGAAGCGATTTTATGTGAAACATAAGTACTGCACGTGAGATAAACATGACTATGAATGTATTAACAATACCACCGTTTAAACGTAATTTTTCAACTTCATCGTAAATACCTAGCATCAATGGTCGTCCCCTGTCGGCCCTTTGTTATTCCAAGACTCTCCGTGTTGATGTTTTTTCTCTGCTTTTAATATACGATTTTTATGCCTCCCTTCGAAGAAGGGAGAGCATATTGCTTTGCTGCTGTCTGTCGGACCATTTAGTTTCCGTTCATTTTCTTCACAACCGTTGCGAATACTGATATGAAATTTGGTATACAGGTTTATCAGGTCAATATCTAGGTCAACTTCTGTTTTGGATATGATCGCACCATTTTAACAGAGTTATGCCCCTTGGACTTCCACTTATTTGCAGTTTCTGTTCATTTTTGTTGCTGAGGTTGCACATATTGAAATGAAATTTAGTATAAAGATTTTTCAGCTAAATATCTAGGCCTAGTTCTGTTTTGGGTATGATCGCACCCTTTTTGTTAAAGTTATGCCCTTTGGACTTGGAAAAAGTCCACTTATTTGCAGGTTGCACATATTGAAATGTAATTAAGTGTACAGATTTCTCAGCTGAATCTGTTTTGGGTATGATCGCATCTTTTTTGTTAGAGTTGTGCCCCTTGAACTTAAAAAAAAAATCCACTTATTTGCAGTTTTCCTTCATTTTCTTTGCAGAGGTTGCACATATTGAAATGAAATTTAATATAAAGATTTTTCAGCTGAATATCTAGGTCAAGTTTTGTTTTGAGTATGATCGCAACTTTTTTGTTAAAATTATGCCCCTTGGACTTAGATTGATTGTATATTGTTTAACGTCCCTCTCGAGAATTTTTCACTCATATGGAGACGTCACCGTATGCCGGTGAAGGGCTTCAAATTTTGACCTTTACTCGGCACTCAGGGCCATTGAGCAGTGAGGCATCTTTATCGTGCCAACGCCTACCGCTGACACGGGACCTCGGTTTTTAAGGTCTCATCCGAAGGACCCGTAACTTTCACTTCATAGTGCCGAGCACATGGCGAAGGAACAGTTGCTACCCATTTTTTATCGACTGGGTCAGTCGCGGCCGAGATACTAACTCACGAACTCTCGATTTTGGAGCGGACACTCTACCGACTGAGCTAAAGTATGCAGAGGCTGCACATATTGAAATTAAATTTAGTATACAGATATATCAGATAAATATCTAGGTCAAGTTGTGTTTTGGGGTACAATCGCATTCTTTTTGTTTGAGTTATGCTTCTTGGACTTTCAAAAATTTTCCACTTTTTGCAGTTTCCGTTTTCATTTTTCAAAGTGCAGAGTTTTCGCACATATTGAAATGAAATTTAGTATATAGATTTTTCAGCTGAATATCTAGGTCGTTTTGTTTTTGGTAGGATTGCACCATTTTAGGCAGAGTTGTGCCCTTTTGGACTTGGAAAAAATCCAATTTGGGGGAGGGGGCATAAGTGTTATACAAACTTTTTCTCAGTGTCAAGTACTTTCAGTACCATTTCTAATATTTTCGATAAAGATTTTTAAATTTTCAAAGTTGGCGATACATCACTAAAGAGTGGGGGCCAACCAGGCTTTCAACTAACATTTCCTATAGTATAAGTTTTTTAAGGTTTCAAAAAAAGTTTTTTAAATTTTCCCCTGTTGCTACGCCCCTGATTTATACCTGTCCATTCTCTGCACATGTGTGGCATAGGATCTGATCTTCCCATTGGCCCAGGTCTTGATCATACCCTGCACAACTTACATGAAATGCAAAATTGCAGGACTCACAGCGGAGAATAACCCTAGAAATACATAATGATTTGAGATGTTTTTGCAACTCACTGTACAAACATAAAACAATAAACATTAGATGTTTTAATTGTTCATAAACCATTGCTCAATGTAGATATTAGAAGAAAAATACTTACGGTCTTTTTTATTACACGCCTGCAAAGAATAAAAATATATTACCTGTACTGACAATCGAGTAGCTGCAGATCTGTAGCGTTATGGTTTTACATATTTGTCTTTGACCATAACAAAAGACAAATATATAAAAGTTTTTCATAATGTCAACAGTTTTTGTCAAAGTTTTTCAGAACAAATTTTGATTTTTCAAAGTGTCAATCTTCGAGTGAATGTAGTCAGTTTTCCAAAGTTTTTCAACACCTCTCTAAATCAGCGTTACTTTTAGCGTAGCTAGAGTTCCTGCATAAATTTTTTTCATGTAAAAGATGAAATACTGTCAAATGTGTAGAAATACTGATATTACAATGCAAGTACCAAGAAATAGTTTCTCCAATATATATTTTAATGATTGATTGATTTTATATTGTTAAACGCCAAGTCGGCAATATTTCAGCCACAGGAGTCTGAAGTTTAAATCGTAAAAAAAAAAATAAAATAAAATAAAAAAAAATTCCGGAAAAAAAATTTCCTACCCTTACAGATATATCAAAAACCCCAGGATCAAGTTGTGTTTTGGGGGGACCCACCTTTTTGATTATGCTTCTTGGACTTAGAAAAATTCCAACTAATTCAGTATCCGATGTTTGTGCTATTTATTCAATATTGAATAAATTTAATATAGATCTGCTTGACGACTACGGGCTGTTCATGGCCTTTTTTCCAGTTTAGACAGCTGTGCCCTTTTGGACTCCATGCCACTAAACCGGAAGTGAACTTTTTCGAGGTGAATATATGACGTAATTGAAGAAAAGAACCAAAAAAATGCATGTAAAACTTCATGTACAATTTTATGTTACAATACGTGATCAATAAAAAGATATGTTTTTCAAACAAAATAATGCTTTATAAGGGCGCTTAGTCTAACTGTTTGGCTCTTTGTCGACATGGCTTTTCAGTGATTTAAATTTGGCGCTTGTATAAACTGAATTATCTGTCCCTGGTACACATCGTCGTAAAAGTAATAAAAAGAATAAATAACTTTTTAAAGTTCTCTTAAATATATTTAAAATAACTGAATAAAATTACGTTGAACAATTATTTATTTTATTTCATTTGAACAAGTTTTTATAAACGTCAAATATACACTGCGAGATTCTCTTCCGGTTTAGTGGCATAGTCTTTGATGAGCTGTCAAATATATAAAAAGGGCTAGGCTACAGATCTAGCTAACTATGGAGAACAAATTTTGATTTCTTAACTTGAATAAATAGCACAAACACTCTCTCTAAATTAGTTGCGAGATTTTTCCGACCAAGCCCAGATAAATTTTTTTCATGTAAAAGAACATTGCCATCCTGTAGTTTTTTATATATTAAGGGTACCAAAAATAGTTTTCCGAATATATATTTTTTTTTTTTTTTATATTGTTACGCTTCAGACTCCTGTGATTTCAGCCATATTTCGGTGGGCAAGTTTGGCTATTAACCGGTTTTGGAAAGTTTTTTGGTTTCTCTGGCGGCCCCAAATGGGCCTTCTCTTTATCGAACTCCAGAGAGACGATCTTTTGCGTGCCAAGGGGTTGTTATCCTTGACACGGGGCACCATTTAATGTCCCATCCGACGGACTTGAAAGTTAAAAATATGTAAACTGTTTAAAATAAAATCATGAAAATATATCTCAAAAAATTTCTCTTATCATTTCTGTCTTTTAGGTCACCTGAGTCACTCAGGTGACCTATTGCTATCTGTTTTCGTCCGTCGTCGTACGTCGTTCGTCGTCAATCGGTCGTAAACTTTTGAACATTTTCAGCTTCTTCTCTACAACCACTGAACCAATTTCTACCAAATTTGGCACAAAGCATCTATGGGTGAAGGGGAACAACAATTGTGAATTTCATGATCCCTGGGGCCTGGGGGGTGGGGCCAAAACCACTAAAATTAATGCAATCTTTAAAAATCTTCCTCTTTACTCCTGGACATCAATCAGTGAACTGTTCGCATGATTGTAATCAGCATTGAGTCCTTTACCAAAATTGTGAATTTTATGGCCCCAGGGTCAGGGGTTCTGATGTTAAGGCGGTGCTCTATTGATTATATAGTGAAAATGCATTATTTCTTTGAAAATCTTCTTTTCTGCTCCTGGGTATTAAATAAACTAAGTACATAGTTATGATAAGCATGAATGCCTCTACCTAAATTGTGAATTTTATGGCCCCAGGGTCAGGGGTTCTGATGTTAGGGCGGTGCTCTATTGATTATATAGTGAAAATACATGAATTCTTTTAAAATCTTCTTTTCTGCTCCTGGGTATTAAATAAACTAACTCAGTACATAGTTATGATGAGCAAGAGTGCCTCTAACAAAATTGTGAATGTTATGGCCCCAGGGTCAGGGATTCTGGTGTTAGGGCGGGGCTCTATTGATTATATAGTGAAAGTAAATGAACCTTTTGAAAAACTTCTTCTCTGCTTCTGGGTATTAAATAGACTAACTAAGTGCATAGTTATGACAAGCACGAGTGCCTCTCCCAAAAATATGAATTTTATGGTCCCAGGGTAAGGGGTTTGGTGTTGGGGGGGGGGGGGGTTGTGGCTCTATTGATCATATAGTGAAAATACATGAATTCTGTGAAAATCTTCTACTCTGCTCCTAGGTATTAAATAGACTAACTAAGTGCATAGTTATGATGAGCATGAGTGCCTTTACCAAAATTGTGAATTTTATGGCCCCAGGGTCAGGGGTTCTTGGGGGGGCTCTATTGATTACATAGTGACAATACATGGATTCTTTGGAAATCTTCTTCTCTGCTCCTAGGTATTGAATAAACTAACTAAGTGCATAGTTATGATGAGCAAGAATGCGTCTATCAATGTTGTGAATTTTATGGCCCCAGGGTCAGGGATTCTGGTGTTAGGGCGGGTTGTATTTAATATACATGTATAGTGAAAAAACATTAAATCTTTGAATATTTTCTTCTTTGCTCCTGGGTTTTAAGCAGATGAACTACCTATGAGCATCAAGTTATGAGCAAGGGCCCTAATCTTCAAGAATTGTAAATTTCAGGGTCCCAGTGTCAGTTGTACCATAGAGGGAGGGGGTGTACTTATATACTGTAAATGAATGAATTGTTTGAAATGTGCTCCTTAGTATTAATCAAATATTTATGAAAAGCAAGGATGCCTTTCCCAAAATTGTTCAATGTGTGGATCTAGGCCTTCGAGTCAAGGGTTCATGTGTGGTAGCGGCACTACTGATTATTGCTGAATATTACTGATTGGTTGAAATGCATTTTTTGGTCCCCTACCCTGCCTATGGGTATTAAGTAACCAAACTAAGGAACTGCTAAGTGTATAGTTATGATGACCAAATTATAAATGCTATAGGATCTGGCTTAAAACATGGATCAAATTCAATCACTGAAAAGTTGTTGAATGATGCTCAAGTGGCCTATAAGGCCCATGGGCCTCTTGTTTATTGTAAAAATCAGTTTTATATAAATATTCCAAAATTGCATGTACACTTACATTTGTAAAAAGGTCATGTATCGTTTTTGTATTACCAAAATGTCTACTTCGAATTGGCGAAAAATCAGAACATTCTAATAAAATATGATTTACAGTTATATGACAGTCACATGATATACATTCCGGCTAAGACTCCCGATTAAGTAAGTATTAATGTGTAATTTTAAAGTGACCAATATGTATTCTTGGTAAAATTACTTCGTCTTGACGTTTCAGGCCTAAGTCACATGATTTTGTTTACTTTGTTTTCAATAGAATAAAGCTTACTTTCATCAAAAAAAATTCAAATAAATTTGCCAAAGAGAATCGACATAAATTTTAACGAGATATTTCAAATCGGAGTAAGGAATTTTAAATGAAGTAATTCCATGTTTAAGTGCTGTTTTTGCACTGTCAGCTTTAGTGTTTCCGGGGATGAAAAAAAAAATTAAAATAATTTTATCTGTCAGCATGCATTTAAGCATTCTAAAACCTCGATCTACTTTGTACGAAACGTATATGAGCAAAGTTCCGCAGTATAGAGGATTTAGACGTTTTATTATAAGGATTCTAATGAACATTTGTTAAATGAACAATATACATCAATAAGTATGCCCATCTTTAAACAAATATCATCATTTTTCATTTCATTCCATCATCTTACCGCGAGCTTTCCGTCATACTTTAAAAAAAAAAAGGCGAATACCACGCCGGTCTCACCAAACCTGCGAGATCGGCGTAGGCCGGCAAACCTTCCCCGGGTAACAAGCCGGGTTACGAAAGGTCAAGCGGAGCATCCGGCATACGCCGGTATAACAAATGAATTCCTACCAATATAACTTGGCACATCAGTGGACTACACTAAGATACATAATTCTGTGTATCGGTTTTTGCCTTCGATGGAATATATTGTCATGGTTATTGAAAAATAGAAATTTTGTAAAATTCCTTAAAACGCTAGACTATCTACACCTTTTGTCTGATTTGAATATAATATGGCATGCAAGAAGACAACAATCAGATAGATCGCGGGTTTGCTGACGTCACAATAGAAACTTACCGCGTTCAGAAAAAAATATCTCCAGCAGTATGCAGTAAAATTTAAAGCTTGCTTAGTTTATTTAAATATTTTTTTTGTATGTTATAGAGAATAAATGATGTTTTGATCAAGGCGGTCTTTTATAGTTTTTAACGCTGCTATCTTCTGTGTGTACGTACATGTACCTTTCTGACCAATATTTGTTATGTATACGTAACTTTTTAAAATTGTATTGCCTGTTTGTTGATACAATACAAAGACAGATCCACCGCCGGTGTGTCTAACGCCTGACCTTCAGTTTAGTATTTTTGTTCACTTTTATGAATTTTGTTTTGTTTAATTTAGCCTACATACTATTTTACTTTATTTTTGTTTCTTTTAAACAACAATCATCTCTAACTCAATATAAAAGGTATCCATTATCTTTGTGATTATGTTCGCCTTTTACGATATTACGATTGGTAATATTTTTATGTGCAACAATATTGTACGACCTTAGTACAGGTATAAGATTTTTAAGACGAGAAAGAAATGGACAGTACATGATACGTAACTATGCTTTATATGAACTTTAATTTGTACATGGAATTTCTCTTACTGATGTTTTTTTTTCGGAGGGGGGGGGGGGGGGGGGGGTTAACTAGATAATCAATAGGAGAGACGTTATTGATTTAGGTAACATCGCCAAATCAAATATCTGCGTCCTATAAATTGTCATCCATTAACTCAGACCCTTTTATTATTGACAATGAATAGCGATTCGGCTTACAACTGCAATTGAAGTTGTGTGTGTGTTGGGGGGGGGGGGGTGTCAAGGCAAAAGTTGCTGGCCCATAGAAAGCAAAATCAGTTAGAGGGCACAACCATAAACCATATTTTTTTCAGTAAGTGTCCTATCAACAACCAAAAATTCCTTGACAAGCAAAAATAAAATAAATAAATAAATCAATAAATAAAAAAGGAAGGGGTACCAGGCATTTTCATTTAGGGGACACGAGCATATAGTTGTAAATGTTTTATTAATATATAGTATTGCTACCTCAGTCCTGTTTTCTGTAGTAAACTGTATGCTTTCTATAGTATTCTATATACCGGCAAAATAATGATAAGAATTGGCCTTTACGACAATTTGAAGGAAAACTGAAGTCTGTTAATTTAGTGATAGACAAATCAATTCATTCTGTGAAGTATAAATGTATACAATGTAGGCTGTAAAGCTATTTTAATTCAGTTGCACTATTTCCGCTTTAAAATCTGGTACATTTTATAAATAAATAAAAATGATACTCAAACATATATGCTTGAGAATGTTCTTATATCCGGTAAGATTTTTTGTCCCCTTTCATCTATTTACATTTGTTATAATTTTTCCTTACTCCTGCCCTTGAGTTTATTGAGAGAAAAAGAAAACACATGACATTGGAATTGTGCCACGCTGTTGGTAAACGATGGAAATGATTATACCGAACAAATTGAATTCACGGATTGCATGCTTTTTTTTTTTGAGTGAATCGTTGATTAATTCGATTTTTTTTAGTCATGCAGGCATACGAAAAATAATGACGTCGCTCCAACGTTATATAACGTCGTGAAGAAAATATCATACTTCTGATCGAAAGTTGTAAACTTTTAAAGTTTTTTTGCAAGAAATTGAGCGAGAACACATATTAATTTTTTTTAATGGATCGATTCTAAATTTACTTCACATTCATTGTATCGAGTAATATAAAATTCGTCTGCTTCGTTTTTATGTTATGACCATGGTTTTGAAATGCGTATACCGGCAGAAAAGGAGCATTTTACTATATATTTCATTGAAAAAGCGTCACCTGTTCTCATCAACATTAATGCATTTGAATTACGATTACAATCTAACCACGCAGACGAATCTCAAAAAAAATTCAGAAAGAAAAATTCAAAACGAGAGGAGCTAGCTGACAAATTTTTAGCCTATGTTTTCAGGCAGACAGTAAACCCGTGATCTACCTTAAGATTCATAAAGAATTAAATGCAGTATATTGCATATCTTTGCCACCACAAAAGTCAAATTTGAAAAATTATAAAAATGTGTTGAATTTATAAATTATACGAGCAATATCAATTTAAAGATCATAGGTTTCAAAGTAGTTTATTGACTATTTTTGTTTTAATGACATCACAAGCTTGTTCGATTTTATACTATTTTTTTTAGAAAGAAGACAAAATGGACAAAATTTTAACAATTTTAGCTTTAAATTTTATATTGCACAAGTTTGCTCAGGAACAATATTTAGATATTTCATTGATATTATCATTCTACACAAAATATCAAAATATTGAGCCTGATCAGATCTGCACTCGGTGACTTTTACTCAAAATATCGATGTAAAATAAAAAAAATTCTGAACAAATCTTGGAATTTTAAATTTTCGTTATTTTCGTGACGGCATGTCAAACATATGACGTCATTGCTAATGTTTAGAAGTCAGCATATATTCCCCTGTTTAATTAAGAACATTAAGAAATATTTCTCCGTCAAAGTTTAATTTTAGTGGGCAAATATTGGTTACATTGTATTACCGAATAAAGTTCTTTATTTATTGCTGCCGGTAGCAAATCCTAGTGATACTTTTCCTTTGTTATACGTACAGACCTGAAAAGCTACAGTCTCATCATAGATATCTGATTCACGAAAATCTCAGACTTGCAATCGTGTGTTTGTGGGGGATGAAATTTACATGAACCTAAAAAGAATTTGACAGGCAAGAATAAGGCTCACCTAGCACAGTGGCTTGGAAAAAAAGCAAAAATCATCCAGTCTTGAAAACCCTAAATGCATGTGGTCCCAACCTACCCCTAAAACGCAGAAAGGGGATGATTTGAATTATCTTGAATCTACAAAGAAGGCTTACATATTTCTTTGACTTGGTTACTGTGGCTTTTCCCCTATAAGTTTGAACTCTTTTCCCTTATAAGTTTGAATTGTCATTTTTGCGCCATCCTAACCCCGGTGGTCGTGATTTGAAGATACTTGATTCTACACTACCCGAGGATGCTTCCATATTAATTTAACCAGTCATGGCTTTGCTGTTCTTGAGAAGATTATAAAAGATTTTCCACATATATTCCTATGTAAAAATTTGATCTTCTTTTGTTGCCCCACCCTACCCCCGGGGGTCATGATTTGAGGCATCTTGAATTTGCACTACCTGGGGATGCTTCAATATATGTATGACCAATCATGGTTTTGATGTTCTAGAGAAGATTTTCAAAGATTTTTCCTATATATTCTTATGTAAAAAATTGGCCGTCCATTGTGGCCCCACTCTTATCACGGGGGTCATGATTTGAACAAACTTGAAGCTACACTACCTGAGAATGCTTTAACAGTAGCTTCACCTTTTCCTACCAAGATGTTCTTAGAAGAAGATTTTTGAAACATGTCACCAAATTTTCAATATTTCTTGGTAATCTCTGCTTGAATGAGGGCGTGACCCTTTATTCGAACAAACTTGAATCCCCTTCTCCAAATGATGCTTTGTGGCTAGTTTGGTTGAAATCGGTGCAGTTCAGGTCCTCAGTTGAGCTAATAAGGGTTGGAAATAAATATACAGTTTTTTCAATTGGTGGCACTGTAGCTCTCCGGTCTATCAAGAACGACATATCTGCAGCTAAATAAAAAGGTAATGTCTCGAAAAAACGGAAGGGGGGGGGGGGCAAATGTTAGATGCACCATGGTAAGAGAGATAAAATGTTAACACATTTCTTAAGATTAACCTATTCGGTGTCAACACTCTAATGTAACAGTCGTTGCTAAAATTATATGCAACATATTGTCACTTCCTTATTTATTGAAATTCTGGATAGATAAATTGGAACACTTTTCTGTAGTAAATTTATTGTAAAGTATTAACATTCAGTGATGTTCAAGTTTGTGTGTTGGGGGGGGGGGGGGGACATATGAATGATCAGTAAAACAGTTTGTTTTACTCTCATCGGGAAGATCTAGGAAGTTTCTAAAGGTCCGTCCCATCCCCTTTCAAAATGTACATTAGGTTTAATAAATCATTTTGGCTAGTGTGAGGGCCACTACCCCGATCACAAACTGCCCCCCCCCCCCTTTTCAAGATTCTGGATTCGGCAATGCTTGCATAATCTGGATGTCAAAACCAGTTTCGTGACCTTTATTTAAACAATATATTTTTTATGAAAAAAAAGAAATTGTACGAAACGTCAGATGGATACTCTGGATTTGAGTCTAAATATTATGTTTTTTTCACCATGGCATGGACACGTGTCAGTTCTGAGGGTGTGCCTGATTCATGGATATATATCATAGCTTACAATAAATTTTATTTGATTTATTTTATTTTAATATCAAAAATATTGCTTTAATACCTGATTTATATCTAATCTGTTTTATTTGTTATTTTTTCCCGTTCCGCGTTTTAGCAATACCTTTTAAGCAGTGGCAATGTACAATGACGTAAAAATAAATACAGTATGTTTCAAACAATACGTTTTAGGTCCTCAGTTGAGCTAACAAGGGTTGGGGTTTCAATGAACATTTATAATGACTAGAATAAAAAGTAGCTGCAGATCTGTAGCTCTCAGAAAAAATATAAATTGATAGACCGAGGAGCTACAAAACCACCCATTGAAAAAAAAACTATGTTTATTGCGCACAAAAAATGCGCTCGGTTCTCGATTTATTTCTCCATTTTTTAAAGCTGTAATTTCAAAATATTACTAACCGTGTGATCCTAACATATTCTTTGATTCTTTCCACAACAAAACATTCCTCATAATTGTTGTTAATGGTCCTCTTGGCCCTGATATTGCAATCAACGGACATTTTGTTTATTTTTACTGCCATTTTAGTTTCAAAGATAATTCTGTCCAATATGCTTCGTTCAGATGTCATCTACGAGAGAACTTGATAGGGGAGAGAGTAATATTTTGAAATCTTTTATTTTTTGCAATTGAGATAAGAATTTGGAAAAATTAATCACGAATCGAGCACACTTTTTTTGTGCGCCTAAATTTGCAGTTTTTTTCAATGGGTTGCACTGTAGCTCTCCGGTCTATCAATAATTTTTCGGAGAGCGACAGATCTGCAGCTAATTAAAGAGGTAATGTCTCGAAAAAAGCAGGGGGGGAGGCAAATGTTAGATGATTCATGGTAAGAGCGATAAAATGTAAACAAAATTCGTAAGCTTAACTTATCCGGCGTTAACACCTTTAATGTAAAATTCCTTGCTAAAACTTTATACAAAATATTGTCGCTTCCTTATTTATTGAAATTCTGGATAGATTAAATTGGAAAACTTTTCTGCGGTAAATTTATTGTAACATCTCTACATTCAGTGATGTTCAAAATTGTGTGTTTCGGGGGGGGGGGGTTACATGAATGATCCGTAAAACATTAGAGTTTGTTTTACTCTCATCGGGAAGGTGGAGGAAGTTTCTAAAGGTCCGTCCCATCCCCTTTCAAAATGTACATTAAATTTAATAAATCATTTTGGGGAGAATGAGGGCCCCTACCCCGATTCTAAACTGCAACCCCCCCCCCTTTAAAGATTCTTGATTCGGCAATGCTTGCATTACCTGGACGTCAAAACTAGTTTCAAGACCTTTATTAAGACAATATATTTTTTATGAATGGGGCTTCTTTCAAAACAAGGAAAATGTACGAAATGTCAGATGGATACTCTGGATTTGAGTCTAGGTATTATGTTTTTTTTTTCACCATCGCATGAACACGTGTCAGTTCTGAGAATGTGCCTGATTCATGGATATATCATAGCTTACAATCAATTTTATTTGATACGAATTTAATATCAAAAATATTGCTTTAATACCAGATTTATATCTAATCTATTTAATTTGTTTTTTTCCGTTCCGCGTTTCAGCAATACCTTTTAAGCAGTGACAATGTACAATGACGTAAAAATAAATACAATATGTTTCAAAACAATAAATCCCATGTTAAATGATTATTTGTACAGTTAAAAAATATAAACAAATGTCTTTTTTTAATTAGTAAATAGGGGAATTAACATTACAAAAATGATTTACTAAAAACATTTTAATTCCTCAGTAAACATGTCATCGAGAATAGTTTGGATGTCATGAATGGTATTTCCTCTAAAACCTCGTTCCTGGAGAATTCTTTTGACCCCGACATCTGGATTCCTCATAGTGTTTCAACCCCAGTCCAGAATTTGCAATCCTTCTTGCAAGTCTGATTCGAGTCACTTGTGTGAACCTGCCCTCCAAATTTCTCTCATGAAAGGGAAATACGTCAGGATCTAAAAATTTGCAATTACTGTCAAGTTTCTCTGCAAATACTCGATGTAAACTTTTAAAATCTTCTAAGGCATAATGTAAATGATATTCAAAACCAAAAAATGTCTTGAATAGTCTGTTTGTAGTTATTAATATTACTTTTGGGAAAAACTTTTCTGGCTATGAAGAAATTTTTTTTCTTTATTTTTATGTACATGTATATTAATGTTACAAGCAAGAGATTGTTATTGTTCCGGGATGTAATGACGACTGCTCTTCAGTAAGGCTTTCCGCAGTCGAACGTAAATGAGGAATAACGTTGTAGTGTCTGAGTTCTCTATGTAATTCCTCAATTTGCGGCGGTGGCAAAGGATATGGAGATAACGAACAGTTTTCAATATCAAATTCCATAAAACAATACAAAATAGGAGCAGAGCAAACACGGACCTCCGAAACATCAGAGGTAGGATCAGGTGCCATGGAGGAGTGTGAATCCCCTGCTGACCGATCACAACCGTCGTGTGCTCATTGTCATGATCGGAAAATAACGGTAACCAGAAGTCTCTGTTGAGACTGTAGCTCTACTGGTTTGTGCTTATAACAAAGGATGAGAAAAGAAGCCATTGCTATTAGACCAAAACTGTAGAAGGAGTAGCGTTTTAAAGGAATTTCACACATTTCTATTTTTAGTAACAATGGCAACACTTTCATCAAAATCAAAAACCGATGAACTACTCTATATATCTTAGAGTAGTCTACTTGTGTGCCAAGTTATATTGCAATCAGACCAAAACTGTAGGAGGAGTAGCGTTTTAAAGGAATTTCACAGGAAATTCTTTTTTTAGTAACCATGGCAACACCGTTCATCGAAATCAAAATCTGATGCACTATTCTATGTATAATAGTGTAGACTACTTGTGTGCCAAGTTATATTGAAATCAGATCAAAATTATAGGAGGAGTAGAGATTTAAAGGAATTTCACAGAAAATTCTATTTTTATTAACATGACAACACCATTCATTGAAATCAAAAATGGATGCACTATCTTATGTATCTTTATATAGTCTACTTGTGTGCCAAGTCATATTGAAATCAGATCAAAATTGTAGGAGAAGTAATGTTTTAAAGGAATTTCACAAAAAATTCTATTTTTAGTAACCATGACAACATCGTTCATCGAAATCAAAAACCGATGCACTATTTTATGTATCTTTGTGTAGTCTACTTTTGTGCCAAGTTTATCGAAATCAGATCAAAACTGTAGGAGGAGTAGCATTTTAAAGGAATTTCACAGGAAATTCTATTTTTAGTAACCATGGCAACACCGTTCATCGAAATCAAAAACCGATGCACTATTCTATGTATCTTAGTGTAGTCTACTTGTGTGCCAAGTTATATTGAAATCAGATCAAAATTGTAGGAGGAGTAGCGTTTTAAAGGAATTTCACAGAAAATTCTATTTTTAGGAACCATGGCAACACCATTCATCGAAATCAAAAACCGATGCACTATTTTATGTATCTTTGTGTAGTCTACTTGTGTGCCAAGTTATATTGAAATCAGATCAAAACTGCAGGAGGAGTAGCATTTTAAAGGAATTTCACAGAAAATTCTATTTTTAGTAACCATGGCAACACCGGTCATCGAAATAAAAATCCGATGCACTATTTTATGTATCTTTGTGTAGTCTACTTGTGTGCCAAGTTATATTGAAATCAGATCAAAATTGTAGGAGGAGCAGCCTTTTAAAGGAATTTCACAGAAAATTCTATTTTAGTAACCATGGCAACACCATTCATCGAAATCAAAAACCGATGCACTATTTTATGTATCTTTGTGTAGTTTACTTGTGTGCCAAGTTATATTGAAATCAGATCAAAACTTTAGGAGGAGTAGCATTTTAAAGGAATTTCACAGAAAATTCTATTTTTAGTAACCATGGCAACACCGGTCATCGAAATAAAAATCCGATGCACTATTTTATGTATCTTTGTGTAGTCTACTTGTGTGCCATGTTATATTAAAATCAGACCAAAACTGTAGGAGGAGTAGCGTTTTGAAAAATTGTTTACAGACAGACAGACGGACGGACGACGGACGCATTACTATCGCATAAGCTCTTCTGGTCTCTGACCAGTAGAGCTAAAAACTAACTAAGTACATAGTTATGATGAGCAAGAGTGCCTCTTCCAAAGTTGTGAATTTTGTGGCCCCAGGGTCAGGGGTTCTGGTGTTAGGGTGGGACACTATTGGTTATATAGTGAAAATGCATTTATTCTTTGAAAATCCTCTCCTCTGATTCTGTGTATTAAATAAACTAAGTACATAGTTATGATGAGCAAGAGTGCCTGTTCCAAAATTGGGAATTTTGTGGCCCCAGGGTTATGGGTTCTGGTGTTAGGGCGGGGCACTATTGGTTATATAGTGAAAATGCATTAATTCTTTGAAAATCTTCTCCTCTGATTCTGGGTATTAAATAAACTAACTA
This sequence comes from Saccostrea cuccullata, assembly GCF_032062105.1. NCBI lineage: Eukaryota > Metazoa > Mollusca > Bivalvia > Ostreida > Ostreidae > Saccostrea > Saccostrea cuccullata. The sequence continues at coordinate 263,571 of NW_026929817.1, read as the reverse complement.
AGTACATAGTTATGATGAGCAAGAGTGCCTCTTCCAAAATTGTGAATTTTGTGGCCCGAGGGTCAGGGGTTCTGGTGTTAGGGCGGGGCTCTATTGATCATGTAGTGAAAATGCATTAATTCTTTGAAAATCTTCTTTGCTTCTGGGTTTTATGCCAATGATCTAAGAATCACTGCTGGTAAAGTGCGAATCGAGAAAATCTTGGTTTCGGACACCAGCTACTATTGGCACCTGTGAATTATCTCGTTAAATACATATTTTTTGATATAAAATAATAAAAATCACTTTCTAGAAAGCAAATTTATTAAAAAGTGAAGCGATTGGATTGCTTTTATACCCAAAAAGTGCTCAATATCGAAACATTACATGTAAATGGCTGTTTACATCGTGTTTTTCATGTACTCGCATTCGAATGATGCATTAAGTGCTACAAGACTGATTGGACAGCTAAGTAAATTTAACTGTAATTCAACTCAGATAATGTGTTTAAAATGAATTATTTCCATGGAATTAGTTAACAACTAGCAAATTCATTTTGTAGGTGCTGCAATTGGTTTCTGTAAAATTTTAACACAAGCGACTTTTTATTTGTGTAAATGCGACAACTGGTTTACGTCTCTGAGACTCTTGGTTTCTGTTACTTTACGTGAATATTATGAAATTATTCAAAATTGCATGAAAAAGAATAATAGTTTTTGTAGTTTATAGTCATTTCTGACCATTTTTTGAACCAATACGAAATGTTCCATCAATTCTTCTTGCGGATATTGTGTTTTTGGTTATTTTCTTTTGTTACTCTTAAATAGAGTGATATGGTATAAATGAGCAAGAAGATGACACCAAATAATTTAAAACTGCACCAGGTATACATATACGAATGTCGTGATCAAGCGATCAAACTCTTTAAAGCAGTAAACGAATGCATAATGGTAATATTTTTCCTTGCAATTTATATGTGTTCAAAGAACGATGTTAGCATCCTTAGAATTGTGTTGCATGTAGTCTACATTTATCCAGTAACATCTCAGGCACGTAATATGCAATTGGGGTGTACTTTATTTTCTGAAAATAGTCTTTTGCTTTAGTTTTGAGTCATGTTTATTATTTATTATGTAGATATGTTCCCCCTCCAACTTTTTTGTAATCTGCATTTCTGCAACTCGCTGGTCTGAGAAAAAAAATGAGATAGACGACCGAAGTGCCACCCGAACAAAAATCTGTTAAAAAATTGCGCATAAAAGCTGCGATTGGTACTGGATTAATTCCTCCAAAATCTTATCTCAACTGCGCAAAAGCTAAAAAAATCATGACCTCTAGACTTCCTCACGAAGCGTGTTGCAATTGAAAAGATCTGTCTCTTGTCATCTTAAAATGGCAGTAAAAATGCGAAATTGGATGGTCTCAATTTCATGGAGGGTTATTTACAACAGTTGTTTGCTGTCGAAATAGTAAGTGGAAATTGTAAAGAAATTTATTCTACACCCAGTTAGAAATATAATTAGAGTATGACACTTTGAAACCGAGAAGCAGCGTACTTTTGTGCACAATAAATAACGGTATACATTTTTTCCAGCTTTCCCGTCTTTGAACAGATACAGTTCTGCAGCTAACCGTAAGGTTCACAAATCCAGCCGTTGTCATCTTCGCTGGGTTTCTTATACGCTACTCTCCTCAGTTTATGAGGAAAGTAGCGTATGAAAACCTCTTGGATAGCAAAGATGGCCGTTGTGGAAAATGGAATAGTTAGGAAAAGGTCCCCAACATACGATAACATAGGACTGTTCTTCCTAGCTGCAGGGCGGCAGCAATGCTGCCGCAGCATTATGGTTTTATATTTACGTCTTTATAGTCAAATATGAAAACATGAAACCATAAGTTAACACTACAGTTCTGGAGCTGTGTTTTTCCGATTGGACATTTTTTTTTGGTTGGATTGTAAATCACCTCCGGCTCTCATCCTTCCTACATGTACATTGAAAAATAATGTCACGGGTCTGCAGGTTTAATAAACAGACCGGTGTCTTTATGTCATTCAAATATAATAATATTTTGTTGAGATATTAAACTATTCCATACAAGTTATTTATCGGAAATACTTAAAGCCTGTCTTTGCCATCTTTCCAAGTCAATGGTTAAAACTATTCATGGAGGGGATATAAAAGGAAAACAATCTTACATGCATCAACGTCTATTCCCTTCAAAACATGTAGGGTCATGACTCTCATTCTTACTAAAGAGAGGTCAATCTTATTTCCTTCGGGGAGGAGGGGGGGGGGTATTAAAAGGTCTTTTGTGTTTCTTCTGCATGCATAGAATGTTTGTAACTTTAAAGTACTAGATAGTCAATAGAAGATGACTTACAACATGAATCTGGAATTATTAAAATTGAACCTTGGAAGACAGCCTTAATGAACATATACTCCAGTAACATATTTTAGTAAAACAAGTTCATGATTTTTAGTAATGTTATCCAATATAAACTAACCGGTGAATTTTGCATTTTTTAATCCTTTATTTTTTCAGATAAAAGAACAATTTATTTATTTATTTCATTTGGGGGGGGGGTATATATGCAATACATTTTAAATATTTGATAGAAGCAACCAATCCTCGAATTGGAGGTATATGTTTTGGGGGTTTATTCAAGAAAAATGCACTACCTGATGTGTCGATATTAAATTTAAATGTATTTCTCGGAAAACAATACATTTATGATACAGCAGTAAAACGTCACACCTTATGAAACAAACCAGGAGCCAAACGTAGCAATTACACGTGCCAAGAGTCGCACATACAGCAACCATACTTGCAATGTTATCAGAAAACTTTATATTGCATTAAAAGTTTTAATTTTGTGAAACATTAAAGAAATGGGAAATTATAAATGATTCATATAGTATATACCCATATCACAATTAACACAAATATTGTAGCGTTAATCGAGTTTAACACGTTCAAAGCAAATATGAATAATCTAGTAAAATACATTGAACGGGTGTAATCTAAAACAGTTACTGGATTGTTCCTTATATGTATTCAAACAACAAGCAATTCTACCGCATGAAACCATACCGAACATTAATAATTACGTCTTAATCAAATGTTCTATCATTTCTGATCGTTTAGGTGACATAAACTGCCTCATTCATGTAAACCAATAGTAGCTGGTGTCCGAAACCAAGATTTTCTCGATTCGCACTTTACCAGCAGTGAGAATATATATTTATGATGAAGAAAGGTGCATCTAGCAAAATGGTTATTTTTTTATGCCCCCCCCCCTTCCTGGGTTGGGGGGTGGGGTGGTGGTACATAGTCTGAAAATAAAATTAATGCTTTGAAATCTGCTCTTAGGTATTAATCAACCATTTTATGATAAAATTTGCAAAATTTTGAAATATGTGGCCCCAAGGTCAGGGGTTCCTTTGGGATGATGTGCACAACTAGTTATAAAGCAGAAGTGCATTTTCTCTATGTTACTCTGATCTACCTTTTGGTATTAAGTAAATAGAGTAAGCATGCTAAGTCTATAATTATGATAAGCAATGGTGCCTCTTTCAATATTGTGAATTGCGAATTTCATGGCCTCTGGTTTAAAACAGGAACCAAATTTAATAATTTGAAAGTTGTTGCACAATACTCAGGTGACCTATAAGGCCCATGGGCCTCTTGTTTCCAATTACAAGGTATATCTAGCAAAACAAAAAATCCAATGACAATGTAAATTAAGTTTTGTTTTCTTTAATTTCTTGCATTATATGCATAATTAACTTTTAAATTCTATCACATTTTAAATTTTCAACCTCATTGCATAGTCATAATTTTGTTATTTTCTCTTCAAAATTTGTTTTCAATATTTATTTTTTCTGAAAAAAGTTATGATGTACTACGTATGCATGCTAATTTCTTTAGACGGTCAATAACTCCACAATTTAACAGTAAAAATATGTCTGTATTCACAGCATGAATTAATTATTTAACAATAAAAAGATCTAAAATCATCTTCAACATCTTTGGCATGACATCGATAGTTGACCAGCTGTTTTGCGTCTGGTTGTGTATAACTTGTAACTATGGACTTTTTCATACCCGGAAGCGTAAAATCTAGAGGAGTTCCGACAGAGTATTCGACGCATTGGTCATCGGAAGCGAAACAGGTGCAAGTGTCCTGCTGTTTCGTTTATTTCAGCAGTAATAAAACCAGATTTATACAATACTGACGATTCTACCATGTTTCTTAATAGATTTTTTATGATTTTCAACAAAGGGTTTGCAAATGTTAAGGCAACTTAAACTTCGCTTTCATGATAAATTACGGCGAAGTTTGGAGCCCAAAAGCGACTATTTCGCCTCAGTCGCCCCCTAGGTTGGTCCTTGATTCAACTATTGGGCCTACTAGATTGCTGCCTTGGGATTCTTCACGCTTCAATTTTACTGCCTGTCTTTCAGCACATTTTATATGTGCTTGACTTTTCCAGTGGAAAGTTAATGTGTCTTTCCTGAATGCATTTGTTCCAAGACACATGGAACATGATTTATCAGCCGTAACTTCGTTGTCTCGGCAAATTTCACAAAACATTTTAGCCTCAGGTTCGCCACCCTCTGCATCCTCAGCTTCACAGACTAAACCTGGAAAGTCGTCTATCCATGATACCTGAAATTTTCGTTTACGTTTTTTTTCATCATCTTTTTTCTTCTCTTTACTTTCTTTCGTTTTTACGTCTTTCTTGCCATGTGTAAATCCGAATTTCGTGAGATCCATGTTGCTTTGCAATCGAAAGTAGTTTGCAATTAGTGAACTTCGATCCCGATCAAGTATAACTCAGTATAATTATATCGCGGTTGATATCGGGATCGAAGTTCGTTTTTTTCGTAAGCTGCTTCCGTCTAAACTATCGATAAACTTTTTGTCTTTCTTTGTTTTTTATTAATTATTTTGAGACTTTTTTAAAATTGATTTTATTGTTATACATAAAAAGCACTTGTCCAATCGGACAAGTGACCAGCAATATTCACTTGTCCGAATTTTTTTTTCACTGGTACCGGACAAGCGGACAAGCGTTAATGTCGAGCCCTATAAACCGATGCACTATTTTATGTATCTTAGTGTAGTTTACTTGTGTGCCATGTGACCGCCCAGTATTCCGACGGTCCGATAGTCCGACAGCCCGATAGTCCGACAGCCCGATAGTCCGACGGTCCGATAGTCCGACAGCCCTATTAGTCCGACAGCCCGGTAGTCCGACGGTCCGATAGTCCGACAGCCCAGTAGTCCGACGGTCCGATAGTCCGACAGCCCGGTAGTCCGACAATTTAAAGTCACAAACAATTAATTTCTACTGCATAAAATAGGAACAATGACCTCCTTTAAACATGTGCTTTTTTTAAAAGTCATAACTGTCAATTTCAACTTCGCACAAAAAAATAAAGGAATCGGGTTCGGCCCACCTCTACGCAAAGGCGTATTAAATATCATACCATAATTTAAAAAAAAAGTTTATCTTTCTAAAAAAAAATCGGTGATCCAGCACTGTAGCATTTTCTAAACACAGAAAGAAAGGTTCGTGATCAAAAAAATTATTTTGCTGAATTCATTAATGTTTAATGAGTCTGGAGTGTCATAGTCAATAGAGTTATAATTTTTAAGTGTATTTTTATATATATATATAGAATTAAAATTATATCAGTGTGGCATTGCATTGTATCAAATGCTAATTGTGTCTTTCCGACAAATTTTGAAAAGAAATAAGAGTTTTTATTATGAGATTTACGGCATTATATCCAGGAAGGTGGTACATATGTATACTGTAAACCAACTATTATTCACGTCATCTTTTATTCGCGAGTGACATACCTTAAAAACGAACTGTAACGATAGGTCGTGAAAATATTAAACTTGAAAGAGTACATCCCTAGCCAAAAAATTCTATAGTTAAGTATAGTCTACTAAAGTTAACTATTGTTGAGTGTAGTGATCACTTTGACACTTTGAAAAAGTTAATCGAAAACTGAACACTTTGAAAAATTTTGACTCTTTAAAAAACCCTTTGATGAAAACTTGGACACTTTGAAAATCTTTATCACATATTTTAACACTTTTAATATTTTATTAAAAACTTAAATAAACTTTGGCAAAAACTTTGCCAATTTACAAAACTTTTTTCAACTTGGACACTGAAAAAATGTAATACTTTGAAAAACTTTATCAAAATCTTTTACAATTTGAAAAAAACTTTAACGAAAACGTCGACACTTGAAAAACTTTGGCTAAAACTTTCACACTTTGATATACTATAGTTAATTACATATAGTTAACGATATTTTTTGCCAGGGATGTACCTGTAGGAAAAAAATCAACATTCAAAAACAAGATTAGGCAAAAAATTTTATCGCATGAATTATTTTGAGTTATCTAACTGCATCACCAAGATTTAAGTTAAAAAAGAAGTATCTTGTATATTCACTTGATTTTCGGGTATCATTACTATCAATTCCTCGGTATATAAGTACTATGTCGAATTTTAACAATTGCATATTTTAAAATTTAAGCAAACCTCTTTAATTACATTGCTTTTAAAGTATTATACCAATTTTATTTTGGAGGAATATATATTACCAGCACAATATAACTTTATTTGTGATTTAAAAAAGAAGTAAATTAGCACAAAGCTGCATTTTTCACGACTTATCGTAACCGCTCCTTTAACAATAAGGTAACTTTTTGCACATCAGGCTGAATAACGACTGGGACTCTGTTTTTGCTTTTTTTGCTCTGTTTATTCGTTTGTGGATGTGTCTATAACAGTATGTGATGGAGGGTGTATGTAAGGAAGGGACAGTGTGTGAATGTACGTGTGCGCATTATATTCTTTTCTCTTTCCCAACAAACATCAAGTTTTATATGAATGTATGTTTAAAAGATTAGAATAGAATATGAACAATTTTTTATTTCATCTTCTGTGGACCACAACATATTGTAATATATATTCATTTTGTTATGGTTGATGAACGATATACATTAAACACGTGTACCAGTCTTTCATCATCGTCCCGAATACCCTTTGTGTCTTAAGTTTGTGAATAATTTCATTCACAACATAATTTGTGATGTACTCAGAGAGTTTTCAAAATGATGTTAGAACTTTGTCATGTCAAGGAGTTGACTGAGATTTAACCATAAGGACTGCACACAGAAACGTTTAAGCTCACCTAAGCCGAAGGCTGAAGTGAGCTTTTCTGATCACATTTTGTCCTTCCTCACTAGGTCTGTCTGTATGTCTGTCCGTCCGTCTTGCGACAAAGCTTAATTCTTTGGGTGAAGGGGAATTTAAATCGTTAAAATAAAGGGCCAATCCCCTAATAAGGGGAAATGATAAAAAAAGACAAAAAAAGGGCGGGGTTATTAAAAAACCTTCTTCTCAAAAACACTTGACCATAAAAGCTTAAACTGATGTGGAAGCATCCTGGGGTAGTGTAGATTCTAAATTTTACAAATTCTGACCCCTGGGGGTAGGACAGAGCCACAGTGGGGAATCAAAGTTTTACATAGAAATATACAGGGAAAATATTTTAAAAAAATCTTCTTCTCAAGAACCACTGGGCCAGAAAAGCTGAAACGTATGTGGAAGCATCCTGGGGTAGTGTAGATTTTAAATTTTCTTAATTATGATCAGTGGGGTTGTGTTGGGTCACATTTTGTATTACAAGAGGGAAATCTAATAAAAATCAGAATGCTCAATGCTTCTCAGGTGAGCGATGTGATCCTCTTGTATTACGTACATATATTAAGCAAAACACTACAATTGTTAGTAGTCCCCTACCGAAAAACCGGTGGGGACTACATATAGGTTTCCTCTGCGTCTGTCCGTCCGTCCGTCTGTCTGTCCTACTTGGTTTTCCGCAATTTTTTCTAAACGCTTGCAGATATTAAGCTGAAATTTGGTATGTAAGTAAGTGTATCTTGATGAGTTACAGATGAAGTTGAATGTTCATCATAATTCATTGATTTTTGACAGAATTTTGCATTTTGAGTTTTTCATAATGCTTAAAAACATCAGGTTGGTGCTGTGCTAAATGGTCAATATGAGGCGAGAAAAAGATGTTGAATGAGTTGAACTTTGTCTTTATGTGGATTAATATATCTTAAAGGCATTCAGAATCTAAAAAAAAGTTTTACCTTGGACATAACTTTTGCATATTATAATATGAGATCCTGAAGAATAAGGGGAACCCGATAGGGGACATGTATTGCTTATGCAATACTCTCAGAATGTTTGTTATAATATTGTTTTCTTCAAACTTTAAAGCAAAACGGCTTAGAGCAAGATAATATGTGTCCTTTCATGTAAAAAATGATTTAAGGTTTCAATTAAAGCACCTTCCCTGTTACGAACATGGTCTTCTAAGTCAGAACATTTCATCATTTATTTCTTTGATTTTTCAATTTCTTTGTTCATTGGAGAGTTTTAGTATGTATTTGTATATAAAAACACAAAAAATGGTCCATATCTCGACAATGCCCCCATTTGACTACAACAAAGGCAAAGTAACAAAATTTCATTCTAATTTGTCTTAGCATAAAACAAACAAAAATAATTCCAGAAATAAAAAAAATATAATTCCCTTTTCGTATTTTTCAACCAGATCGGACCTCGTCAATGGGACCATTTTGCAAAAATTGAATGGTTAAAAATTGTTTAGAATACCATTCTGAACATCTTTTATTCGATACTGCTTATCAAAATATTTATCCCTTTGAAGGTATAAAGAATCAAAGATATAACATTTTGGTCCTTTATGGTCCCTAATTACGTAACACATGATCATAATTTTACAATATATTGTTGCAGATTCTTAAGATAAACACTTTTGCTTCGGTAATTTATAACAAAAGATTGATAGTAAAAGAGTTAAAAATGAAAGTCTTTTGGCCCCTCTAGGCCCCTTATTTGAGGGGTCAGCCCTTTTTTCTTCAGATCAAATGATAAGGCTTGTAATTTCAAAGACTTTTTGTTCAACAAATAGTCAGAAATTACTTTTCGTTTTCGAGCTTTGCAGCATTGAAATTTATAGGGGCCAACCCTTCAAGTCCTTAATGGAGACGTTTAGCGAAAAATGAAAGGTTGCATATTGTTCAGAACATGATATTGAATATCTTTTGTTGAATATTACTTATCAAAATATTTCCCACTTTTGAGATATAAAGCGTCAAAGATTTAGCATTTTGGCCCCTATTTATGTCATATACGACATTAAAATCATAATATATAGTTGTAGATTGTTGAAATAAACATTTTTGCTTCAGAAATGTATAACAAGATATTGTCTGCTATAGAGTTATCGATTGAAGATTTTTGGCCCCTGTCAGTCCCTAGTGTGATTGACCAGCCCCTTTTTCTGAATTTTTCCTGAAAGCAATTTGGATTTTGAACATTGTTTGTTAAACAAGTGTTCAGAGATTCATTTTCGTTTTCAAGTTATTTGCAAAAGAAACATTTAGGGGCCAACCCTTCAACTCCTTAATGGGGACCTTTAGCGAAAAATTAAAGGTTGCATATTGTTAAGAACATTATTTTGTACTTCTTTTATTCAATATTTCTTATCAAGATATTTGTCCCTTTTGAGTTATGAAGTCTCAAAGATTGAGCATTTTGGCCCCTTGTGACCCCTAATTATGTACCATAGGACATGAAAATCATAATATACGTATAATTGTAGAATGTTAAGATAAACATTTTTGCTTCAGTAATGTATAACAAATTATAAACTGATAAAGAGTTATCGATTGAAGACTTTTGGCCCCTCTTGGCCCCTAATTTGAGTGCCTAGTCCCTTTTTCTTGATTTCATTTTAAAGCTTCTGGGATTGTGAACACTTTTTTGTTCAACAACTATTCAGAGATTCTTTTTCCTTTTCGAGTTATTTGCAAAAGAAGTATTTAGGGGCAAACCCTTTAAGTCCTTAAAGGGGACGTTTAGTGAAAAATGAAAGGTTGTATATTGTTAAGAACATTATGTTTAACATCTTTTGTTCAATATTACTTATCAAATTATTTTCCCCTTTCGAGATATAAAGCGTCAAAGATTGAACATTCTGACCCTTTTTGACCCCTAATTATGTAACATACGACATAAAAATAATAATGTATAGTTGTATAGTTGTAGATTATTAAGATAAACATATTTGCTTCAGTAATGTATAACAAAATATCGACTATAAAAAAGTTATTGAATAAAGACTTTTGACCCCTATTTGCCCTTAGTGTGATGAGTTAGCACTTTATTCTATTAAAGATCTTGTAGTTTTGCACAAATATTGTTCAATATGTTTTAACAAAATAATATACTTTAAAAGATACAATGCAATATGTCTAAAAAAATCATTCAAGATTCGTGTCCTAAATTTTGACCCCTACCCAGCTTCCATACTAGACATTTCCGAAAGATTTAGAAGTATAGATACAAAACTACAACATTCTAACTATATTCGCTGAAAATTTCGGCACTATAACTTTTTGAGTTTTTGTCGGGACAAAATGGTCACTAAAATACGATTAAAGGGCGATAATTCCCGACCGGAAGTGAATATCCAAAAATTGAGGAAAAATGTATGAAGTTCAGATCATGATACGTCATCCCTGACAATTTCATATAATTCCGTCCAAGCATCTCTGATTAATCGTCTGCACAAAAATAAGGACAGAAAATAATAATAAGAAGAAGAAAAGTGAGAAAGAAACAATAGAATAATAAAAGGGTCTTCCGTTCAAGACGGAAGACCCTAACAATTGCAATAGGTCTTTCCAAAGAAAGGTGGAAAGACCTAATAAAAATAAACAGAAGAATTGCAATAGTTCTTTCGACAGAAAGGTAGAAAGACCCAATAAATATGAGCATTTCAAGATGTCTTTCCACAGAAAAGTGGAGTGGAAAGACCTAATAAATATGAATATTTCAAGAGGTCTTTCCACAGAATGATGGAAAAACCTAATAATAAACATAAGCATTTCGAGAGGTGTTCCACAGAATGGTGGAAAGAACTAATGATAATAAAGAGAACAATTTCAATAGGTCTTTCCACAGAAAGGCGGAAAGCCCTAACTACTCGACTGATTGTTCATTGAACAAAAAGAGGCCTTTCCACCTTTTTCAGTGTTTCCATGTCATTTGGGTTGAAAAAAGGAAGATAAATAAAAGGAAAAAAGTTCCTCCAGCTGGGCTCGAACCTACTACACTTATTTTGTAAGTCGGACACTCTACCCATTGAGCCATTAAGTTCTACAAAAGAAAGCTTTTTCTTTTTTTAATAGTAAGATGGAAGGGAATAGTTTGGTAGTAAAGTACCGGTCCAATTTCCTTACAAACTGAGACAATACATGTTTGAAGCGATATTTTATGTAGAAAAATGATTAGAATAATCATGGGACACATTTGCAGTGAAGCAGAGTGCTTGCTAAAAAAAATTGATGTGCAACATATAGGTTTTACTATGACACTAACAATATACAGAGTTGTAAATGCGAAACTAATACACGTGGTCAGTTGCAGAGGAAACTCAACAGCCGTAGGCCTTTGAAGAAGGGGTGAATTCCAGAGAGAAGGTTAATGACCCCATATCAATTGGTGAATTTTTTTAGCCTATCTAAATTGCATTGACATTTATTTGATATGAAAAAACGCTATTTCCGAGATTTGTTTTATTAATATTAAATGTAAATAAAACTGAAATAAATTCTACATATAAAATATATCAAGAATACTTAGTATTGAAATTTCGTATTAGAGCAGGAGAATCGAATGCTATGGAGAAAAAAAAAGAAGAAGAACAATACAAGCTTTAAATTATTTTGACGCCCATCAACATCTAAAGAAGAAGGTATGGTTTTAGCTTTATTGCGCCTTAAAAATGTAATGACATCAAAAAGTTCTGAAACTGACTTAAATATTAGTTAAATAAATGACTCTGATAAATCAGGAAAGAATATGGCAGGAAGGCTTACCATTCTGCAAATATGACGTCATAAATGTGAAGCATTTCTCTATTTTCAACAGAAAAAGCCTCAAAATGGCACATTTCAAGGGGGGTTTTTCTTTAGAAAACAGTGTCCACAGCTGTCGCCCACGTTAATTTTTTGATATTTTGTGTAAAATTCAATAAAAAATCACATATCTCAAGATCTTTGTGGGCGATGGCTGTGGACAATGTTATCTGAAAGAAAATTCCACTGAAAATTGGTGTCTTCTGCAACTTTTAAGAAAATACGGGAAAATGCACATGTTCATGACGTCATAATTAGCATTTAAAAACACATGTGAGAAAAATGACTTGCATGATTTTTCTGCATTGAATTTCAATTATTTAAAAAGCATGAGTTTTCAACTTTTACACCAGTTTCATTTTTTTAGAAAATCACAGGGCAAAACTTGTATGGAAACGATACCTTCTTCTTTCAGACAAAAAATGTAGTTTTTGTTGATATTGCCTAGAATTTCATTATACTTAAGATTCTCACCGTAAAACTCTCAGGACAATTTCTTTGGGTTCTCTTCTTACAAATATTCTGATTTTAATGTCGATTTGTGGTTTTCTTTTTTTTTTTTAGTTGTACAAATTTGTTGTACATTGCTTTTGATTTTTTAAAGAGAATTAGGGGGGTTTAATAAGCATTTGTAAAAGTGAGAGTTGTAAATACACGACCTTAAGCTTAATTTTGACCTTTAAGTTGATAGGTCAAAGGTCAAGGTCATTTATCAAGGTCAAAGTCATTAAAAAAAAACAACAACAACACAACCCTCATAAACATGAGATGAACACTTCAAGCTGAATCTAGGTAAAGGCGATGAATATTTCTTTATTATTTTTTAGTAAGGGTCAAGGTCAAAGATCAAGTTCAAATATCAAGGTCAAAGGTCATGGTGTACGAATTCTTTTGCACTGAATATATTGGAAAGTGTACTTAATTTCTCGCACACATTGTTGAGAGTTTTGTACTTCTTCAGTTTTGGAGGAGTAGAGATAATAAGGGTTTACACTGAAAGGGGAACTAACTTTTAAAGGGTTAATCATAGAGAACAAGCATGGAATCTCTGAAACGGTTTAAAGAGTACATACTAAAGATGCAAAGATGTTTAGAATTTGGTAAAGAACAAAAAAGTTATAAAAAGAGCTTATTTTTTCATATTTTGAATGACTTTGACCTTGATTCAATGAATCTTTTGCAGATGGAAGCATGTATCTACGCCTTGTCGTTTTAGAAAAGATTTGATATTCGTAAACATTGCAAACATCCAGGAACAATAACTCTTTTATAGGAGTTTACGAATCTCTTTGTAATGTTTGATTGAAGAGTCTACGTAATTAGTCGTAGTCAATAATAAAGCTTTGGAATCTCTGCGGTTTACGGTTTTGAGGAGTAGTGATAACAATGTTTTTTTTTCGCACAATGGGAGATAACTCCGAAAGGGGTCAAAGGTCATACTCGTCGGGTATTTTTTCGAAATAACTTTTGTTTTCCAGTCATGAAGCAAAAAGTTTCTCCATATGTCTTTCGGTTCAAAAGTCGATAACTGAAAAATAAGAAGAAGAAACATAAGCATTTCAAGAGGTCTTTCCACGGAAAGGAGGAAAGACCTAATGATAATAATGCACTCCGTTTCACTGATTATCCGTTCACGCATTAGAAGTTTTTGTAAGAAACTTTCTGATTTATTAACATGATCAGACCCTGTCGGTTTTAGCAGTCTCTCGTAATTTCCTTCAAATATTGTCCGATAGGATTAATTTTAATTCTTAAATATATTGGTAGTGGTCAAAATGTCGGACTACCGGGCCGTCGGACTATCGGACCGTCGGACTACCGGGCTGTCGGACTATCGAACCGTCGGACTACCGGGCTGTCGGACTATCGTCCTGTCCGTCGGACTACTGGGCTGTCGGACTAAAACTCGGACCGTCGGAATGGCAACAGCGTATAGAAATCAAAAACCGATGCACTTTATCGCAGTGTTCTTCCAAAGGTTGACATACAGTGTGCATTTTCCATTTGAAACCATGCCTCATTACCCACTTTTCTGATAAGAGTTTTGATTCTGCTTTTATTCGTATCTCATCTACCATTAGTTTGGCAGTGGCTGATCCAGAAAGGGGTGGGGGCTTACGGGTGTTTCAACCCCCCCCCCCCCCCCTTTGGAGATTTTGAAGAGAAAGAAGAAAGTTTCGATTTTTGTTGTGGTTTAACTACAGAAAATGATTAGTGAAAGGCTAATGTTGTAATATATAAAGAAGTTCTGGTGAAAACAAAATAAAACCCTTTACAAGTTGGATTTTCAGGTTTAGAGATTTATTTTCCTTTCTTCTGTAAATCCATACAAATACCTTTTCCCAGGTTGATCAACCTCCCACTTTTATAAACCATACGCCACCCTGTATCCCATTGAGTTATTCAACTATATTATGTGTACAACGTACGTTATAATGAATCTTGTATGTTAATATAATAAATCTTTTCCCCTTCAACCCCCCACCCCCCAATTTGAAAAATCCTTCACCCCCCCCCCTTTTGAAAAATTTCTAGAACCGCACCTGTTCTGTTGGTATTCCGTCAAATTCCCCCTTTCCCGTCGATTATTAATTTATTCTTCACTGGTTGGCCGTTTATGATAGATTTTTTGCGTCCTTGTTATATGGGTAGAGTTGCTTCTTTTCTGCTTTTTCTCTGGATAATTGCTAATTCACTCCATATGATTTACCTCTCATGCTCTGCGCGGCGTTTCTGACGCATTCTCGATCTTTGAAAAGAACAAATTTCGCAAAGATTAGTCGATGATTAAATAATGATTTTTCCAAATTCTATAGACTGAGTGTAACCCAATGTCTGACATCGAACATTTAGTTAAAAAATGTGGAAAGTGGCATAGAAACAGATTTGGTTAAAACTCATACATGTATATAAATTTTCAGAGCAAAGGGTATGATAGAAAAAAGCAAGCTTAAATTCATTTCTTGTATTGTTGCCATTGAAACCATGCGCATTACAGAGAGCGTGTTTTGTACTTTATCTTGACACTTGAATTTGTGGATAAACAGGAGATGTTTGTAAAACACTTATGTCCCCCTCCCCCCAAATTGGAATTTTTCCAAGTCCAAGGGGCAAAACTCTGTCAAAAATGGCACGATTGTACCAAAAACATAACTTGACCTAGATATTCATCTGATAAATCTGTATACTAAATTTCTTCACAGCATGTGCAACGGTTGTGAAGAAAATGAACGGACACTGCAAATAATTGGAATTTTTCTAAGTCCAAGGGGCATAACTCTGTGAAAAATGGTGCAATCGTACCCAAAACACCATTTGACCAAGATATTCATCTGATAAATCTGTATACTAAATTTCATCTCAGTATGTGCAACGGTTGCAAAGAAAATGAACGGAAACTGCAAATAATTGGAATTTTTCTAAGTCCAAGGGGCATAACTCTGTCAAAAATGGCGCGATCGTACCCGAAAAAGAACTTGACCTAGATATTCATGTGATATATCTGTATACCAAATATCATTTCAGTATGTGCAACGGTTGCGAAGAAAATGAACGGAAACTAATTGGACCGACAGACCAACAGACCGACCGACAGACAGCAGCAAAGCAATATGCCCTCCCTTCTTCGAAGGGAAGCATAAAAAATGCTTTTATAATACTTGTCATTAAAAAAAGCTTTTTAAATTATTATTAATTATTATTAGGGCCCCGCTCGGCGGGCGCCCTATAGTGATCAGTCTGTCCGTCCAGCTGTCCGTCCGTCAGTCCGTCCGAGATATCTTGTCCGGAGCATATCTTCTCTCCCTTTGGCCCAATATGGCTCATACTTCACCCAAAGAGTGCCCGTGGGTAACCGGGGTGCAGTGACCTTGAACCATGTTTCTAGGTCAAAGGTCAAGGTCATAGCAGACTTGTGTGAAAAATCCTTGTCCGGAGCATATTTTCTCTCTCCTTAGCCCAATCTGCCTCATACTTCACCCACAGAGTGCCTATGGAAAACCGGTGTGCAGTGACCTTGAACCATGTTTCTAGGTCAAAGGTCAAAGCAGACTTGCATGAAAAATCCTTGTCCGGAGCATACTTTCCCTTTCCTTGGCCGAATCTGGCTCATACTTCACCCACAGAGTGCTTTTGGGTAACATGTGTGCAGTGACCTTGAACCAGGTTTCTGGTTCAAAGGTCAAGGTCATAGCAGACTTGTGTGAAAAATTCTTGTCCGGAGCATATCTTCTCTCTCCTTGGCCCAATCTGGCTCATACTTCACCCACAGAGTGCCTTTGGGTAACCGGTGTGCAGTGACCTTGAACCATGTTTCTGGTTCAAAGGTAAAGGTCATAGACTTGTGTGAAAAGTCCTGGTCCGGAGCATATCTTCTCTCTCCTTGGCCCAATCTGGCTCATACTTCACCCACAGAGTGCCTTTGGGTAACCGGTGTGCAGTGACCTTGAACCATGTTTCTGGTTCAAAGGTCAAGGTCATAGCAGACTTGTGTGAAAAATTCTTGTCCGGAGCATATCTTCTCTCTCCTTGGCCCAATCTGGCTCATATTTTACTCACAGAGTGCCACTGGTCAATGGATATGCAGTGACTTTAATTGGTCAAATTTCTAGGTCATGGTCAGAATTAGCCTCTATGTTTAAAATCTTTATTTGGTGCATAATTTTCCCCTTAATTCCAGTAAATTTATATAACTGAGAATACAAGATAACTTTGATATATACATATATATATATCTGTAAAATTGCAGTATCTGTGAGGTCGTACCAAATTTCACTGTAGTACACAAAAGTTCCTCTTCAAAACAAACCTTTCAAACTTAAAGCAATATGGGCTGTATCTTTGAGAATTTTATTTTTATGGTAAAATGTGCTATTATGATCAATTTGTATGTAATTTAAACTTTTATGATCAATAAGCCCAAAAAAGTTTTAAAATGTTTCAAAAGAAATATTTCTGTACAACCGAATATACAGTTTTACATAAGAAATCATTATTATACAGGACAACAATAATTCAATTTTTCTTCAATCACAGCTAATAAAAAAACAACAGAAGTTTATAAATAATTAGGGCCCCGCTCGGCGGGCGCCCTATAGTGATCAGTCTGTCCGTCCGTCCGTCCAACTGTCCGTCCGTCAGTCCGTCCGAGATATCTTTTATCTTTCTGTCATTAAATTAGTTGATAACAAATTTTCAATAAAATTTTCAGATGTCCAACATGCAGCTCATATTGTTTTAACCTTACATTTTCATGTTCATTGTTGAACGCGGGGCCCTTTGAGATGGTCACCATCTCAATGATATCTAGTTATTAATAAAAATGTACCCTTTTTAACAAATCTTCATAATTGAAATTTTTCTTCACCTTCTGATAAATATAACTAGTTTTGGAGGTTAATTTTGCCTTAAAAAACGGCAAATTTGAAGTACTTTATAAGAAATCTACAACCACAAGAATCAAGTAAAATTCTGTTGGCAACTAAAGCATTTATGTATGATAACAGCTTTAAATCCATAATCTTCTGTCACTTTTTCTTCAAACGACCTCCCTTTATTTGATACCAAAGGGAAGTAAAAGTGACAGAAATTCTCTTACATGGAGGAAAAAACGGTATTTTGTTTACACTATTTTCAATAACAATGTACTAGCAGAAAATTACAAACTTGGAGCCGTCTGAGCCTCGGTTTTGGCGTTTTCGTGGGTCTTAATTAATAAGTGACTAAAATTTTTACCATTTACCATTAAAACAGTTTCTGAAGAATGTATAGCACAAATTAATCATGTAGTAAAATATGCAACATTTAGCAAGTGTTTCTATTTCAATTCTGATTGATTATATACGTTAGCAATATTTTAGTATTTTATAATTTAAAAAAAAAAGATAATGCATGGCCTGGGGAACCAGAAGGAGGAGGGTATGCCCCCCTCGATAATATCGCCAATATTACACTATAATATAAATTGAAATTAAATCCCTGAACTTGGATTGTTCCTCCGGGCCTAACGTGAAAGTTGGTCAGTCACATAACTGTATCCCAAATTATAATGTTTAATTAAATTTAATTTCATTTTAATTTGTCGTATTCATGGTATGTATTAAACCAAAGTAACTCACCAGCTATAATTATAACATTGATAGTCTGGTTAATATAAATTTTGTATAGTAGATAGTTTTACTTCCCATTTAGGATTTTTACCTGCTTTTGATATGGTTTTACTTTAAAAATATGAGAGCTATCGTAGTGGCTCTCTTTCATAAACTAGAATTATTGTATGCACATATGCAAGAGATGCACAGTAAGTAATATTTTTAGATTGCAGTTGAAAAACGCAAGAAATATAATTTCTTTTTCAATGGGTTGCACTGTAGCTCTCTGGTCTGACAATATATTGTCAGTATTTATTTTTTCGGAGAGCTACATTTCTGCAGCTAGTGAAAGGCTGAACATTTATGCATGTACGATATACGTGGTACTGACGGCATACGCAAAAATACTGAGAAAATCAACAATATATCAGCCCAATGACAGTTCAAACGATATAAATCACGAACAGCGCAAACAAGAACCCTTTCAAAATCAAAGGTGCAATCAGGTGACACGGATCCTTTTTATGCCAGCACCTACCCCGTAACTAGCTGCAGATATGTAGCGTTATGGTTTCATATTTGTCTTTTACCATTACGCTACAGATCCCGTAATGCATTAAAGGTGCAGTTTACGGTGCAATATTTTTTGCGCTCTTTTGGGGAGGATTTCTCCACTTTCTAGCATTGGTCAATCAACTACCTTTCACTCCCTTATTTCAGACAAATTCTGTAGTTATATGTATTTTTTCTCCACATACCTGCAATTTATAGTTGTCTCTACAGGCAATAAACTTGCTTTGTTTGTTTGGCTCAGTTTTATTAAAGATACCACCCAATATATTTTTATCAAATTTCATATGCTGATGGAAGCTCTTCAACTGCATCAAAACTTTTTACCTTGACCTTTCCTTTGATCTTGACTTCACTTTTCTTAAATTAGTGTTTAGCTAAGTTTAAAAGAATTCATCCAATTTATTTTTATCAAACATCATATTCTGATACATTCTGATGAGAACTATTCAACTGCATCAACATTTTTTACCTTGATCTTTACTTTGACCTTGACATCACTTTTATCAAATTGTGATTAAGTCAGTTTTTAAGAAACCATTTATTATATTTTTCAAATTCATATGCTGATACATAATGATGAGAGCTTTTCAAGTGCATCCACATTTCTTGACATTGGCCCTTCCTGTGACCTTGACCTCACTTTTCTTTAATTAGTGTTAAAACTTCATATGCTGATACATACTGATGTAGGCAATTCAACTGCATCACTTTTCAAGATATTTGGAATTTCATATATAAATTCAAATTTTCATGTTGCATTACTGATATTCCTTCGGCGGGGCATTCATGTCCTATGGACATATTTCTAGTAATATCTTCTTTTCTCGCCTTCATAAAGTGTTTTGTAAATCGTATCGCAGACTAATCATAGATTTCTTCCCCTTACTCGATCTAACTGTTTTCTTCTTTGCATAGAATTTTCGCAGGAAACAATTAATATTACTCGTTGGTTGTCGCTCAATTTCCGATAAAACCAGGTCTTGTTCACTTGCATAGTTTTCGAACACAGACAGCGATACCTTTATTAGTTTACTTGTGTTTTGACTATCTCTTGAATCGAGCAGATTATCCAGTTCATTCCAGTGGCGTAGCATCGATTTTGAGTGGGGGGGGGGCAGCCAGAGAAAAATTTTTTTTTTACTTACCTGAAAAAGTTGACAAGCCAAAAAAAAAATTGCCCAAAGTCGACAATCCTATTTTCGTGGGGGGGGGGGGGGGGGGGGGGGGTGAGGTAAACTTTTTCTCAGTATCAACTACTTTCAGTACCATTTCTAATACTCTAAATACCCCCCCTGTTGCTACGCCCCTGTATTCTCGTCTAAAATCTCTTCGCCATCTTTAAGTCCTCATGTCTTCTGTAAACGTTAGAAAATCACGTGACGAACATTGCATGTCTCTTTGGCTAAAAAATTATGAAGAACAGTTCGGGTTTTAAAGTAAAAACTGGAGGATTAAGGATAACCGCGAATTAGCATGACTATCTTTCAACGGAGGAATAAGCCAAAAACAACAATTAAGAAACTGACGCACGAGGATTAGCCAGTTCACAGTAATTTCTAGTGAAATTGTTCAGATCTAATCACTTACTTTTATATAGGGAAAAATCAGTAGAGGTATCATCATTTATTTTAAATTCAATGGATCCTCCAAGTTGTTGTATTATACCGTTAAAGCCCTTGAGCCTCGTTTTGAATATATATATATATATATATATATATATATATATATATATATATATATATATATATATATATATATATTAAGGCATCAGTGCCCTAGGCGCTACCTTTGCATCACTTGGACATCCTGTAGATTCCTTATTTTCGCGAGAACTTATTATCGCAAAAGGCCTCTTCAACGTCAAATCGCGGGGATAATAATTCGTGAATGTAGGGTTGATAAAGAGATTTTACATTGTTTTTAGCATTATAAAAATAGTAACGAGTAGTTTTAATTCGTGAGTGGTGCTTCTCGCGAAATTACGCGATTATCACCGGTAATTAATAAGAAAAACAAATAATGATCAACCTAAAAGAAATTCTAAGCACAAGAAGAAAAAGTGAAGATGACAAAGCCTAGAATCACAGACCTGTTTACCCATATCGTCGTTTCTCAGTATTTTTGATTAGATTTGTCCGTGAGATTTCACATTTGCCAGTAAGATTTCGTTTTCCATTGATTTTACGTATATATACATGTATATAGAGATTAACTGCTTTTTCGAGTACTAAAACATGGTTATATTATATGTTTCTACAGCATTTTTGGCTATTTGAAAATCACCGATGTGTTTGAAGTCTTTTTTCTTTTTCTTTTAGTAAATAAGGCATGAAACTGAGACATATAACAATGATTGATTGATTGTATAAAGTTTCTCCCAAGAATTTTTTACGCATTAAGACACCACTTACGCATTAAGACACCACCACCTGCCGGTGCAGGACTGCAAATTTGTCCTATACTCAGCACTCAAGCCATCGAGTAGAGAGGGGTCTGTTTCGTGCCAGCAACTACTGTGACCCAGGATTTCGCCTTAAACAATCTGATACGAAAGACCAGTCTCCAGGTCGCACAAGTAGAATAAGAACCCTCGACAAAAGGAGTAAGTCCTTACTGCGGAACTCTTAGAGCAGACGTTCTAATCACTGCACCACCCAGGCTACCAGATCATACGATTGCTTGTCAATGATTGTTGTTGTTTTAAGCCGAGTCGGCATTCTTGCGGCCATATTTCTTCAGATCATAATGAAAACTAACTGCTAAATTCCAAACGAACGCATATCCGTATTTTCATAATAGCAAAACCTGAGACGTATTTTGGAATTAAAATCCGTAAAAAATACGGCGAAATCGTAAGAGTAAACAGCTCTGGAATCAGGTATTTTATTTTTACTAATAGCCAAAAATTCAACAGAGCTTTTCCTAAGGTCTGTAAAAGTTCCGTGTTAATACCAATCATCATATTTATGCCACTTATTGACAATCGTAAGAAGCTTGAAGCATTCTCAGGACTATATTTTTCACGATTATCGCATTACAGTGCATTGAGCTAACATAAATTGAAATTAAATTTGATATAGCTCACGATTTTTACAAGGAATTAGCACACTTTTGTTCATGCTTCCGTCTATATATGTGGGTTGATACAGTGCAATATGATATATAAATGCATTTTATTTCATTCCAAACACCGAATTCTCAAGAGTTTACCATAACAGAAGGACCGTATAAAATGTTTACGACTTCAGATAAGTAGAAGACTTCATCAAAAGGCAAAAAAACAGAATGGGTAAGTAAACTGAAATACTTGATATTGACTTTTCATTCTCCAGTTAATTAAATGAAGAATAATGCCTTTTGTAAAGTTTACACCATTTTAAGACTAGAGGTCCGGTGTGCAATGAACTCATTAAACGATATCCCCTACCTGCCATATGAATATAATGGTAGTGTCGATGTTTTGCTATGGGAAACGCAAAATACGTGTCCGATCAAAAAGTAAAATAGGAGGTGCACAATTGCAAAACTTTGCAAGTTTTATCAAATTTCATGTATGAGAGGAGTTGCGGATAAGAGATAAGCGTAACAGACGGACGTACAGACAGATGGACGGACATAACGATTACTATATATGCTCCCGCTTTTCAAGCTTGGGGTATAATAAGTAAGAACAAGATCAAAGGAAAAGTTAAGGTCAAGTCTTGAAGCAATTGAACAGTTCTAATCAAGATGTATTAGCATGTGAATTGAGATAATATCAGAAATAATAAAATGTTTGAAACTTTAAAGAACTGGGTTTTTTTCTTTTAAAAAGGTGAGCTAAAAGTTAAAGGAAATGTCAAAGGTAAAAAATGAAATTAAGAGGCATTCCACCGAAAAACCAGTCAGTATTGTATTGATAGGCGGGACATCGAATGAGACGAATATTTGATTATTGAAAACAATATAAATTGTAGTTTAGATGGAAGAATGTAATTGAAGATTTGTTTGAAAATTGCTTATTTAATAAAATATTCTTCTGGTTTTGTTTGTTTTGTTCTTGAATTCCCCTTTATAAACCATTGAATGTAGGCCAGAAACAAAGAACTGTAATTTTTACCTGTAATGCATTTCCAACAGAGCTATACTTCACAACTAACTAAATATAGAAATACTTATTCTCTCTGTGTAAAAAAAAATAAAATCACTGAGAAGAATACTTTTGATAGTACAAGTTTTCTGTCAAAATCTATAGACGTTTTCATGAAATTCTTCGATGCATGTTATCAACCGTGGCATCGGTAAATCTGTTAAACACCCAAGTGAAATATTTACGATCTTTTTACTAACAAATAGTATTAAACAAAAAAAAAATAACTTTATTTTCAAAATAAAATTGATTTTCACCTCCAGGTTTCTATTATTCAGGTTGAATCCATG
This sequence comes from Saccostrea cuccullata, assembly GCF_032062105.1. Classification (NCBI taxonomy): domain Eukaryota; kingdom Metazoa; phylum Mollusca; class Bivalvia; order Ostreida; family Ostreidae; genus Saccostrea; species Saccostrea cuccullata. Next base: position 240,456 of record NW_026929817.1, on the reverse strand, counting down.
TTTCAATTGATGTATTGATCAGTGACGGCATATACTTAACTAATATCGCGTCACATTTAAATAGGTACAAATATTCCAGAGAAATTTGTAAATTCTTTGTGTAAAAGTGCAATAAAAAAGATTTTAAAAATAAATAATTTCTTTTTTTTTTCTGTTCAATTACTCCTCAGAGTGCATTATCCTACATGTAAATGTTAAATGGTATTTAATTCAAAAATTATTTTATTCATGGCGGCGTCTCAGCTTGATGTATTAAAACAAGTCTGTATTGATAAGTGATATTATGTATTTCATAGAACAAATTTTTAACTGGTTTACATTTACTAGCAAATGCGGACAAATAATTATTGAAGTATTTATAATGAAAATTGTGAGTTAAAAAGATGACTTTTTTTTTCTTCTGATCTCCAAAGAATAATGAATATTTTAAATTTATAATGAATATTTTAAATTTACGCAATGTTTAATTAAACGAAGTTGAGAATGTTTACTTCATGATGTTGGTAAAAACTATATAACTTACATATGCATTCAAATCAAAATTAAAAAATCAATAAATAAATATATTTTAAAAATTTTAAAATAAATTATATAAATATTTTATTGAAGAATATGCAGCTGAAATTACTCCTGAACTGCCCCACTTCAATTTTGCACTAAATCGAAAGATGGTTTAGTGAACAATTTTTTTTAAACAGTCACACACTCTTATTTTAATTTAATTTGGAGTCAAAACATGCAAGTATGTTGACCAATTCTAAAATGTCTTCACATTCATCAAACCAGTTTTTACAAAAAATTATGTCGCCTTGCCCAACCCCCGCCCTCCGTTTTGCTTGGGATTAATGGGCTCTTTAATAATGGTACTATTTATGAAAAAACTTATTTTGTAATTTAAATAAAATTAAATTTTGTAATACAGGAAAACAATGGGGAAAAGCTTTACAGATGACATGTTAAAAGAAACTTGGATCAAGCCGAGACTGTACACATAATTTCTTTTCTGTATTTATGTACGTACAAGTATAAATTCGTCACTAATAGAATTTAACTCTATGATTCCTGACAAATAAAAAGAAATGTTCCTCAGAAAAAAGATATTTAATGAAGCTAAGCTTTCTGTTCTCAGTTGTTTTACATAATGCATGTACAAATACTTTTTTTTTAAAGTACCGAATATCAACAAATAAAATAAATGGTTTACATGTAATTAAATTGATCTTGATGGAGGTAAAAGACATTAGTTTAATAAGTACATATTTGAAATTATGGATATAATCATTTGAAAACAGTTGATTGACTGAAAAGAATTAAAAGACAGGCAAAATTAGGAAACATTTCTAATTTTAAGGTAAAAATAATCCCGTTTGATTGTTTGGTTGTATATTGTTTAACGTCCCTCTCGAGAATTCACTCATATGGAGACGTCACCGTATGCCTGTGAAGGGCTTCAAATTTAGACCTATACTCGGCACTCAGGGCCATTGAGCAGTGAGGGTTCTTTATTGTGCCAGCGCCTACCGTGACACGGGACCTACGTTTTTAAGGTCATATCCGAAAGACCCGTGACTTTCACTTCTAGTGCCGAGCGCTTGGCGAAGGAACAGTCACTACCTTTGTTTACGTCTTAGGTATGACGCGGCGCCGCGAAAGAAAATCGAAGCCAGGCCTCCCGATCACGAACCGAACGCTTTACCACTAGGCTACCGTGACTGGTAAATCCCGTTTGAAATAAAACCGATCCCAATCGAAAATAATGTAAAATCTTTAGGAAGTTATCTAAATAAAGGCAACTGCAACCTTTAAGATTTGTATTAAAATAAATCATGTAATTTTTTAATAATATTGCAAAAAAAGCTAATTTAACGATTATTTACTTCTTTATACAATTCCGGTCTGCATTGGTTTCAATTCGGAAAAATTATTAAAAAAAGAAGGTAGATTTAACTCCTTTTATTCAATATAATTGTTCCTACAGATGTTATTAAATGACTCAAAAGTGTGTACTTCGTACAATTTCTCTCATTATAATGTAACTGGATTTTATAACGTTATGCAAATTGGATACTGAACTCAACAAATCACGAATCGAAACATTCAGCTTTTGAGTATTTGTTACATATAAAACAAAATAAAAACGTAGATTTTTTTTTGCCCTCATGTTGACCTTTTTGTGCTTGAAATTAAGCATATCTACAAATAGGACTATTGAAGCACTAAAATACATTGAAATTACTTGCTTTAATAAGTTTACATGCATACGATGTGCCACCCATTGCCTGGTTTTTCGGTGGACTGCCTCTTAAAACTTAACTTTATATCATTTTAAGATACGTTGGGTCAGTCTCAAAGTAATACGTAAACATGACAGGGGTTTAAAAATACGGTTGTCCGAGGTCCGGGATCTAAGGTTTCTAAGGGCGGACTATCTTATTGTTACCTAAAGCATTCGGTTCACCTCGCATGACTACAGTATACGACAGTGAAATGGCCAAGGTGTACCGAGCTTTAAGAAAGCACTAGTCGCATCACCATAACATTTAATTGCTGCTCCTAAAAAAACAAATTTAAAGCGTCAGTAGGATTGCGTCCGTTAGACAGCGTGGTGGTAAAAGGCGTCTTGGGGAAAAAGAGCCAACAAGCATTGTTTGATTTATAGTTTGTCAGTTCTGAAAATGGGAAAAGGAAAAATTTTGATGAAAATAAAGATAAAAAATATGACAAAAATAAGCGAAAAAGAACACTTCAAGAAGGTAGGAAAGAACGACATCCGTGGGTTGATCAAGATGATGATGGACTTAGGTTTTGTAAGTACTGTTGCAGTTTCCCTGAATTTGCAAACAAGTCGAGTGCCTTGTTTAAAGGAACAGCAAATTTAAAGATCGATCCTCTGATTTCACATGATAAGACAAATTAACACTTAACAGTGAATAAACATTATTTAATCAGAAAAAAATAAATTCCATATCCAACCACCAGAATAACAATGAAGCAGAATATCGGAATAAACTATTACCTGTGATAAAAAACACGGAGATAGGCAAAGCCTTTTATAGATTATCTGAAGAGAAGAAAAAATGACAGTCCTTTTCAATACTACGTATGCTCTTGCACGAAAGGGGAAGCCATTTTCAGATTATTTGTACAATTAAGAATTGAACAGCTTGAATGGATAATACGTAAACGGTCAATATTATACATACATATGCCTTCGAAGGCAGCATACCAGAATATTTGCCCCTCGGTGACAGGAAAGCCCTGGAGTGATATGTCGCCCTTCGGCATTGGGCGACATATCACTCCAGGGCTTTCCTGTCACCGAGGGGCAAATATTCTGGTATTGCTGCCGGAGAATTAAGCCATGTAATATATGGTATATGACATTTTTAAACATTGAACCTCACTCGATCATCGAACATATTATTAAACACTATGTACACATAATAATAGGTATGTACGTTGAGTATAATTCCGAAATATCCCGTCCTGTTTCATGGCAGACTGATTTCAGTATGAGGACACTTGTGTTGATAACCTTTGTTGTATTTAAGGAATTTATATCCTCCCTTAAATTATCTAATTCCTCTGAATTCAAATAAACAAAGACTTGAATTCTCGCAGAACTGTTTACGTTTGCTAAGCAACTGCCTCTGTGAATTTCGAACCCAACGTAATTAATATGCAGAATGTAGCACGCGAGGGAACATAACTGTGTTCGGGAGGGCAATATAACTGTTTCCGGTGAAATATAACTGTATCCGGCGTGATTTGGCAGTTTTTCAGGGCATATGGATAAAAATATTATATTTGTGATATGATGGGAAAACTATTTCAAAAATGTTATATAACAATAAAAATGCCTGGGCCCTGTGAAAATTTTATTGAGGCTATTTCCCAGACTTTAAGAGAGAGAGAACTCGTGTTGAAGTTCTGATGACAAATTGTGTCAGTATACTTGTCAGTATACTTGCTGATTGATCTACAGATGCTGCAATATTGGAACAAGAAATTGTCTATCTACGGTCAGTACTACTGTATACAGTGTTATTTTCGCCCTTTGAACTTGTGAACAATTTTGCCCCGTTTTGAATTCGCCCGTTCATGGAGAAGGCGAAAGAGACAAAAAAAAAAAAAAACCGACGCGAAAATTTCCCTGTTTACAGTATATGTATAACTAAATTGTAATTAAATGCATAAGATGACATAATACTTAGTAAAATGTATGAATATTTGCCTGTTTTTTAATTAATATATATTTTTTAAAAAGATAAAGGATTTTGTTATTTAGAATAAATAAAATTAAATGGCAAGTCAAATTTGATAAAGTCATATTATTTGTTTGATTTTTCGTATATGTTATTTAGGAACAGTCAAACTTGTATTAAGCAGTCACATTTGGGAGGCAGACAGTGGCCTCTGAATAGAGACTTGTGAGTTTTCCCCCCTTTCGCCAATTTGTGTTCCAAACACAATTTTGTGTCTGTCTATGAAAGAAGCCAACCAGCCATTGGATGCTTTGAAGCTTTTACTTCCTAGATCTTTAGCGAATTTCAGAGCCTTCATTTTCAGCAGTGGGCCAGTCACGTTTATCTGTCTTTCTACAGCATTTTGAAACCATTTCCAGCTTATTTAATTAGTTCATTTCCTCGTTGCCGGTTTTCTGGTGCTTTCTTTTCATGTCACTGGGGGCATTATTCTCAATATCCTTAATAATCTCGGATTTTCTTATGAGTAAATTATTTGTAACCTGTGTTTTCCCCACTTAAACTTATTGGCAACTGCAAGGGCACTTAGTCCCGAGTCCATTGATTTTATAGCTTTATCACCAGTGAAATGGCTTCCATTTTACTTTTGATACTTATTTCACATATATCTAATTGTTTACCTAATAATTTTTCAGATGCATCAGATTCATTTAGTTTGATAATTCTTAATATATTTGTCCACAAACAGTGAAGCTAAACCAACAGCATCAGCTAATTCTTAATCCCCTCAAATATTTAGTGCTTTCTTAGTAATTGTAAATTATTGACACTCAAACTGCCTGATGACAATGGTCACTGATTAGGTGCTAAATTAATTAAATAAATTTTTTATCTTCTTTGACTTTCTGGCATCAAAGGATGACATCTGAGTAGTCTTTTGTTTGAATTGCTTATTATGTTCCCCAAACGAAGTTGGGGAACATATTGTTTTTACTCTGTTTCTTATTATTATTATTCTTATTATTATTATTTTTCTTCCTGGGAAAATTTTGTCCGCGAGTGATCTTGTAAACTACACATCCGACTTAGGTGAAACCTTTTTAGGGTAAGTAGGCATGTTATGTAAATTTGCGGAATCAAGGTCATTTTGCGCGCACGTGCTTGCAAGAGCGCGCACGTGCAAAACTTAAAATGACCAATATATAATGGATAAAACCGTAACTTCTCTATTTTGTGACGAAATGTTTTGAAACTTATAATGTAAGGATATATTAGTAGTATGCACAAGATGCCATGGTCAAAAAAGCAAGATCGCACGCGCATACACGTGTGCTTCGCTCTGATTGGCTGAAACTAAAGTCTCAATATCTTTTTTGTTTTTTGATAAAATCATTTGAAATTTTGAACATAGTCATACATTAGGGAGATCTACAGCCTGTAATATAAGATTTTTCATGAAAGCATGTGCATGCACATGTGCTTGCAAGAGCTCGCACGTGCAACACGAGAAAGTCCAATATAATTGATACAGACGTAACTATTAAAATTATTGATGAAATGCTTTTAAACTCATTTTATAAGTATATATTAGTAGTATGCACAAGATGATTTGGTCAAAATAGCAAGATCGCACGCGCATGCACGTGTGCTTCGCTCTGATTGGCTGAAACTAAATTCTCAATATCTTTCTTGTTTCTTGTCATAATCCTTTGAAATTTTGAACATAGACCTACATTATGAAGATCTACAGCATGATATATAAGAATTTTCATGAAAGCTTGCGCATGCCCGCGTGCTGCAATCTGATTGGCTGAAACTTTAAATGGCTACATCTACTTTGTTTTTTGACGAAATGCTTTGAAATTTAAAACATTGTCATGCATTAGGATATCCTACAATATGATATAGAAAAAAAACATGAAAACACGCGCATGCACGTGTGCTGCAATCTGATTGGCTTAAACTTGAAATGGCTATAACTCCCTTGTTTTTCAACCAAACAGGATGAGATTTAGAATATAGATAGATGTAAGGGACTCCTACAAGAAGGTATGGTCATCATGCACGTGCACGCACGTGCGTGCATTTGGAACGAGTGAAATGAAAATTACACTTGAAAGAGTGATTTTTCATACTTTTGGACTGAATGCTTTAATATATTGCATATTAAAATATGTAGATAGTGTAGACAAGATGATATGATCATAACGGACATGCATTCACATGCGCACGGGTGCAATGTAAAATTTGAATATAATTGGTATCCTTCTGAGAAAACGTTGTTAAAGTCAAAATGCACAGAGTTTGTCTTATATAATGAAGCTTACAGGGAATATGGCACCAAAAAGGAGTTGGGGAGCGTTTGGGGAACATCTGTAACGGTCCCCGTTACAATTAGCACTAGTTTGATAAGTTCTACCTATGGCTATTTTCACATTGAGTAATTACTTACAAGTAGTAAAAGAGTAAAGAGAGATCTAGAGTGACAGAGCTAGTGAGCTGAGGTGTTAAGAACCATGTAGAAAATTTGACTAAGGAATCTTTAGGATTTTATTTCTATTTAGGCCAAATTTATTAAAATTTTAGTTAGGACTTGGACTTGCATCTTTATGTGTTTATGTTGTTGGAATTTATTATTACTTTTATAAACCATCATTGTTACCCTACAAATTTTGACATGTGTTTCTTAACATTCCCCAAATGAACGTGCACCGCCGAATTATGTCTAAGGAAGACCAGCGCGCGGTCCCAGCTTTATGCCGTTCATTTAGCGTTAAAACTTTCCTCGCCGCTGTCATTTTTTGCATGAACAACATCGCCTATTTTCATTGAATTTATATATAAAAAGAAATACTACAAAACAAAACAATTTATTAGTTTACTTATCTCTTAATTGTGACAAAACAAATTGACCGCCTACCGCATGTCGAAACCTGCAATTCGGATGAAAAATAGCGACCACTGACCGTGTTACAGAGTTGACCGCTTATTAGAATTTACCATTGCCGGTGAAGGGCTGCAAATTTAGGCCTATGCTCGGCACTTACGGCCTTTGAACAGGGAAGGATCTTTATCGTGCCACACCTGGTGTAACACGGGGCATCGGTTTATACGGTCTCATCCGAAGGACCGCCCCATTTAGTCGCCTTTTACTACAAGGAAGGGGGTACTGAAGACCTATTCTAACCCGGATCCCCACGGGGTTGGATGCTTTTGGAGTTTATGGTGCAGTGAATGCAGCATTAGTGGAAACTGGAAAATGGTTTAAGCTTGAAAATGACCTATTTTCATCCTGATAACAAAGGGACTCTTTTCATCATGGCGAACTTTGACGGTGCTTCTGTAACTTTTGGCTCAAAGTCTGGCGTTGTTGCACAAATGAAAAAAGACTTTACGAATATTTTGGCTCTGCAGTGTGTACCTCATAATAGTTAGAACTATTTATTTTAGATGCTGTTAAGTGTTGGAAGTAAGTGACACATTTGAAGACATCATCAAGGGCATTTTCAAATTTGATCAGTACTCCCCCAAAAAAGAAGAGAACTAGGGCAATTGCCGAGATATGATAAAAAAAAAAGTATTCACTTTTCAAATGTTAAACGAGTCAGGTTGCTTGTTAACATGTCTAAGGCTATTGATACGGTAAAAAAATTGAACAATTAGTTACACATTTAAAGATAACAATTTTTCTATTTCATAATATACAGAGGGCTCAAGTAAATTTCATTTCAATTTCTTTTTAAATATGATTAAAAAAAATACCTTCTCCCTAGTTGTGACTACATGTGCTTTATATAAGATATAATTTTTTATTTAAAAAAAAAGTATATCCAAAATCTCTTTACATCTTTTATTTAACATTCTTTAACATTCACTTTATGCATTAATTAAGGGCAAATAATAAAAAACTATAGAGCACATTAATTGCAAATAACAATATTTTTCTAATCTATTTTCTATTTAATAAAATTCAGGTGTACTATTTCTCTTTCACTCCTCCCCTGGAATACAAAAACTAATTTAAAGCTGAACACGATTCGTTAAAAGAATCTGTCCGCCATATATGTTCCAGCTCTCGCTATATTTGCAGACTCCTATAAATAGAGCGAATAACTTAATCACTCTTCAGTGTAAGGAATGGTCACCGGTGTAGACGGATGTATGCTATACAATAACCAGTAGCGACAAAAATATCTGTATACTTCTACCAATGCAGGAAAGTAAGATACCAAACTCAGAACAGTTGCACAGGTCAGTGCAGTAAACAAACACAAAAATATGCGTCACTGCAATAAAATGTAAACAAAGTTAATGCAAGGTAACAAGCACGAACAGGGATTGTCTTTCCACGTCGATACCTGCAATAAATCAGTCAGGTGTATCGAATGCTAAGAGTATACCCTTGAGTTGATGTATCGTAGAAAATGATATCGAAAATGGCGTAAGCCTAATTCGTGATAAGCATTTAGCTTAGTGTGGAGGAAAAAAGCAATTTATAGCTTACCAATTTACATGTTAGCCTAAAAAATGAAATAATGTTCTTACTTTCAAATTATTGAAAAATATATAAACAAAATAATAAATATACAATTACAATTAACTGAAAATCTGCTACAATTCTCTCCCTTGTCTTATTTGTAGGTAAAAAGTTAAACGCTGATGTATTCGGGGTGTTGACAACTTTATTATATTTCTTTATATGTTGGACAAGTGCAGTAAAATATTCTGACGAATGGAAAGTTTTATTGAAGCAATACGCTCATACTTGCGGCAAGGAATTTATATGTGATAAAAATCTTGTTTCCAACACGTCTATATTGGACCATACGAAGGTATCATGTCCGCCATGCAGCTGTGAAAGGTCATGCTCGACAGGTCGGCAACAACAATGTTGTTTGGATAGAGAACTCGACACCTGCATCCGAACGACGCACGGTGATGACTATAAGAATAATATGTATCTAATGAGAGATTCCTGTCCACAAAATACAGAGAAGAAACTTGTACGTAGATGCCTAGCTCGGAATGAACATGAAAATATGCTCCAGAGAAACCCTGTCACTTCAACATCCACCGGTATTACGTACAGTAATATTGAATGTGCCAGATGTAACAAAGACTTGGATGTTATACCGTGGCGCATCATTACAAACTGTGTTATCTTCGAACCGGATGCTTACATCTCTATAGAAACATTATGGAAGTACATTCTAAAAATGCACCTTTCGTTTGAGTTTAGTTTTCCACTGAAAATTCCACCTCCTAGAAAGTGTTCTACTAGTAAAATCAACCAGTGTAATGCTACGGGCGTGGCTTACAAAATTGATAATGCTACTGCAAAAGCTTGCAGCGCTGTATATCACCCGATTGGATCCTTCAAGAATCCATTTTGCCAATTGTGTAACGCTGGAGATGAAAAAACTGAACAACCAATATCGATGTGCAATGTAACAGGAAGAATGAAAGAAGTTGACGCTCACATGCCAAATGCTTGTGAAAATGGAACAGTGGATTGGCTGGCATATCCATATAAAAATACGTACTGTGAGAATTGTAATATGGTTAGAACAAAAGAAGGCAATGTTCGGGTAATTGATGCTGAATATTCAACTTACTTCCCAAACGAACCAGTTCAAAAATACCGCAATATGAAGGCTCTCAAACAAGTTTATTTGTCAGATATATACATAAAGGCACTTGATTTTTCAACGGATCCCACAATGAACAACTACCTCAGAAAAATAAAATTTGGATCAATCTTTGCAACGAAACTCCCATCAAATCCCACTGAATTTGGCTGGGCAAAGCAAAGGCGATGGTGTCGCAGAGCACAGCAACACTTCTTTCCTGTAAATAAAACACTGAATCCGTTCATATATGAACCTCCATGTTCGTGTAATTCCAACTGCCGTAAATCAGACAGTTGTTGTAAGGTCACAGGGGATATCATGAAGCCAGTCAGGTATTGGAGTTGTGTACAAACGTCTTTGCCACGATCCAATGATTTTTACTTCAGTTCTTATTTTATGATAAGTAAGTGCCGCAACAGTTATAAGAATGAAATCATTAAAAGTCTTTGTGAATCGGACGATATTAAATTTGATTTAGGTTTCGTTCCGGTCACTGATAGTCGTACGCTGACAACTTACAAGAACTACTATTGCTATCTCTGCTCGAATTCTTCCAATATATCCACAAACAGTATAACAGAAGAGTTACGTCTCATTCCCTGGCAAATAAACATGGAATGTCCAAAAATCTTCAACTTCAAGCAAGAAGTAAAGCTAAAGTCTTTGATGAGGAAGTCCATATCACGAAAATGTCGGATAAATGTCCTTCCAAGTATAAAATTTTACCCTCCACCAAAATGTGAACTGACGGGAACAGAAAATTTGTACTGTGCGATTTGTGAGAGGTCTAGAGAAGTCTTGGAAAAATGTCCATATTTAAAAGACCCCGACTATCGTTCGATATTCTCGATCTTTCAAAAAGATGATAAAAATGACGACACCCATTCAGGGATCGAATGTTTATCTAATGAAATGTTTGATAAATACACGGTAAATTTCTTCATTTCTTTTATAAAATTAGTGTCTTGGATGAAAATAGACTATTAGATACAGATTTGATAAATTTTTGATTATTTAATACCTTGCAATTTCCTTAAGGTTTCGTCAAAGATCAAAATGTTCAAAAAATTATTTTTACAATAGCCCTAAAACTATGTGAGGTATAAAGTTAAAACTTTTACAGCTTATAAAGTTTTCATTGCTAGACAGATAGCAAATATCACTTGATAAAAAAAATACTTGGAAAAAATATTGAGAAAAATTCTTCTTAAAAATGCATATATTTTCAAAAAATACGCTTAATTAATTCCATGCTCTTAGTGGAAACCATCATAGCAGAAACAAAATATGTTTATCAATGAAGGGCAAGTTGGACTTGGATAGACTCTGGAAAGTTGTTTTTCCTGTTTATTTTTTCCAAATGTTAAGACTTGAAAGTGAAAGTACATTGCAAATGGCGGATTCTATAGGGGTCTTGTCTTTATAAATGTCATGCTTTCAATAACAGCCTTTCAGAGACCATTCACGTCCAACTTGCCCTTCAATGATGAACATATATTATTTCTGCAATGATGGTTTTCACAAAAAAGACAGAAATAAGCAGGTGCATTTTTTAAAAATATGCACATTTTCTGATGCAATTTTTCTGAGAAAAAAAATCTGTTTTAAAATATTTGTTATCAAGTGATACTTTCTATCTATCAATCAATGATATATTTATAAACTGTAAATGTTTTAATCTTATACCACACATAGTTTTGGAGCTATTGTAAAAATAATCTTTTAGACATGTTTACCTTTGACGAAACCTTAACTTTACAAATTTGGCAGAATCGAACATACACTTTGTCAAAAACGTTTTCTTAATTTACCTTTTCAGGGAAAATGCCGCAGTCTCGTCTGTCCGCCAGGAAAGCAGCTGATGAATGGGAAATGCATTCATGTGTTTTTATCATTTACCTCTAAAATTTACAACATTGCATTTACTGTAAGATTAAACAGCCGTGTTGGCGACCGTAGAATGGACGTTGACCTACTTATTAAGTCGATTACGACTTCTTTCACTGATGGACTATTTAATGACACAGATTTGGACGTCACGCTCATAAGCTATCATTTTCGTTTCAACAGAGAATGTCAAAGAATAATGACTATTTCCAATTCACATCCATTAATTTTTAAAGTGTTTCTGAAACTATACATATTAGATATGGATACTCGAAGAGCACAAGAACATGTTGATCGAGAATTAATTGAGCGCCGCCTTTTCGAAGCTACTTTGAGAAAAGGATCAAGTGGAGACATTTCATTTGAATATTTCCAAGATGTACAAGGATGGCTTCTGCCAAACCTACAGAAATATTTATCATTGCGCTCACATTGTAACAAGAGGTATCAGTCCCTATCCGGAGATGGCGATTTCACGGGTCTCGATGTTACAAAGCTCTTATTCTGTCCGCAGATATCACTTACTATACCCGAGTTTACCTTTTCGAGCGACGGACTTCATATTAATGTACCGATTATAAAGAAAATCTTCTATTATAATCAGTTCTATATAGTCAACGACAAAACGGTATATATTTGCGCGAGTGATTACATTTCTAATGAATTTTCTTCCCTCGCACAAACCAAGGCTTTGAATTTGCTTCATTTACTCACAATTACTTCAACAAGTATTTCTCTAGTTTCGCTTGTGATAACCTTTACTGTGTATTGTATATTTAGAAACCTGCGTACAATACCAGGACAAAATTTAATGTGTTTTGTATGTTCGCTCTTTTTTGCACAACTGTTTACCCTGATCAAAGACTTGTTCAGTATTGATAAGGTGGCTTGCACGGCTGTTGGAATGTTGACCTATTACTTCTGGATCTCAACCTTTGCATGCGCCGCTTCCTGTTGTTGTCACATGTTCCGTGTCTTTGCTTGTAATGTCCAGTTCAAAAATAAAAACGCCTGCAGTCCGACCGTCTTCGCTTACATCCTATTTACATACTTGACCCCTTTAGTGTTCATTTGCTTGTCTGTTGTCTATAATGTGAGTCTTTCATCCGACTACCTTACAGGGTTTGGGGGAAACGACTGCTTTATCGACGGTTGGAGCAACAAATTGTTTATTTTCATCATTCCAATTTCTGTCTTTTGTTTAACAAATTTCCTTTTGTTTACGGTAACATTTTACAGAATTTACTCCTCGCCTGAGGTGGAGAATGGCCCTGACAGGAACTATCTTTCTATATATCTGAAACTCTTTCTGCTGACAGGGATCACATGGACTTTTCAGATCATTGATGGACTCTTTGACATCTCCCCCTTCTCCTATTTAGTGGCGGTGTTAAACGGAACACAGGGGCTCTATATCATGATTGCTTTCGTATTTAACGGCAGGGTCCGACGGATGTCTGAAAAATTGAAGTTACTGGATAAGCTTGGATTTTGGAAGTCGGGTTCAAGGGCAACACAATACACAGAGTAGATAAAACTGACAACTGATTACACAATACACAGAGTAGATATAATTGACAACTGAAGTGATTTTTATTCGCACGAATCGTTAGATCGGGAGCGCATATTGATTATGTCCTGTCAGACTGTTTGTTTGTCTGTTGTCAACTTTAACCTTCGCCTTAACTTTTGAACCATGAGAGATAGATACTTCATAATTGTTATGCTTCCTTAACTAAATAAGCTCATTTAAATGACACCAAGGTGAATGACCTTGTGACCTTCACTGAAATATATATGCTAAAAAAGCATTTTTGAACCTTCGCCATAATTTTTGAACCTTAAAGGTACTTGGACACAGATTTGAAGGTATTTTTTTGTGTATTATATTATGACATATATTTTAATAGCATTTCACACAAAAATTAATTAAAAATCTTATTTCATTTAAAAGTTATTAAAACTTCAATTTTTTCGGCGGGTTTGATTGACACATCCTTGCACTTTCACAAATTTTAACTTTCTTCTTAATCCTTCGGAAAAGTGGCAATTTTTGTGTTTTAATGAGAAATATTAAAACTTAATCCAGAAAAATAATTTTATTCAGAGTAGAAATGTTTCAAAGTAAAATTCCTTCACAAGTCCCGTCATGCCGAACTAAGTCTTGTATGCAAATCGATCACACTCGTGTTATGTACACAGTTTTTGTAAACAGGGCACAGCTCTGATATTGTTTATTGTTTACGATTCACGGGGTGCCTTCTCTTCCAAAATTAAGGTATCCGATCCATATTAATCTCAGATTCAATGGAATTGAATGTATAATAGATATGTATGGGCCGAATACTTAGTGTAGTTAGAACTAATTTTCATCTCTTAGTATAAGAATGTAAGAGTGTCCATGTCCTAATGTATTACCTTTTCCTGCCCTTAACGAATTATCTCCCTTTGATTTTACTCAATAAAAATTAATTTAAAAAAAAAACTGTCTGGTAAAACAAATTATTTCTAATTGTTTTTCTATTCCCAATGATCAAGTACATCTTTCCACCACAGCATTTTTTGATATTTGAAGTATTTATTTTTTTTATCTTAAAAAACTTACTTCCTTCCATAGATTTCAATGCAATCTTCAATAATTAATTTCTGCTTAGGTAAATAAATTTTTGAAAATTTCTCTTGGTAAATCCCATTTTACTTTAAAATGCTTTAAAATAATATCAGGATATTTTACAAACAGTTGATATTTAAGGTTAGAAATTTGGGTCCTAATATGGGTCGGATACCTTAAACTAAAGGTATTGTTCTACTCCAAAACTAAATTAGAGGTACTGTGAGCAATAAGCTCATTAAATGATATCCCCCGCCTCCCATATGAATATAATGGTACTGTCCGTGTTTTGCTAGGGGAAACCCAAAATATGTTTCCGATCAAAATGTAAAATAGGTCACAATGGCAATATGTAAAAAAAAGATTCTGTGAAAGTTTCATCAAACTTCATTAAATGGTAGGAGAGGAGTTTCGGACAAGAGATAGGTATCCCAAAGCGTAACAGACGGACGAACAGACTGAAGAACGGATATACAAACGGACATCCCGATTACTATATGCATGTATCCTCCCCCTTTTCAAGCGGGGGGGGGGGGGGGGGGGGGGTGGTTTTTGAACATAGTATTTCTTCCTGCTAAAATAATAAAACATATATTATTGGAATATTTCTGTCGATAGTGGCATAAATTCGTTTCCCGCGCTTGCGCAGGACTTGATTTTTTTTGTTTAGATATAAACAGCGTCATGTTCTGACTTACCAAAAAAGAAAAAAAAGTGGTTTGTATCTTTACGACAAATATTCCCAGCCCAACGATATTTCCATGACTAGTTCCTGTCTTTTTTGTTGTCTTCACATTGCTCCTTGCACCTATATATCTTCTTAAGGTATCCGACCCATATTAGGACTAAATTTTTCTACCCGTAAAATGCTTAAAATGCCAAAAAATATACATTTAATTTTGAGCTAGATTTTAATTTCAATATGTGATCCTTGTTTGAAATTGCAGCCAACTTGAGATAATAGTTTAATCGGGTATTATAATAAAGCATTTCTGTGATGTCACATGACTGGGTTGATCACGTGACGGACATTTATGATATTCTTACATGTTGCACAAAAATCGCTTCGGCACAAGTGGAAACCAAAATTATTGTGCAAAGTTTGTTACATAGATAAATTCCTCGTGATCTCTGGTACATAAAAAGTGCTGGGGGCAGGTTTAACTTTTACTTTTTAAGAAAATATTTTACGAGAAATTCAACTTATCAACATAAAAAGGGGTATTCTTAATCGCGATTTACACAAAAAATGGATAAACTACATACAATCCCCCAGCAAAAACAGTTAGAACACATACTTCTCTTATAGATTCACGCAGAATATCTTCAATGTATCTTTGTCTTTCACTTGTGCCAGTCAAATATAAACACGATTCATAAATTCCATCTCTGTCTACGGACGTGTAAGGGGGGGGGGGGGGGGTTTCACATATAATTTTTCGCTATTGTTGGAATATGTGCATATTGGACAAGCGAAAGGAAAAGAGATATCTATATTTCAAATGTTCAACATCATAATAGCACATGGAGCTTAAACACAATCACAGCACTTGAATTAAATATCAACGCCCCCCCCCCCCCCCCAAAAAAAAAATCTACATGCCATGTGTAAAAATTTACACTTTCCCCGTCAAGTAAGCTGAAGTATGCAGTACATTGACGTCATATTCTATTATGACGTCATATCTAGGTAGTTCAGAGAAGTTACTCCAGTTTGAACAATGTGATATTTTAAGGACAGCCTTATCTTAGCCGCGAAATGCTGCGGTGGATTGATGTATATGATCAGTAGGAAGAGAAAAACAATTGAATTATTTTTTACCAGTTAAATTTTGTGAGAAATGATTTTATTGGGTAAAATCAAAGGGGGATAATTCTTGAAAAACAGGACAAGATAATAATTGTGAGCATGTCCCACACTGTACATACTGATACTAAAAGATAAAAAATATTTCTATATACATTGAATATTCAGCCATACATATCTGTTATGCATTCAATTCCATTGAATCTGCGGCTTATATGGGTCGAATACCTTAAAATTTAACATGTATATTGTTGAATGGAATTTAGTGTTGTATTAATGAATCTTTGATAACATTGGTTGGCCCTGAGGATTCCTGAAAATTCAGAACTGCTCAGTTTAGACTGAAAACGCGGTAGTTATCACTTGGACTCTTGGTGATATGTATCTATTAAACTTGACATAATTTATTTTCCTTCTAGTCAATGCATATCCTGTAATTCCTTTGAAAATGGCTGAAAGTTGAAGTAATTTTTTCAATATTTAACAGAGTGCACATCTTCTGATCAAAAATATGCACGTACATAATAAAAGATATGTTCTCGAAGATCAAAAAACATGTTTTAATTTTTGAATCGTTGGCTGTTTCAGTTCTTTGCTTAAGGTAGTCAAATATGCATGTTTTCTGCAAAATTCAAGAACATAGCAGTTTCCTAAAGCCTGTTATCCAATACATGGATTCTTAAAAAGAAATTTCATTATAGGGAATGAAAGCACTAAGTCCCTTCTTTATTTTGATATCTTGGAAAGAGGGTGATAGTCAACAAATTGATATAAAGACAGTTTGATTAAAGAGATTGTTAAATGTATTGGTCTCGTTTTTTTAGCTCACCTGAGCCGAAGGCTCAAGTAAGCTTTTCTGATCACATTTTGTCCGTCTGTCAGTCCGTAAACTTTTCACATTTTCGACTTCTTCTCAAGAACCACTGGGAGAATTTGACCAAACTTAGTACAAAGCATCCTTGGGTGAAGGGGAATTTAAATTGTTAAAATGAAGGGCCAAGTCCCTTCACAAGGGGAGATAATCAAGAAAAGACAAAATAGGGTCGGGTCATTAAATAATCTTCTTCTCAAGAACCACTGGCTCTGAAAAGCTGAAACTTATGTGGAAGCATCCTGGGATAGTGTAAATTCTAAATTGTTCAAATCATGACCCCCGGGGGTAGGGCGGGGCCACAATGGGGAATCAAAGTTTTACATATATAGGAAAAATCTTTTAAAATCTTCTTCTCAAGAACCATTGGGCCAAAAAAGCTGAAACTTACGTGGATGCATTCTGGGGTAGTGTAGATTCTAAGTTGTTCTAATCATGACCCCCGGGGGTTGGGCGGGGCCACAATGGAGAATCAAACTTTTACATAGAAATATAAAGGAAAAATCTTTAAAAATCTTCTCATTAAGAACCACTGGGCCAGAAAAGCTGAAATTTATATGGAGGCATCCTCGGGTAGTGTAGATTCTAAATTATTCAAATCATGACCCCCCGGGGTAGGGCAGGGCCACAATGGGGAATCAAAGTTTTACAATGGGGAATCAAAGCATCCTATGGTAGTGTAGAATTCAAATTGTCTAAATTATGATCAGTGGTGTAGGGTGGGGTCACAATATGTATTACAAGGTGAAGGGGAAATCTGGTAAAGAACGGAATGGTCAAAGCTTCTCAGTTGAGCGATGTGGCCCATGGACCTCTTGTTTTAAATTTAAGCATACTAAACGGAACTGGACTTTTCTGTGTAAAATTACAGTCGTATCACAGTTTTGACAAGGTCCAGCCCAAAGTCTATTTCTACCTACGTAGCTACGTATGTATTTAGACTACCCAAGGTAGCTATTTAGAACTACTTGCTTTACTTTCATTTTGTGGTCAAATACTGATTGATGCTATAAAATTTAGATCAAAAAAAGGTAACTTCGTAAACAAACAATTTTGCAGAAATTGACATATTGCAAATAATGAAGAGAATACAGATCTTTTTCCTTTTTCTAACAAAGGAAAAGCCCAGCTTGCAGACAAATTATTATTGATATAATGTTACTGACAAGAACAAAAGAGCATCAGCTGAAATGGAAATATCTGCGGGGATTTCTATTATAACACCAAACTAAACTTAAAAATACATTTGTCTCAACATTGTGAGAAAATGATAAATAAAATTTTATTAATATGTAGTGCTCCTCGCGAAGCTATGCAATAAATTTCCCTCTTAAATTTTGAAATCTATAGTTTATATTATTTTGTATTCCGGGTAAAATCATGTAGTTCACTACTGCAATGATAGGTTGAAGACATGATAATGGCACAATCCATTAACGATGATGCGATAACAATGCGATGACGATGTTTTGATAAAGCAATGAAGCGATATTAAGGACGTTCGATTCTGAGCTTTTGAGAGAATTTTGGTCATGTCCTTTATTTAAAAAAATCTGCATCATTTTTAAGTTCTAACATTATATCTGGATTCTACAACGCAAATTGAACTATATGCAATAAAAAAAAAAGCAATTATATTCCATTCAAGTAGAATTAAGCTAGGAACTTTATTTTGTGGCGGAAGGTTTTTTAGAAGAAAGTGATCCCTTTTTTCCTTTTGAACTATAACCGTACTGTTAATTTTAGATTCCCATTGTTCCGTGCTGGTTGCACACAAAGCTGTTTTTTGCAGTGAAATGTGTTATGCGGTTCTAAAATATCTATCAAATTATTTCTTATGAATTCTTTCAACGAAGTGTGACAAATATAGTCACTATATTCTGAAAATCCGGGGGAAAAGTGAGCCAATATTAACGTAAAATTGACACTTTTTGAGTAATATCTGAAAATTTACATCATATACCCCCACTTTTAATGTTATATTCTGAATATCTAAAATAACTTTGACCTATCTGCTTAAATTAAGAAAAAGTTTAAGACTTTAAAATAATTTTCTTGCTTATTAAATTTTCGAGGCCAGAAAAATCGCATTTTATTAGTGCAGAAAGGTCAAATAATTGATTTTGCAAAGCAATTTAAAACTGTCTCAGTCACAGTTTTAAAGTGTCTTTATTAAAATAGACTTCACGATCAATTTGCTTTATGCTTTAATTGGATAAAAATATTGGAGGGAAAACGTCGAAGATGTAATTTTTAATTAAGACAAAAAGTGCCAAAAGGTCATATTAAATGTACTTTAGCGCCAAAAGAAGTAAACTGACCCCTATTTTTTTATTTGAATTTTAATTAAGCAATGTACGTAGAAAATAAAAACATGCTTGGCAAAAAAGTTTAAGACTTTAAATATCAGGATCGAACGTCGTTAAGTATTTCTTTATCTTCATCGAACGTTTGAATACAATCAATCGAACGTTTGAATCATCGCTATCACAGTGGTTGCATCGCGCTGTCTGTAAAAACATTGTCATGGTAACTTAAGAAAGAAATTTTGATGAATTCTTTCAACAGTTAACTCCTTTTACATTTTTTAAACAAACTGCAATTTTCACCCCCGAAGAGACTAAATGATAAGGATAATTTTTTTTTTCATTTACGGTGATGTCAAAGTGCTAGCTACCCTTTTTCTTTCTTTGTTTAGTCAAAACCATTAGAGGTACAGTCTCGTCAGAGGCTTCGGCTTCCTGCAAATTCTTCTTTTATTTTTTAGAGAATTCACAATATTTATTTTCGAAATATGCGTTACTATTAATAGAAATTGCAAAAACCCTGTATTATTAAGCATTTCGGTTAATGCTCTCCAGTTCAGTTAATGAGAGATAGTCTGCAATTGTCCATCCCTAATTTGAGAAAATAGTACTATTCTACATTTCCTAGATAATTTGCAAAATGTTCAATTTTAAACAATTGTAACTTTAGATAGAAATGGAAGAATCCCCTCATTATTTTACATTTCGGTTAATGTTTTCTTGTACGCGTTGGTCATCTTATGTCAACACAACTAATAGCCGTTTGTCTGCACATTATCCATTCCTAATGTCAGGGAAAAAAGTACAAAAGTCTACATTCACTTGATTATTTGCAGTATGTCTATTTATAAACATGTAACTATAAATAGAAATGAAACCCTCTGCTTATCATACTGCATTTCAGATAATGCTCTCTTATACTTACTTGGTCACCTTATGTCAATAACAGTTAGTCTACAAAATATCCGTCCATAATTTGAGAAAATAGTACTAAAGTCTACATTTCCTTGATTAATTGCAGTATTTCTATTTTTAAACATTTGTTACTATAAGTAGAAATTGAAAATGAATAAAATATGTTTAAAGTAAACTCAATCAATAGGAACCTCTGCTCATTATTGCATTCCAGATATTGCTCTTTTGTTCTTGTCAGTCATATTATGTCAGTTTCAGTAAATGACAGTTAGTCTTTCAATTGTCCATCTCTAATTAGAGAAATAGTGGAAAATCTACATTTCTTCGTTTACTTCATGTCTAATTACTCAAGCCCTAGTGGGACTTGAGTTATCTAAAACGATGCTAGGTCATCGATTTACTCAGTTTAAAAACACAAAAATATATTATTTTTGTAGATAAAAATATTTCTAGAAACAAAAATGAAGCTTATCTTGCAAATGTCTGTATATTTAAAGATATTAAGTGTTAAATATCGGATTCTATTCTATGGCGAATGAACAATGAGGGAAGTTCCGCAGCCGCAACAGTTTCTATACAGAGATTTCGCGCTTTCCTTTAGGAATCTCAGGTACCTTTTTACAGTCGCCGACAAAGCATCATTGAACGAGTCCACTGCAGACTCTGAAAGGTGACGCAGGTTACCCAATCGTTAACACATTTTACAATGCATGGCCAGAAAATGTATGGCTGTACCTCCAACTAAAATTGCTTTTCACGAGCCTGCAAATGATGTGTACTTTGAGTGACAGTGAAATAACAGCACAAAAACAATGTTAAATTCTCATATTGTCTTAAGCTTTGGTAACGGAACCTATATTATAATAACTTCTTCTGGATTCGTACGGAATATGTATTGGACATGTCGCTTAGCTAGATACACCCCATCGTCTCAAGCCAAGGTCCAGAGTAGGAGAGGATCGTACATTTTGGCCGTGGTTTGCAACGATGGACGAACCAGTAGTCACGTGGATTTCTTGGAGCCCGGAGCCCCCCCCCCCTTTGAAAACTTTTCTACAGGCTTCTAGCAAGCTATTTAGATTGATGTATATATTGAATGTAATGTTCGTCATTAAGCAAAAAATATAAAAAACAAAAACCTATACAGTTTGAAGTCTACTAAATGTCTATATAAAAAAATTTCATTAAATTAAGAAACGGCAACGTTACTATGCTCTATAAAAGTGTGTCCGGTAAATTCATCTTAAAAAGTAGTACGATTAATTATATTTCTTCTAATTAAATTCAAAATATGAATTTTGTTTCATGTAAATGATGTTTATTCAACAGAAGATTGAACTCAATAGCCTCATCTTATACCACTTTTGGATATTAATGACACTTCCTCATTGACTTTCTACAGCTTGAGTATTTCTGACGTTTTGTCAGTATATAGTTGTTTTAGACATTTGTACTATTGATAGAAATGAGAGTCTATCCTCAATAATTTGTGAGTTATGATATTCCTTGTTCTTATTGATGAAAAATTTAATTGGTGAGATCCGTATGTTTATTATTATGTTTCAATGGAGCTTCTAAACGATAGAAAATAGTCGTTTTTCAACATCCCTGTGTTTATTATTATGTTTCAATGGAATTTCTAAATGATAGAAAATAGTCATTTTTCAACATCTTATGAGACGTCTTTTTTTAGGCATTTGAAGCTATAAATAGACCAGAAGTCTCTGTCGAGACTGAAGCTCTACTGGTTTGTACTTATAACAAAGGAAGAGGAAAGTAAGCATTTGGGACTTGCAACTTTACAACAGCAATAAATAGAATAATGATCCTTGATTGCTTCTCTTTTTGTGGCAAGATATTGCAATAAGACTACAACTGTAGGAGTAGCTTTTAATAAACTTTTACAGTATTTTCAATTTTTTAGTTACCATGACAATATCATTTATCAACTATTTTTTTTTCAAAATAAACAAAAACAAAAACAAACAAGCTAATTCGGAGAATTTTGTCCATTGCTTTTAGGGAAAAAGTAAACCAGGCGCAGTTCGAGGGAGGGGAGGGGGGTCGGATCCCCCTGACTGAATTTGTAAAATTATTAAATGTATACATGTATACGTGCACACATTTCATACTGGGTCAGCTGACAGGAGTGGTATCAAATATCCAATTTCTCAACAAAAAAAACCCATTGAATTATTAGTATCATGAGCATATAAATATAACCTGCTTAGTTTGTAGATTCTACACACACCAAAATTATATTCATGTAATGCTGAAACAAAAAATATACCATTTGTTTTGTTAAAAATGCAGTGCTTTTTTCATGTTTAAATGTTACAATCTAGTAGCTTTCAGACTGCACTACTGCATTGGATGTTGGAAATAGATTTAATACAGATTATTTTTTCCTGATTAGAATAGAAAATGATATAGATTTAAAAAGAATTATTTAAACACGCATTTGAACGAAAATAAAATAAATCAAGCGTTTATAACTTTCAATGTCCATACTGAACGCAATAAAAAAGGAGTTGTTAGAAAACATCAAATGCATTTGAATGCACATTTCACAGAAAATAAATCAGTTTGATTCGTATTTTAAAGGAAAACAAATTATCGTTGCAATAAATACGATGTGTAGTATTTAAAAGTGAAATTAATCACAGCCTCTAAGTCGCGTGTCCACTTGTTATGAACGCTAAACATGTAGCTAGAGAACGAGTACCTTGTGTACACGAGTGAAAAACGTGTCCTAATTTGAACTCATGTGTACACAAAGGCTGGTGACGTAGATCGCAAATATGTGTACACAACCATGTGCTCAATGACGCCTACTAAATAACAGTGTCCAAAGCCGTCAAAGCCTGTTATGAACGGAAGCTAGGGTGAGAATTTTTTCATGGTGTTAAAGAGCATTTATTGTTTGAAATGAGTGGAATGGCATAAACTTATTGTAGTATGAACATTTATTAATCTATATAAGGAAGCGATATGGTTTTTTGAGAAAATTAAAGCCAGAAATGCTTTTGAAACGAAACGACAAAAACGCCATGCAGCATGTGTCCTTTTTATGAACAACAGTGTAATTTTAACTGTACGGAACATAATAACAGTTTCGGCATGCATAGACTAAACAAATAAACAAAATTTGTATCTGTCACCTGAACAAATGCTGATCTCAGTGCAAGTCAGAACACAAAAATTGGTTTTGGATTTTTAACTTTGTTCATAACAGAGACGACTCGAACTTGATTTTGACATGTATCTAACGTTATGCACGAATAAAGAAGGCCAAGTTTTCTGCTTTAATATTTCACACAGAAAATAAACCTAATTAAAATCTCTAAGACAATCAATATGAGTGAATTTTGCTTTATTTAAGTAGCACAAGGTGTGGGAATTTTAAAACAAGGTATTGTTCATAACTAGACCCTGTAATGGATAATATTGAAATCAGACCAAAACGTAGAGGGAGTAGGATTTCGAAAAATTGTTAAAAAATTGACGGACGGACGCCGGACGCATTACTTTCGCATAAACTCTTCTGGTCTCTGACCAGTAGAGCTAAAAATGGAATTCCCTTTAAAAAAATTTGCATAGTAGTTATTGGTGTCCAGTTTGTGTAATGAGAAAATTGACTTTTACAGTTCTCAAAAAATACCGAATTTCCCATTTTTCCCATTTTCAAAAACTAGTCATTTTCCAGGACCTTTTTAGCTCACCTGAGCCGAAGGCTCAAGTGAGCTTTTCTGATCAAAATTTGTCTGTCGTCGTTTTCGTTAACTTTTCACATTTTCATCTTCTCAAGCCAATTTCAACCAAACTTGCCACAAAGTATCCTTGGGTGAAGGGGATTCAAGTTTGGTCAAATGAAGGACCAAGCGCTCTTCAAAGGGGAGATAATTATGAACTAGTGAAAAATTAATGGCATTTTTAAAAAATCTTCTTCTCAAGAACCACTGGGCCATGAAAAATGAAACTCATGTGGAAGCATCCTCAGGTAGTGTAGATTCAAGTTTGATCAAATCATGACCCCCGGGGGTAGGGCGGGGCCACAATGGCTGATCAAAGTTTTACCTAGAAATATATAGGAAAATTCTGTAAAAATCTTCTCAAGAATAGCAAAGCCATGAATGGTCATATTTATATGGAATCATCTTCAGGTAGTGTAGATTCAAGCACAAGACGAAAGACCACCTTTAAGCAATCGCTTAATGGTAGCTTAATGGTGACTAAATGGTGGCTTAAAGAAGTTAATTCCTTTAAGCCACCATTAAGCTGCAACTTACAGGTGCTTAATGTCCAAACTTCATTAAGCTACCATTAAGCCACCATTAAGCTGAGCTTAATGGTGACTTAATGGTCAACCCTCATTAAACTTTTACGCATCTTATATAGAATCTTTGAACTAACTTTTAGTTATTTTAATATCATTTACGCAAAATCTATTCCAACTCGTAATTTTGTCTCGGTCATAATTTCTACGAGTTTTTTGTCAACATGCATAAACTTTATCACAGGGAACAAAGTTAGCTAATAGCCACAGGGGCTTGCTCGAGGTGTCTAATTTTTTTTAAAAATCATTTACAGTGATAATAAAACAAGACATCCTGTATCAGAACCGTATATCATTTTTTTTAATAAATCATTATTACATGCGTTGTTTATATTTTTAGTGTATATGATTTTTAAAATAAATAATTATTACACACCGTTAGCAAGTCCTTGTGAAATATCTTAAATTTACAATACCAAAAATCAATTTGTTCTTGAAATTATCTATATTAATGAACACAAAATATATATTACTTTTTAAAAACGAAATGTTATTTTTATTTCAAGTGTTAAAAGAAACATTCCGCTACAGAATTCACAGGAATATAACTATATAATCTCATGAAAAAAAAATCTCTGTCCTTTTTTTTGGGGGGGGGGGGGCTACTGGTATACAAATGTTTAGTTTTCAAAGATTGACTTTTACCATGAAAAACTTTGTAATGGCTTTTACATCATGAATAATTCTATTTAATTCGTTATTTGTTTTTTTAATAATGCAGCTGTAAGTATCTGATAAAATCTAGTCGGTCTTCAATGATTGTTATTTCAAAATCGATTTTCAGAGGAACGGCCGATCAGACTAAACATGACATCCGACCAGATGTATACACATTGAGAAACGGGGTAAGATTAACAGATGATCAGTGTACAGTAAATCGACTGGTCAGACAATAGACCTTAATTAGGTGTCCCCCCCGTCCCCGGTTAACTAACGGGAAACTATACATACACAACGGTACACTGACAGATTTTAATGATCAATTATTTTTACAAAATTTAAATTTAACGCAAGCATATAACAAATTAAAAATTATGATTCATCGTAAAAAGTCAATTATTTTGATACCCATTATGATACAAAAAGAATTGAAACTGAATATGATATTCTAAAAAAAGTTTTTGTAAACGTAATTAACCAGGTAACTCTTACGCGAGGATTGTCACTAAATTGTTGACACAGGAACCGTTAATATCCGCAGTATATTAAAAATAATAATAGAATCTGTTTTTTCCTCTTTCTTTTTCGATGATAGATTTTTGTGTTTTATCCATAATTAATTTATTTTCAATCATGATACAAAATTTTCGAATAACAGAGCGAAGAACTCGATCACATTACATCAATCTAAAAGCCGAACTCAGTGTAGAAATATTAATGTGTTATAAGCCTTTCAAAAAGATCCACAAATAAAATTGTTTATATTTTGATTAATAAATCAATGCAAAACTTTTGGAAATGTTCGACAAAATACTAGTAAATACCTTTACAAGTCCAAACAAATTTTGAAAAAAATAAAGGTTAAATATTTAATATTTTTCTTATATTACCAAGAGCGGCGATAGCCTCATGGAGAAGGCGTTCGCCTTGCAACCCTAAGGTCATGGGATCGCGCCCCGACTGTGGCCTTTTTTTTTTTTTTTTTGAATTTTGAATTTCGTTTTTTTTCATTATTTTTACCAAATCAAGATAAGTGCGAACTCTATTGATAACAAATTAATATAAAAATAATTTTTCACCCATATAAACAATATTATCGACTGCGTAATGTGACTTAATGGTGGTTTAATGGTGGCTTAATGGTAGCTTAATGGTAGCTTAATGGAGTTTGGACATTAAGCACCTGTAAGTCTAGCTTAAAGGTAGCTTAATGGTGACTTAATGGTGGTCTAAAAGTTACCATTAAGGACCTGTAAGCCACCATTAAGCTACCATTAAGCTACATTTAAGCACCCATTAAGGACTTTGAGTTGGCTTAATGGTAACTTAATGGTGGTGTAAATGTTACTTAAAGGTGCTTAATGGTGACAATGGTGACTTAAAGACAAACATTAAACCACCATTAAGGACCTATAAGCCACCATTAAACCGGACTTAAAGGGTGTGTTTCATCTTGTGAAGTTTGTTCAAATCATGACCCCCAGGGGTAGGGCGGGGCCAAAATGGTCGACCAAAGTTTCACATAGAAATATATAGGAAAAGTCTTTTAGAATCTTCTCAAGAATAACAAAGCCATGATTGGTCATACATGAATTTATATGGAAGCATTCTCGGGTAGTGTAGATTCAAGTTCGTGCTAATCATACCCTCTCACCTTTAAGGAATGGTTGGGACTACTTTTGGGTTTAAACTTTTCAGTAAGAAACTAATTTCTGCTTTTATGCTAGCCACAGTGCTCAGGTGAGCGATGTGGCCCATGGGCCTCTTGTTTTTAAAAGTGAGGTTATTTCTGGAATAACCGATTACATGTCCTGTGTACCTTAACAGTTGTTTTCTTATGATACAATGATTTATATTTGAGTTTACTACATAAAGAGAAAAATGCATTTACAATTCCTCACATTTTGTGTTTTTACTATGTGTAAAAGAACCAGTTATGGCAAAATTCAATGGTTTCGTCTCCATGGCAACTGAGTGCACTTTTGAAACTTCTAACACCTGCTGGTGGTGCAAATTTCATTAAAATCGGAGAAATTTCTTTTCCAAGCTCTATAGTATAATCTTTGGTGCTTACAGAGAATAAATGTTAATTGCAACAAGCTATTTAAGAGAATTTGTGTCCCCCGCTTAGGGAAAAAAGAAGAGCATGCGCAGTTCGGGGGTGGGGGGTGGGATCCCCTCCTGAATCTGTAGAATTATTGAATGTATACATGTATATTGAAGCAAATTTAGAAAAAAAAGCTAATATGGATATAAAAATGTGTGAATTTAATTTTTATTATGCGTATAGAAGATTCTTTTTACAGAATATTGATCACACTTTAATGATGATTTTATGCGTTTGTACAAGCCAGACGTTATAACCTTTTCATTTCACATGCTGAGAACTATCATTTAATGAAAAAAAATATTCAAAAACGAATATATGGATCGTCCGGGAATAGAAACCGGGACCTCTCACTTTTTAACCTGAGAGTCATACCCCTACACCACGGAGGCACTTTGCTTCTTTCTTAAATTATATGAAAACATAGACGTATATATTTACGTTAGATATTGTGAAAATTTTACACAATACATGGTGTCTAATTCAGCCTTTACTAAACAGTTCTAATAAGAATGAAAAGTCTGCCGACAACCTGTATGATACGTAATAAGTCTCTACATGCTCTCTGCTAAAAATAGTGCTAAGCGACATTTAATACAATACTCATAAAACAAACGGAGTGGGACACGTTGAGAAGGGTGAGAGGGGCCCTAAAAAGTATAAAATTTCATTGCAAACGCTCAAAATCTTCTTGAGATATCGCCTGGAAAAGAAAGTGTTACACACAGACGGAATGTATAAATTTACGACCTTGAACTGTAACCTTCTTACCTCAAAATCAATAGGGATCTTTCTTAGGCCGCAGGGAAATTTTATTTAAAATTTCATTTCAAACACAGAGGATTCTCGAAATATCGCGCGAAAACGAAAGTGTTAAAACAGACAGAATTAATGACCTTGACCCCAAAAACAATAGGGTTCTCTTTGGGCCATAGAGCGTTGCTGTGCAAATTTTCACTGCGAAAACTCAAAGGGTTCTCAATATATCGGGAGGAAACGAAAGCGTTACAGAGAAATACGTGAGGACGGACGGACAAACTGACCCAAATTAATATCCCCACTTTCAGTGAAATTGGCGGACTAAAACTAAAAAGCTTCTTACGAAATCGCCCGGGAATGAAATTTTAACACACACACACAGAAGGTATGAACTTGCTTCCTAAAACCTTTGGGCTTAAACATAAAGAGAGGTCTCCCTCACGCCATAAAGAATTGTGGTATAAAATGTCATTGCAAATTCTCAAAGGCTTCTCGAGATATCGCGCGGAAACGGAAGTGTTAAGTTAGGGGGGATATTCCAATTTATGATCTTGACTATTTGATCTCACAATAAATAAGGGACCTTCCACAAGTTGTGTAAAATTTCACGGGAAAATTCAAAGGTTTCTCGATATATCGGGTGGAAACAAAAGTACAAGGCATGGAACAGGCAGTCGGACAGGTAGACGGACGGACGGACAGAAATTAATATACTGAAGCGCGCTAATAAGTGCATTTGGCATCACATCTTGTCCGTTTTTCGTTTTCTTTTTGGCAAAAACATGCTCCTTGACACGAGGTCCTTGTAAAAGACTAATGCCCCCTCCCCGAAATAATTACAATGTCTCTTGTCCAAGGGACTTGCCTAAAAAATGACTCGATCGTACCCAAAACAAATCTCGGTCTACATATTTTAATGTTAAATCCTAATACTAAATTTCATTTCATATGCAACCCCTGCAAAAAAAATGAATAGAAACTGCAAATGATTAATTATTTTTCTAAGTTCTTATTCCAAGAGGCATAACTCTATCCAAAACAGTTCAATCGTAAATGGTAAAACAGAATTTGACCTTATATTATTACTCCCCTATCTGTGAAACCGGAGGAGGCTATAGGTTTCCCATGTATTTCTGTCAGTCTGTCCTACTTAGTTTTCCGAACTTTTTTCCTAAACGCTTGCAGATATGGTGATTTTTGGTATGTGAGTGTATCTTTTGATGGGTTACAGATCAAGTTTGAATTTCCTTTTGCTTCATATATTTTTGACGATATTCTGGCATTTTCAATTTTTTATAATTGGTTTAAAATCGGGTTCATGATGCACTTAATCAATGTTTCAAAAAAACTTGTATTCAAGGGTGACCCCGTTAGGAGACGTATTGCTTATGCAATACTCTCAGAATGCTTGTTATGATAAATCTGTATATGAAATTTTATTTCAATATGTGCAACATCAGCAGAAAAAAACATGAACGGAAACTGCAAATAATTGAAATTTTTGTTCTCAAAGGGGCATAATTCTGAAATGGCCCGATAGTACCCAAAACAGAACTTGATCCCTAGATATTCTAACGATAAATCTTTATACAAAATTTCATTTGAATATGTGCAACTTCTGCAAAGAAAATGAACGGAAACTAATGAGGGACCACCAGACAGACCGACCGACAAACAGCAGCAAAGCAATATGCCCTCCCATCTATGAAAGGGAGGGGGGTAAAAAAAAATCTTCTCATGTCTAAACTATAAACGAAGAATACACAAATACTTTTTCTGAGATGTCCTATTTTACAATAGTTATCTGTCCTCTTCCTTTCAGTATCTGTAGCACATTACAGTTTTGGTTTTGTGAAAAAGGTGACAAGAACGAACTATGATCGACCTCATATATTCTCGGCACAAAAATAATAAGTAAAGAGGGCATTTCTATTTACATCAAGTCAATTGAGTCCACATGTAGATTGCTGCCGTGCCATTTGAAATATTGTTATAATCCTAGATTAAAAGCAAGGTGTCAGCTACTAACAAACAAAATTCAACAGAGGCATTCCTCACAACTAAGGTTTGTTTACAGCGCCGATTAAATACAATTTATCATATAAATGTCACAGATTGTCAATCATAAGAAGCTTGAAGGATTCTGATGGACTATAATTTTCACAAATATCGAATTACAATGCCTCATGCCTTAAAAAAATTGAACATAATCTTAATAAAATTCATGATTTTAACGAGGTATCAGGCCACTTTAGTTCATGATTCAGTCTGGATACACTTTATAATGCTCCAAGTGGGGTTGTTTCAGTGCAAGAGCATGGTATATAAATGTATTTTATCTCATTCTAGACTCCCATCTCTAAAAAGTCTACCACTGCAGCAGGACAGTATAAAATGCTTACGACTTCAGTCAAGTAGAAGACTTGTTTCGTCACCAAAAGGCAAGAAAAGCACCATGGGTAAGTATTGAAATTGTTAGTAAATTTGTTATTAACTTTTGGTTTTTTCAATTTATTGAATTAACAAAATTTACTTTATAACTGAACTTTATACTATTTTTAAGTTAAATTTGTTCAATATCAAAGAAAAAGTTAAGGTCAAGCATTGAAGCAGATGAAGAGTTCTCATCAATATGTATTAGCATGTGAAATATTATCATAAAAATATCAGAAATAAAATGTTTGAAAGAAAAGAAATTTAGAATCAAAGTACTCAGAAGTACAGAGAGCCGGGCTCATTTACAGAGTAGAATGGATTTCTTACATGAATCACGTTTATATTCTGATGAAAAAATTATTTTAAAACTATCAATATAAATGATAAGACACTGACAGTGAGTTTTTCAATCCTAATACCACGGTCCGATTTCGATTTCGTCAGAATCAGAATTAATCTGGTACCGCAGCTGAATGTAAACAAACAGGCAAGTCTGGTCCCTTCTCCTGCTTTACCTCGTATGTGTAGAGAACTAAGGTAACACTGATTATCAAAAATCCTTACGCTAATGAACTATGTTCTTTGACTTATGAAGTTTTCAAAGTCATTACTTCTAATGTTTATTTTATATAGATAAAACTTCGTTTTATTTTTGTTGCTTTATTTAGCGTTTGTATTATCTCAAAAGCGGTTGAGAGTAAGAACTATATTTTTGCGCGTAACTTTAAAATGGCGACTATGGGGTCAACATCCTGCCTTGAACAGGATCACATAAGCCGGCAATTGCTCTTTGAGCAATAAGCCCGGCTAAAAAATGAGGTTCAAGTTCATGTCAAGGTTTAAAAAAAAATGAAAGTAAATAGTTCTGAAAGTATGTATCAGCAGATTTGTTGAAATTATCCTTAACAAGTCCTTAACATGAAAATGTGAGCTCTGCATTAATAAGTTGTGACCCGACGTGTTTCCCGTGTAGTCAAACGTATAGTCACTGCGATACAGCTAATAGGTACTTGTGGACAGGAACACCCCCCCTCGCCAGTGCTCCAAGTCACACTTCCTCTTAGGTCGCAAAATGGCGACCTAAAATTTTTTTTGGTCGCCATTTCAGAATTTCTGGTCGCCGTAATCAAAAAAATACATCTTGTCAATAAAACTTGATAATTTAAATAAGGATATGTACTATGTCTTTATTATATCAAAGATTACTTATTACTGTTACTTTAAAAATTTGCTAGTTTGGCAGTGGATGAAATATTTTTATTGAAAACAAGTACCCTTATGTTTGTACAGAAGAACACAAGTAATCTGATTACAGAAATAAAATTTTATCAAATGAAAATACAAGCCTGACAGCTTTTGACATAGGACCTGCTGTTTGTCATGTTTACTTACTACTACGTACCAAACCCATTCCACAGTCATTATAAATGCCGCCAAAACAGTCTTTATTAGCATGATTCATTGTGATATCCAAGTAATTGACTAAATGCTTCAATAACAAGGTCGGATCTTAGGAAGTTTACAAAGTTTGGATGCCATTCTATCAGGAACATTATTTATACACGTCTCTGGTTCTATCAAACTTTGTACAACATGCTGCCATAACATTGCGTGATCCAAGTCCATGCGGCGTTTTGTAAAGTGTATTTAAGTATATGTCTTCAAACATTTTCTTGATAGCGAATCTTTACAAATGAAATCTCGATCCCGATCTTAAAAATGGACGTTTCCAGCCCAAATTTTCTCAGTCGCGAAAATGCGAGTGTGTTTTCATTTTTTGTCGCAAAATCAATTTTTTAGTCGCAACTTGGAGCACTGCCTCGCCCCCCAATTTTCAACCCCACGGCATTTTTGACATTTATTTTCTCCACAACTTACATTAGTACAATTATTCATCATGTGTTCCATAGGACAAAATCGTGAAAACCCCAAAATAATCTTACCACAAAAAATACCCAACTATACATTATAACATGAAACATAAGGAGATAACGAACAATATTCAAGATCAAACGTCCATAAAACAATACAAAATAGGAGCAGAGCAAATATGGACCTCCAAAACATCAGGGGTGGGATCAGATGCCATGGAGGAGTGAGCATCCCCTGCCGACCGGTCACACCCGACGAGTGCTTCTTGTCATGACCGGGAAATAATCAGTTGTCAATTCAGTGTATAAATAGTGGACTAACAATTGGTCAGTCAGCATTTGACTCATTGATAAATTGTACTTGCTGACAAAAACATTATATCGACCATAGAACTGACAAAATGATGAATTTCTGAGAGAAAGGTATGCCAATCCGGTTTATTTACATTGTTCCCCCACTGGTCTTTCTGGGTTTAAAACGCATTTATTTTATTCTAAAAATGTCGATTTGAAACAAGGGCTCTTCATATATTTCTGTCGTAGTCTATGGTATCGGATTGACTCTGCATCTCATAAGAATCCTACTACAATTAATCTTACAGAGCATTCCAGTCAAAGCGTTGAAAAATCCTTGGGTAAACATAACGGAAGTGCATCAAGAATGTTGCACTTATTACGATAAGAGAGAGAGTTTTGGCATGACAAATTAATCTCTTTAAAAGGTGTTAATATAAAACGTAAATATATCCTTTTTGCACTTCTGGTCGCGAAGTAAGGACTCAATCCTTACCACGCGGGTTCGAATCCCACTGTGGGAGTCATTCTTCGGATGAGGCCGTATCAACAGAGGCCCCGTGTCGCTGTAGGTGCTTACAAGAAAAAGATTCCTCCCTGCTCAAAGTCCCCGAGTGACGAGTATATAAAATTTGCAGCTCTCCACCGGCAAGTGGTGGCGTCTCCATATGAGTGAAAATTCTCGAGAGGGACGTTAAACAATATACAATCAATCAATCATTATGCACTTCCGTTGCTTTATCTATAGCATTAGTTTTTTTTTTAAGTAATTTTATTTACTATTATTTACTCATCGAGCTGTCGATGGATTTTCCCGTTATAACCCGATCATGGCAATGAGCACATGGCGGCTGTCACTCTTCCTTGGCTCCTGATCCCTCCATACTACGTTAAGGATTCCTATAAGACTGTGCGAAGTTTCGAAATTATTTTGGCGTCACTATACAAATGTATCATTGCAAATAGTGTTCTTTTTCATACACATCAAAAGTGTTTCCGATAAATATTAAGATAAATGTATATTTAGCTTAACTTGCTGTAAAACTTCTTATGAAATCGCTGTACCGAGAGAGCTGGCGTTTTTTTTTTTTGACGCGAAGTTTCGTTTCTCAGTATTTGAGTCGTTGATAAAGGTATAATGAAAAAAACCATTTAACGAAGACTTAATGTTATCTGACCACAATGGAGACATATTCATGTACGTATAAATCAATACTTTGTAGTTTCAATAGATTGTAAATGTATAAACCTCGCACAAAGCCGCAGTAAGCCTATATTAATGACACTCATAGGAAATACGCTGTTCAATGTTCCGCGGGAAAATGAATATAGTGTTCGATTTAATTTCTAAACAGTACAAGCTCTATTATATTTCTTCTGTTTTACCAAAGCGACTTCACTAACCTCAGGTGTTTGCTACGATACAAAATTAACAAGAGGCCCACGGGCCTTATAGGTCACCTGAGTATCATGTAACAACTTTCCAGCGATTGTATTTGGTTAGTGTTTTAATCCAAAAGCCATGAAATTCACAAATTTTGAAGGAGGCACCATTGCTTATCAAAGGGCAGATTTCAAAGCATTAATTTGTTTTTAGTCAAAGTACCCCCCTGGTACCCCTGACCCAGGGGCCCTGAAATTATCTATTTTGAAAGAGGCCCCTTTCCTCATTATAAGGCCAGCATTTTTTTTTATGTTTAGGTTTAGTTATGAACATGAGAATAAAAAAGTCCCGAAGGAGAAGGAAATAAAATTTTTTTTTGATAAATCAATTAATAACATTTGTACATTCTTTTTTTTTTTGCTATTCTAATAGGCTCCTTACCACTGGACACATGATGCTTAGACTGTAAGCTATAACAGAGACCTAAACAATGTCGCTGGCAATATGCAATAGCTACCACGGGCAGTTTAAAACCTTGGGGAGGAAAATAATTTACAGACAGATACTTTTGAAACGAATACATAATTATCTCACCAGCATGTCATTGTGCAACAAAGTCGTCAGCATTTTATTTGTCCTTTGAACGGGTGAAACGTTTTGAATGGCACTCGTATCGATGAATTTTACACTAAACCAAGCTATCTTCTCAGATGTAGCTTTATTTACCCGCCGTTTCGTCTTAAAACCGGAAGTGCGAGTTCGTAAATTTCAAATCTCGATCCCGACTCAAATTTGACATCGGAAAGAAAAAATTGTTTTATTTTTTTCTCAAAATTCAAAACCTTGAATGGAGGGTGTGTAAAACTGAAAATAAAAATAAATCCTAGCCTTAAATATGTAATTAGATCATTAGTATATTGACCAGGAGCAAAGGATAAGATGTTCAAAGAATTCATGCAATTCACTATATAATCATTAGAGCCCCATCCTAAAACAAGAACCCCTGACCCTGGGGCCATAAAATTCACAATTTTGGTAGAGGCACTCTTGCTCATCATAACTATGTACTTAGTTAGTTTATTTAATACCCAGGAGCAGAGAAAAAGATTTTCAAAGAATTCATGTATTTTAACTATATAATCAATAGAGCCCCGCCCTAACACCAGAACCCCTGACCCTGGGGCCATAAAATTCACAATTTTGGTAGAGGCACTCTTGCTCATCATAACTATGTACTTAGTTGGTTTATTTAATACACAGGAGCAGAGAAGAAGATTTTCCAAGAAATAATGCATTTTCACTTCCTACTTATTTAGCCCCGCCCTAGCACTAGAACCCCTGACCCCAGGGCCATGAATTTCACAATTTTGGTAGAGGACTCATTGCTGATTACAATCATGCAAACAGTTTGACTGCTTGATGTCCAGGAGTACAGTGCAGGGAAATAATTTTGTTACAGCATCAATGCTGATTTTGGTGCTTCCTATGCTTGCTGATTTTGATGCTTCCTTTGCTTGCTGGTTTTGATGCTAGTTATCCTTATCCTGATCCTGGTTTGATCCTTATCCTGATGCTGGTTTGAAACTAGGTCAATGCTAGTAATGCTACCGGAAGTAGGATTATCCTGCCGGAAGTGGATAATTCAAAAACAGCATCGCTATTTTAAGCCATTTAAAATAATTTTTGGGGTAATTTCTATTTGTAATTTGTATTAAATCACTTTCCTTTATCTGTTTTCACTTTTTACCGAAAAAATTAGCGATTTTTAACGAATTTCGTTTTGTCGTATTGCAATCGTAAAGAAACAAAATGGCGACATAGTGGGAGTTGGAAGTAAATCTTCATCTTGCGAAGTTATCGTAACGTAGTTATTTTATAATGATTGCAGCTAAAATGCGATGATTTATCCTTTTTGTGATGCGATTTCAATAGGTGGAATAGCCCTAGTGTGTGCAACGTGTAATCATGGAAACGTGATGGACAATAAACATGATGAAGTTAATGTCAAATCCAGATGAAAATTCATTGCGTGTCCTGTGAATATTTTAGCGAAAATATTATGCTTTAGCCTAAAGGAAAAGTCGTAATCCAAGGAACCAGTAGATCATCAGTACAGTCACTACAACCACTCAGAGGGTATGTAAACAATGTTTTTTTTAAAATAAGATTACATAAAAGTGGTAAAGATTATGTGAAACAGCATCTTCGCTAGCCAAGGGTGACGATCCACGGTGTTTCTCTATTCACAACAGATTTAGTGTTACAAAAAATTAAAAACTCAAAATTCTGAGCGATTGAGGCATTTAAACTGTTAAACCCATGTGATTTTAAAGGTCAATTTTTACAACTGAATAAAAAATAAATGAATTTTTTTTTTATTTAGAATCTGCAGATGCAGTATTCTCTAGTTAATCCACAAAGTATCAAGTCAAATAAATTATACATAACCCATTGTTGCAACCACGGCCAAAATGTACAACCTTCTACCATTCTGACCGTGGTCAAATGAGAAAGAATGTTTTAATTGTAGCTCGATCATTAATATTTTGTAGCTCATTAAAATATTGACCATTTGCAAATAAAGCAAAGTAAGATATATTACTTTGATCATGATACCCAGTCGCAGTGTAAGAAACACTGTTGAATGAATGTAAATTGTTCATTTCAATTGGGATGGAAAGAAACCCATGTTCACTTACAATGTCATATGACGTCACAATAAAGACTGGGGCATCAAGATAAAGATTAGGAAATTTTTTGATCAAGCAGCCACGAGCAGAAGAGCTTTATATTCATGCTTACAACAATGTGGTAATGTACATATATAATCTGACCGATTGATAACCAAGTCCACTCAAACGTAGTACATGTATTTCAACTTTTGAACCAATCTAGAAGTCAACTCTTAAACAATAGTATGCATGGTTACGGATTTTATCTTTGCAGTCTTAGTTAGGCTGTACCCTATCATGTACTGTCCTGTGTCTGGTTTACGAGTAGAATCTAGATTGTACTGAAGGCTTTAAACAGATATATAATTTTTTCAGAAGGCAGATATGTATGACTATCTATCCTGATATTTGAGCTACAATACAATGTCAATATGTATCAAATATTTGAATTGGTCATGTTGATCAGAAAGTTCTTTTTTGTATTGAACAAGATGTGTTTGTGAAACACTGTGCGACCGGCGGTAACAAAGTTAAAAAAAACTGTTTTAGCATATAGGTCACAGTCTAGGTCATAAGGTCATTGATCTCAATGTCATTTGAAAGAACTTTATTAGTGGAATATGCATACCGAGTATGAAGTCTCCATCTCCTATGATTCAAAAGTTATGGTAAAAGTTCGAAAGTACTATTTTAAGCATGTAGGTCACAGTCAAGGTCACAAGGTCATTGAAGTTGGTGTTTTTTGGAAGAACTTTTTAAGTTGAGTACGCATGCCAAATATCAAGTCTTTACCTCTCAGAATTAAAAAGTTATGGCGAAAGTTCAAATTGACAATAGACAGACAGACAAACAGCTGAACAGATAAACAGACAGGACATAAACAATATACGCCTCAGATCTATCGATCCGGGGGCATAAAAATTTTAAGAAGAAACCATTTCTTCACAATTTTTTATGAATAATTTTCATTTGATTTAAAAGAATAAGCTGTATGTATATCCACTGTAAAACAAAATTACATGTATTTTATATAAGTGGTGAGAATTATTACTGGTAAGTATTTTTATATAAAAATTTTGATTTTAAAATATGTTTATCGTATATATATAATTAACACAAAATATATAAGTATAAACAAAAAAAATGCCTTATTCTTTTTGCGATATTTAAATATTTTTACATACATATTGATATACCATGATATACGTGTACTTAATCCTCACACAGAATCTTTATTATCGATTAATCATTTCAGCCTCAATGGCTCCTTTTAAATTTTACTGGAGTTAAAAGAGAAAAGATGAGCATGATGAGTGTTTGAAACTGTGATCATTACTTTGATATTAAATAGCCAAATTATGTTCAATTTGTAAAGTTACGTATTGTCATTGTGCCCCTATTTCATAGCATAAGTACTTTAAAGTTTTATTAGTGAGTGACAATTTATTTTCTTTTACCTGTAAAAAAAAAATTAATTGCTCTAAATGTGTAAAATTAAATAATTTCCTCCTCAAGTTTGTATTTTGTATACATGTATTTGTGTGATGTACACACTACTTACTGTATAAAGTTAACAACTGTAGTTAAAACTGTATTTATAGCATTGTTTTTTAATATTTGGCATTTTTTGAAATTAACCTAATTAATGTTTCATATTTTTCAGGCCCATGACAGAGTAAACAAAGCAGAAATTCCTCCAGGATTAAAGTATGCCGTCTTCTCTTTGGACCTAAATCCAGCTGATGAAATTCTATCTGTTAAAATAGTGAAAATTCAAGCCAGGAACTTCTGTTAATCAGATAATATTTCCATTTCTAATATTTTTCTCTGTGATAACTCTTTGAAAGTTGTCAGAGTTTATATCTTGATAATTCTGCCGGAATGTAAATTAGGCAGGTCGATAGGTCAGGAGCTAAGGAGGCCTTATACGCATGCAAATCTCGTGCGCATCTGTCTCTGTGTTTGACGCTAAGGAGGCCAGATATGCATGTAAATCTCATGCGGCTGCCTATGTGTTTGACGTCAGTGGGCGAGGACTGTTGAAATTGGCATGGAAGTCCTCGTGTGATTATAGTCTATGTCTACATTTTTAAAGTCTAAATCTACAATTTTATTTCACAATGAAATGGAAATATAAGGAATCACTGTCTAGTTTTGAGAGTATGCCAGGGACATCAACAATAGTGGGAAACATGGGATAATTTTAGCATAACGGGCTTCGCCCGTTATGCAAATTATCCCATGTTTCCCACTATTGTTGATGCCCTGGCATACTCTCAAAACTAGACAGTGATTCCTTAAGTGGCATTAAAACCGTTGTGATGATGTGCGCCAAATCCATTGATGACATACATATACACATTTTAAAGTTATCTCCCACTTAGATCTAAAATGAAATGGACAGAATTTAAAGTTTAAGTGGATTTCAAGTGATTTGTGTATTGTACATAATTAGATATGAGATGTATATGTAAATAGAAATGCATCCCTGCTGTTTTGTACAATCTTACAAGTGTTCATGATGATTGCTCATACATTGATTGATTTTATAGAATAAATGAAAACATATATTTTTCAATAGTGTGATGTTTGTTTTAAGTATAATGTACTAATTGAGAGATACATGTTTATATGATATTCTGTCCAAGTTGTATTTGTAGTATAGTACATTTAAAAAAAAAAAATACTGCCCCTGATATTTTATTTTTGAGGACACCAACATTCCATGTAAATAGGCAATATTTCTGTTACATGTAGTGTTCTTATTGAAGCTGAATGAAGCATATATAATTCTTAATCGCATTTTCATGAATACTCTAAAAATAGATTTTTAGATCACTTGAAAAAGAATATCAAACACTTATTGATGACTGGTAAAATTTTCACTGATGTGTCAAGATTAATGAACTGTAATAACAAAAATAGTAATACCGGTGTGTCCTGATTCATTTAATTCTTTATTTATAAATCTGCAATAAGAGACTGAATGTGGGGGTAACACATTGTTATGTAGGGTTATGTAGGGTATTTTAGACTGAAGTAAATCATTTAGATACACAGAAATATAAGCTTGTAGTATTTTAAATGCCTGGGAAACACACTTTTTGACATTTTAAAATTATGTTCACTAGTATCCATAGGATTTTAAAACCAGTTCAGGGAATGAAAATGATTCCACCATCAGCATGAATTCATTAGGCCGAAATAAAAAATACTCTAATGACTTGTTTCCTGTCACCCGTCCTATCCTACATTTTACCCTCTGACCCTAAAAGTTTTTATTACATTTTTATTTTTTGGGTGACTATTTTCCTAAAGTACTAAAGTTGACCAACAATATTTACAGAACTAATACATCATAAGTGTACAGGATATCTTTACTTTATAGATCTTTATTAACAAACTTTCTTGTTATTACATACTATATGTTCTGGCAGTTCTGCATTCATTGAGTTTTGAAAATAAAATTTTTTCCCAAAATAAAATTTTTTCCCTACCTACCTACCCTAATTTTTTTGGTCAGGGGACAGGAAACAAGAGTATATTTTCTTTTGGCCTTATAGTGTGTTCGTTATAACCATGTTTTACTGTGTAGATATTTCTTCCCTTATATCATGATACTAGACAGTGTAATAAATACATTTTCCTAGTTGTTTAAGCCAGTAGTTTAAATCATCCAATATTTATATATGCTCTAGTGTACCATAGATTAAGAGTTTGCTGCTAGCCAGATAATTCTTTTCATCTTGATGATATACATGTGAAATTAAAACTGTTAATTAAGTACCGTACAAAACAAATTTCGCAATTTTAAAAATGAAAACTTAACACGCTTAACATGAAATTTACGGTAACATTTTCTATCAATTTTTCTGTTCTGTCTTAATTAACCGCCTTGGTAAAATGTTCATTTTCTGAAAATTTAGCAAAATCTTATATCATCTTTACCAAATTTTTCTTCTACCACTCCTTAGAAGCTATTAGTGCTGTATTGAGGCACAATATATTTGAAGTAGGAGACAAATTTAATAAAGATTATTTTATGTTTGTTGTAGAACAAAAAAGTACACATGTAAAATTCTAACTTCATGGAAACAATAAAAACAAAATTTCCAGTGTCTAAAAATTACAATTTATTTACAGTCAGTGCCAAGTTAACCAATGAAATTATAATATAAATGAAATTACAAAGTGTCCCATAACATCTTTTAGAATTTTATGAAATAGTGTAATCATGGAATTATTAGATTAATAGTTTTACAATTCATGTCCCATATTCACTCTTTTCACTTGTATTATATTATGTCAATAAAGTCAAATAAGTAAATGAATAGAATCATGGTGTTGGCATGAAGAAATGAAGTTTTTTTTTCTTTATCACCAGTATTTTCTTTCAACAAAATCACTTTCTAGAATTTTTTTTATTGTAAGTTATAAATCCACCATTACATCATACTGTTCATGTCCTCTACTGTCCCTGCCCTCTACTTTTAGGAATGAAGAACACTTGTCTTTTTTAAAAAGCAGAATTTTGTTTGAATCATCAGTCTCCGACATCACTGCATGTAGATTGTCCGGTCCTTTGAATGAAACTATATTAACCGAGTTCCAGTGTCGCAGTTCATGTAGGTGTTGGTACGAAAAAGATCTCTCACTTTTCAAAGGCTTTAGTGCTGAGTACAGGTTAAAATATGCATTCTATAAATTCTACATACAGAACATACTAGCTGCAGATCTGTAGCTCTTCGGAAAAAAAATATATTGAAAGACCAGAGAGATACAGTGCCACCCATTGAAAAAACTGTATATTTACATATGTATTGGCAGTATTGCGCACAAAAAAGTGCGCTTGGTTCTCAATTTATTTCTCCATGTTTTTAAAACTGTAATCTCAACATATTACTAACCATGTGTTCCTAACATATTCTTTCGCTGTTTCCACAACCAAACATTCCTCATAATTGTTGTTAATAGTCCTCCTGACCCTGATATTCTATTCATTTCGCTTATTTATACTGCCATTTTGGTTTCAAAGATAATTCGGTCCAATACGCTTCGTTCAGATGTCAACTACGAGAGTACTTGATTGAGGATAAAGGAATTTTTTAAAATCTTTCATTTTTTGCAATTGAGGTAAGAATTTAGAAGAATTAATCAAGAACCGAGCACACTTTTTTTGTGCGCAATAAATATACAGTTTTTTCAATGGGTGGCACTGTAGCTCTCCAGTCTATCAATATATTTTTTTCGGAGAGCTACAGATCTGCAGCTAAGGACATACAAACTACTTTGTATACACAATTTTCCACTATAAAGATGCTAGCTATTCATCAAACAAGGAAAAGAATATATACATGATGTAGTGAAAAAAGTTTTGAAATAAATGTATGCATATTTTCAAGCACAGATCCTCTCTCCTATATATCATAATTATTTTAGCTATTTCAAAATGATTTTTTGTACATACACAAATTCATTTTTCTGCACAAGTTTTTATAAAGTTTAAGAACTTTCGCATTAAAAAAATATTTACACCAGATTCATTAACATAAAATCAACTATTGCATTGGATTAATTATTACGTTTTGTTCATTACACCTCAGTCTATGATTAATTGATTGCAGATAATCTCGTCAAATGCACTGCGACTTTTATTTCTGACTTCCGTAAATTTAGAGGAAATTCGGATTGGAAAACTTCGTAGCATGTGTATGCCCATAAAACCCATTAGAATTTTGTAGTAATTAGTCATACTCGCAATATCATACTTTTATTATATTGTTTAACTGATTTTTCATGTGCAAGCCTAACTACTTACCCCTTTATCCCCGATCTCAATATCATCAATCCGTGGCGTGGCCTCACCAGTAGACTCCATAGCGTTTGGCGATCAGCTGATTCAGATTTGAAAATATCACGGGGTTATTGCTATTGAATTAATTTAATAATAATCTTAGGATTATATTGGCCAATTTGTCTGCAAGAAATACATTCTTTGTATTTATTTCCGACTGAAATAGGAATGTCTATTTGCGGTTTCGTTTTGTGAAAATCAAATCTGTAGTTTTAGTAAACCAGGATAATCCTGATTTTAAGTAGGTCAATGCTGGTTTTAAAATAGGTCAATGCTAGTTCTATCCTTTGCTTGCTGATGCTGATCCAAGTAATGCTGTTTTTTTAAATGCTGATGCTGATGCTAGCTCTATCCTGATCCTACTTATGCTGATCCTGATGCTGGTTTATGTAACAAAATTAGTTCCCTGCACTGTAAAGAAGAAGATTCTTAAAGATTGCATTAATTTTAGTGGTTTTGGCCCCAACCCTCAGGCCCCAGGGGGGCAGGGATCATGAAATTCATAATTTTTGTTCCCCTTCACCCATAGATGCTTTGTGCCAAATTTGGTTGAAATTGGTTCAGTGGTTGCAGAGAAGAAGCTGAAAATGTTCAAATGTTAACACGCGACGGACGACGCACGACGACAGACGAAAACGGATAGCAATAGGTCACCTGAGTTTACTCACGTGACCTAAAAATATGTATGACTACAAAGATTGTTAAATTGTTAAAGTTCATTGATGGAACTTTCAAAGGCGTAATTCCAAAAGGCGTCGTTAACCTAGCTGAGAGACCTGCGATGCTTAAGAGGTCCA
The DNA here is from genome assembly GCF_032062105.1 of Saccostrea cuccullata. NCBI lineage: Eukaryota > Metazoa > Mollusca > Bivalvia > Ostreida > Ostreidae > Saccostrea > Saccostrea cuccullata. The sequence goes on along the minus strand of NW_026929817.1, from coordinate 197,054 downwards.
TGCTTGCTTGGTGTTGCTAAAACGCGTAACGGAACGGAAAATTAATGTCAAGCAAATAACCTAGATTCGATAAAGGCCTAAATCAGACATATAAAACTATTCCTCATATAAAAGTCATATCTAATGGAAAATTATCGTAAAATATTATAAATTCATGAATCATGCACCCCTCAGATCTGGCACGTGTACGTGCAATGATCAATAAAATACGTTCTGTGATATGTGTACTAACTAGACTCAAATCCTGCATGATTTTCCATCTGAACGTTTCGTTCAATTCATGTTTTTAAAAAAGCTCAATCATAAAAAAAACTACTGTATTGAAATACGCGGAAGGAAAAAGGACTACCAGTATGTACAATCATGTATCTGTAAAGACAAAAAAGAACTAGTTTTGACATCCAGATTTTGCATGCAGTGGCAAATCAAGGAATCTAGAAAGGGGGGCAGTTTGGGGTCGGAGTAGGTGCCCTCAGCCACTGAAAAAATTGATTTAACTTTATGTATATATATCTTTAGTCACAAAAAAAGGGAATGGAAGGGGGGGGGGGGGGGTTCTTGGCCCCCTCTAAATCTGCCAGTGGCATGATATGCATTCAAATATGAATACCAGGGCATAAGAAAAAAATTCTTGCAAGGGAATTTAACAGCAATTTCTCCCTTTAATTGCATCTTTACAGACTTGAGATGAAAACGGGGAAACACAAAATGTTTAACGGGTCATTCTTGCTGCAGATCTGTAGCGTTATGGTTTTATATATTTGTCTTTGACCATAACGCTACAGATCCCGTGATGCAAAAGGTGCAATTTAAATTTTGGGGAGAATTTCTCACCTTTCTAGCATTGGTCAATCAACTACCTTTCACTAATTCTAGACACATTCTGTAGCCAATATGTATATTTTATCCACTTCCCAACCATTTATAGTTGTCTCTACAGGCAACTCGCTTGAAGTGAATTTTCAGCAATCCAAAAAATAATTCTTATCAAGCGAGTTTATCACTTGTAGAGACGACTATAAAGTGTTGGGAGATAGATATAATATACAGATTTGAAATAATGTGCCTAGAATTAGGGAGAGAAAGGTAGTAAACTGACCAATGCTAGAAAGGTGAGAAATTCTCCACAAAATTGCGCAAAAAATATTGCGCCGTAAATTGCACATTTTTTGCATTACGGGATCTGTAGCGTTATGGTCAAACACAAATATATAAAACCATAACGCTACAGATCTGAAGCTACTCAGCCTAGGGTCATTCATACCCCCCCCCCCACCACCAAAAAAACCACTTTAACTTCATTGACTGTACAGATGATACATTAATTTTACCACATTTAAGATTGACAACTCTATCTATATGTCCAGGAGTTTAATAAGATGGGAAGCGACTCTCTTTTGTATAAAATTTTAACAACCAGTCTAACACTCGAGGTCTTTATCTGAGCTTGCCGGAAAGGGGTGCTCTTATAATCTTAGGACTTTTTTATGCCCCCGTAAAAAAGTTTAGGGGATATATACCGGTAGTTTTTACTCTGTCCGTCCGTCTGTCTGTTTATCTGCAAAACCTTCAACTTTTGACTGGGTTTGAATATGCCTTTCATTTTTAGCTCTACTGGTCAGAGACCACAAGAGCTTATGCAATAGTAAGGTGTCCGTCCGTCTGTCTGTAAACAATTTTTCAAAATGCCACTCTTCCTACAGTTTTGGTCTGTTTTCAATATACATGTAACTTGGCACACAAGTAGGCTACACTAAGATACATGATGTAGTGCATCGGTTTTAAATTTCAATGAACAGTGTTGCAATGGTTACTAAAACTAGAATTTTTTGTGAAATTCCTTTAAAATGCAACGCCTCCTACAATTTTGGTCTGATTTCAATATAACTTGGTACACAAGTAGACAACACTAAGATACATAAAACAGTGCATACTATTTTTGATTTCGATGAACGGTGTTGCCATGTTTACTAAAAATGGAAATTTCTGTGAAATTCCTTTAAAACGCTACTCCTACAATTTTGGGCTGAATTCAATATAACTTGGTACACAAGTAGACAACATTAGTATACATAAAATAGTCCATCGATTTTTGATTTCGATGAACGGTGTTGCCATGGTTACTAAAAATAGAATTTTCTAAGAAATTCATTTAAGACGCTACTCCTCCTACAGTTTTAATTTGATTTCAATACAACTTGGCACACAAGTAGAGTACACCAAGATACACTAAATGATGCATTGGTTTTTGATTTCAATTAACGGTGTTGCCATGGTTACTAAAAATAGAATTTTCTTTGAAATTCCTTTAAAATGCTACTCCTCCTACAATTTTGGTCTGATTTGAATATAATTTGGCACACAAGTGGACAACAATAAGATTAATAAAATGGTGCATCGGTTTTTGATTTCGATGAACAGTGTTGCCATGGTTACTAAAAGTAGATATTTCTGTGAAATACTTTAAAAGTGCTACTCCTACTACAGTTTTGGTCTGATTTAAATATAACTTGGCACACAGGTAGAGAACACTAAGATATATGAAATGGTGCATCGGTTTTTGATTTCGATGAACGGTGTTGCCATGGTTACTAAAAATATAATTTTCTGTTAAATTCCTTTTAAATGCTACTCCTTCTACACTTTGGTCTGATTTTCATATAACTTGGCACACAAGTAGACTACACTGTGATACATACTAGTAATTCAGTGCATCAGTTTTTGATTTCGATGGACAGTGTTGCCATGTTTACTAAAAATAGAAATGTCTGTGAAATTCCTTTAAAACGCTACTCCTCCTACAGTTTTGGTGTGATGGCAATGGCTTTTTTTCTCTTTTTACAAGTACAAACCAGTAGAGCTACAGTCTCGACAGAGACTTCTGGTTCACAGATGTATTCCTTAAAGCAAGAACTTTCTGTGGGTACCACCAAATCTGACCCCTTGACCTTGGAGTTGAACACACTTTAACACCAAAATTTCAAACTTTAATCTTGGCCATAACTTGCTTGTGACCAGAAATTTCATTGGATACCAACAACTTTGACCCTTTGATCTTTACCTTGGAGTTTGACCTACTTTATAAAAAAAAATTAACCTTGGCAATAAGGTTTGAACGGTAAGGGCTAGAACTTTCATACTTCACATATACATCCTCCCATTGGATACCATCAACTTTGACCTTTTTACCTTGACCTAATTTAAAAAAAATTAAAACTTAGCCATAACGTTTGAACGGTAAGGGCTACGGCTGTCATACTTTACATATGTAATCCTTGTGACAAGACCTTTAATTGAATAACTACAACTTTGATCCTTTAACCGTGACCTTGAAGTTTTACATACTTTAAAAAAATTAAACTTGACACAAACTTTGAATGGTTGGTGCTTGGATTTTCATACTTCACATATATATTATTTGCCATCTTCGCTAACCAAGTGTTTCTGATATGCTACTCTCCTCAAAAACCCTTGGCATACGGTGAAGTCAAAAGACGGGATTGTTTTCCGTCACGTGATCTCGAATCTATCAGGTACGCACAGATTGCGTCATCGCCAGAAATAAAGACACATGTTAAAAAAAAATTAAATCAAAGTTTTTTCAAGAATAATTAAGAAGCAATAATTGACTTATATTTATTCATTATTTACAGAACAAATCCGAAGCTTCAATATAGATTCTTAATCAAATATTTAGATGATATTGGATGACACCATGGCTATTCATAGAATTGAATGTTATCTTACGGATCGTTGCTTACTTGCGTTTTTCATTTCCGAGATTAAAGAGTGAAGATGTATCCCGAACGCAAATATCGTCATTTACAAAAAACAATTGCTGATTGGTCGACCTGGGTGTACTGAAATCCAATCAGAACTCTGGAAAAAAATCCCGATTTCTATGAACACCGTAGGCCAAGGGTTTATGAGGAGAGTAGCGTATCAGAAACCCATGGCTAGCGAAGATGATTATTTGCAACAAGTCCTTGCATTTGATACCAACGACTTTGACCTTATAGATTGGCCTACTTTTTGAAATCTTTAAACTTGGCCATAACTTTTGAATAGTAGTGGCAAAGGATTTCATACTTCACATGTTGATCGGAGGAGTGAAAGAAATTTATAGGTTATCGAATTATATGTAAGCATAATTAATAAAATACTGTAGTTACTTAAAATTATTTCTTTAAAAAATATACAAAATATTACATATACATGTACAATTAACTGTACATCTTCTACATTTCTCTCCCTTGTTTTATTTGAAGGTAAAAAGTTAAAGGCTGATGTATTCGGGGTGTTGGCAACTCTATTATATTTCCAAATATACTGGACAAGTGCGGTAAAATTTTCTGACGAATGGAAGCTTTTATTTAAACAATATGCTCACACTTGCGGCAAGGAATTTATATGCGATGAAAATCTTGTTTCAGACACGTCTATAGTGGAATTTGCAAAGGTACCGTGTCCTCAATGCAGCTGTGAAAGGTCATGCTCGACAGCTCGGCAACAAAAATGTTGTTTGGATAGGGAACTCGACACGTGCATCCGGACGACGCACGGTTATGACGATTATAATATGTATCTCATGAGAGATTCTTGTCCTCAAAGTACAGAGAAGAAACTTGTACGTAGATGCCAAGCTCTGAATGAACACGAAAATATGCTCCACAGAAATCCAGTCACTTCAACATCAACTGGTGTTACGTACAGTAATATTGAATGTGCCAGATGTAACAAAGAATTTGATGTTGTACCGTGGCGCATCATTACAAACTGTGTTATCTTCGAACCGGATGCTTATATCTCTATAGAAACATTATGGAAGTACATTCTAAAAATGCATCTTTCATTTGAGTTTAGTTTTCCACTGAAAATTCCACTTCCTAGAAGGTGTTCTACTACGAAAATCAACCAGTGTAATGCTACGGGCGTGGCTCACAAATTTGACAATGATACTGCAAAAGCTTGCAGCGCTGTATATCAACCGATCGGATCCTTCATTAATCCATTTTGCCAATTGTGTAACGCTGGAGATGAGGAAATTGAGCAACCAATATCGATCTGCAATGCAACAGGAAGGATGAAAGAAATTGACACTCACATGTCAAATGCTTGTGAAAATGGAACAGTGGATTGGCTGGCATATCCTTATAAAAATACCTACTGTGAAGAATGCAATGTGGTAAGAACAAAAGAAGGCAATATTCAGTTAATTGATGCTGAATTTTCAACTTATTTCCCAAACGAACCAGTTCAGAAATACCAACATATGAAGCCTCTCAACCAGGTTTATTTATCAAAAATATTAATCAAGGCACTTGATTTTTCAACGGATTCAGCATTGAACGACAACCTCAAAAAAATAAAATTTGGATCAATCTTTGCTACAATATTACCACCAGATCCCACTGAATTTGGCTGGATAAAGCAAAGCCGGTGGTGTCGAAAAGCAGAGGAATATTTCTTTCCTGTAAAGAAAACACTGAATCCATTAACATATGAACCTCCGTGTTCGTGTAATTCCAACTGCCGTAAATCAGACAGTTGTTGTAAGGTTTCAGGGAACATCATGAAGCCAGTGAGGTACTGGAGTTGTGTACAGACGTCTTTGCCACGATCTAGTGATTTTTACTTGAGTTCTTATTTTATGATAAGTAAGTGCCGCAAAAGTTATAAGAATGAGATCATTAAAAGTCTGTGTGAATCGGACGATATTGAATTTGATTTAGGTTTCATTCCGGTCACTGATAGTCATACGTTGACAACTTACAAGAACTACTTTTGCTATCTGTGTTCGAATTCTTCCAATATATCCACAAACAGTATAACAGAAGAGTTACATCTCATTCCCTGGCAGATAAACATGGAATGTCCCAAAATCTTCAACTTCAAGCAAGAAGTAGAGTTGAAGTCTTTGATGAGGAAGGCCATATCACGAAAATGTCTTATAAATGTCATTCCAAGTCTGAAATTCTTCCCTCCACCAAAATGTGAACTTCCGGGAACAGAAAATCTGTACTGTGCGATTTGTGAGAGAAGCAGAGACGTTGTGGAAAACTGTCCACAATTTAAGGACCCCGACTATCGTTCCATATTCTCCATATTTCAAAAAGATGATAAAAATGACGTAACCCATTCAGGCATCCACTGTTTATCTGATGAAATATTTGATAAATACAAGGTAAAATGTTTATTCCCCTGTAAACTAAGTTTCGGGGGTATATAATTTTTGTCGTGCCCGTCGGACTGTCTGTCTGATTGTCTGTTTGTCCGCAAAAAAACTTTAACCTTGCCCATACCTCTTGACTGGATGTGGCTATAGCTTTCATGTTTTACTGATGTATTCCTTGTGACAATTCCTTTTTTGGGGGTATCACCAAATTTGACCTCTTGACCTTGGTGTTTGATTCACTTTTACACCAAAATTCCACTTTTACTTTGGCCATAACTTTTGAACGGTTGGAGATAAGGCTTTCATACTTCTCATATTTAATCTTTGTGACAAGACCTTTTATTTGATACCAACAAATTTGACTCTTTGACCTCGGAATTTGACCTACTTTGAAAAAAAACTTTAACCTTGGCAATATCTTTTGAATGGTAAGGGCTAGGACTCTAAATATGTAGTCCTTGTGAGGTGACCTTTTATTTGATACCAACAACTTTCACCCTTTGATCCTGGAAATTGATTTACTTTTATAAAAAAAAAACGATCCTTGGCATTAACTTTTGAACAGTTGGAGCTAGGACTGTTATACTTCTTTATATTCATTGTAACAAGCCTTTCTGTTTGATACTAACAAATTTGACCTTGACCATGGAGTTTGAACTACTTAAAAAAAATTTAACCTTTGCAATAACTTTTGAACGGTAAGGGCTAGGGCTTTCATACTTTACATATGTAATCCTTGTGAAAAGACTTTTCCTTGGACACAAACAACTTTAATCCGTTGACCTTGACATTAACGTTTTACCTACTCTTTAAAAAGTCTAAGCTTGGAAATAACTTTTGAAGGGTTGGTGCTAGGTTTGTACCATAAATAATCTTTGTGGCAAGGCCTTTCTGTAGAAACCAATAGCTCTGACCCTTTGACCTAGACGCCGGAGTTTGACCTACCTTTAAAACGTAACCTGGGTCATAAATTTTGAATAGGTGGTACTATGGTTTTATATTTCACATGCATTTGTATTTCTTGAGAAAAGGTCTTACTTTGGGTATCATCATGTTTGATTTAAATTTGAGAAAATTTAACCTTCGGTATGTTGCCATACGATGGCATCAGTGTTTCGCAAACACAACCTTTTTTTCTAAAATTAAAGTCTTGAAAGAAAAGACTATCAGATACAAACATGCTAAGGTATTGATAAATTGAGGATATATTGTGTGATTTGATATTGGCTTTATTCAACGAGTTGAAATGGTCTAGCGAATATACACCATTTCAACGAGTTGGATAAAGCAAATATCAAATCACACAATTATAGATGTTTTTTTTTTTTTTTATCTCATACGCGTTTTGTTTTAACAAAACTTTGAGACTTCCCCTGCGAAATTGCATGAATGATTGCTAATTCAAATTGATGATGTATAACTTGATGACGTAGCACCGATGATGTTGACATGCCTCGAGAGAAAGTAGATCGTGTTCAAAATTTAGAATTTTTGCTATATGCGTCTTTGAAAACATTATGTGACAATTGCTACAGCTTTACATCAAACGAACTTCTGACTGAAAGTTGTAAGGACCGTGGGATCGTGAAAATTAACTCTTTGTACGGTGACAGTACAAAACGTGCTAGGCATAAGTTTCAATAAAATAAAATCTTGAAATGAGGGATCATGTCAAAACCGTAAGTGCTATTGATAAAGCATCTACTCGTAGATAAAGCATACGATTATCTTATGGGTTGTATCACCCACACGTATGAGATAAATTAATACCTCAAAATGTGCTTAACTTTATATATTTGATAGAATCGAATACACAATTGTTTAAAATGTTTTGTTTAATTTCTCTTTTCAGAGAAAATGCCGCAGTCTTATCTGTCCCCCAGGAAAGCAGCTGTTGAATGGAAAATGCATTCAATTGTTTTTATCATTTACCTCTAAAATTTACAACATTGCATATACTGCAAGATTAAACAGCAGTGTTGGTGATCGGAGAATGGACGTTGACCTACTTATTAAGTCGATAACGACTTCTTTCACAGATAGACTATTTAACGACACAGATTTGGTCATCAAGCTCTTAAACTATCATTTTCGTTTCAACAGAGAATGTCAAAGAATAATGAGAATTTCCAAATCACATCCATTAATGTTCACGGTGTTTATGAAAATACACATATTAGACATAGATACTCGAAAAGCAAACGAACATGTTGATCGAAATTTAATTGAGCGCCGCCTTTTCGAAGCTACAATGAGAAAAGGATCAAGTCGAGACATTTCATTTGAATATTTCCAAGATGTACAAGGATGGCTTCTGCCCAGCCTACAGAAATATTTGTCATTGCGCTCACATTGTAACAAGAGGTTCCAGTCCCTATCCGGAGACGGCGATTTCACGGGTCTCGATATTACAAAGCTTCTATTCTGTCCGCAGATATCACTTACTATTCCTGAGTTTTCCTTTTCAAGCGACGGACTTCATATTAATATACCGATTGTAAACAAAATCTTTTACTATAATCAGTTTTATATTGCCAACGACACAACGGTATATATTTGCGCGAGTGATTATATTTCTAATGAATTTTCTTCCCTTTTGAATACCAAGGCTTTGAATTTGTTTCAGTTACTCACAATAGCTTCAACAAGCATTTCTCTTGTTTCGCTTGTTGTAACTTTTACTGTATATTGTAGATTCAGAAACCTGCGTACAATACCAGGACAGAATTTAATGTGTTTTGTATGTTCGCTCTTTTTTGCACAACTCTTTACCCTAATCAAAGACTTGTTCAGTATTGATAAGGTGGCTTGCACGGCTGTTGGAATGGTGACCTATTACTTCTGGATCTCAACCTTTACATGCGCCACTTCCTGCTGTTGTCACATGTCCCGGGTGTTTGCTTGTAATGTCCAGTTCAAGAATAAAAACGCCTGCAGCCCAACCATCTTAGCTTACATCCTATTTACATACTTGACTCCTTTAGTGTTCATTTGTTTATCTGTTGTCTATAATGTGAGCCTTTCATCCGACCACCTTACAGGGTTTGGGGGAAATGACTGCTTTATGGACGGCTGGAGCAACAAATTATTCATTTTCATCATTCCAATTTCTGTCTTTTGTTTAACAAATTTCCTTTTGTTTACGGTAACATTTTACAGAATTTACTCCTCCCCTGAGGTGGAGAATGGCCCTGACAGGAACTATCTTTCTATATATCTGAAACTGTTTCTGCTGACAGGGATAACATGGACTTTTCAGATAATTGACGGGCTGTTTGACATCTCTCCCTTCTCCTATTTAGTGGCGGTGTTAAATGGAGCACAGGGGCTCTATATCATGATTGCTTTCGTATTTAACGGCAGGGTCCGACGGATGTCTGAAAAATTGAAGTTACTGGATAAGCTTGGATTTTGGAAGTCGGATTCAAGGGCAACACAATACACAGAGTAGATAAAACTGACAACTGATTACACAATACACAGAGTAGATAAAACGGACAACTCGAGGGAATATTATTAAAGTATCGATGAAACATTAATGTTTTCATGATAAATAAAGTAAACAGAATTTTCATCTAAAAAATTTAGATTAGGTGCATGTCTTACTTTAGATGTGACATTTGTTTGGGTAGGCAGCTTCATTTTCGGACATTCGATAAGGAAATAGTGTAAAAGCACATGTTTTTGTAGGGTTAAATTATCTAGATTTGAGGAATAAATATTGGTTTGTGGGGATTTAATTTCGTGGTTGGAAAATGTTTGGTGGAGATGCATTTAAAATTATATATTTCGTGGTGGTCATAAATTCGAAAGCAACGAAACTAAAACCCAAACGACAGTTAGTGATTTCACAATATTTGGTTTGTATCTTTAAAGAAAATATTGCCAGCGATATTTCCAGTACTCGTTCCAGTTGTGTACATATATCTATGTTGTTTGTAGAGTATTTGAGGCCTGCTCACTTTATGTTTCCTTTACGTTTCTCAGCTATACTTCTAAATTAACTCTGAAACGGCTGCACAAGAGTTCTTACTTAAGCCTGTAGGAATACACTAGGTATAAGGTGATGTTCGTAAACTATATTCAGATTTCACTCGCATAGTAATTATCGTAAATTTAATTAAAAGTCTACTTTCATTTTCGAATAACAGCCTCAAAATTGCACTGAAGAGAGAAAAGTGGTGGCGGATCCAAGTAACTGGCACTTTTAAAAAACTGACAAACAACCAACCGCTTATTCCTGTCATTAAACGTCATTTATGAATTATTCAATCAAACTTGATTTAAGCGATATAAAAGAAAGAAGCTTTGATCATTGATTAAAAAACAAAATGTGCAAATCCTTTCCGTTTATTACCGGTCTCGCTATTTGTTGAAAGTTTTAGAAAGTCAGGTGGCATCGAACCCGATGTCTAAAAGAAAACCGAGACGATTGTTTATGATGAATGGACATGGAAATAAATGTAAAGAAATTGGTAACACAATTAGTTTGTGAATATAAGCTTTTCTAATGTTTTATAAATAAATGTCGAATAATGGCCATGGTTATTTGTTTAGACAAATAAAATGGTACAATTTGATTTTTAAATAATTTACTTAATGCTTTAAACATGAATTCTTTGATGAATACATTTCAGTTGATTTTCTACATACAGTCTTTTATATTTGAAACTATTTGTACATTTGGGATGAAAACTTAGCCTCCCCTTTTTAAAAAATATTTTATATGTTACTTACTTGATGTATAAAATAGTACAACGGAATAAAGTTGCTTTATAACAAGTAAGAAGAAGAGGCCTTTAATGAAATTGATATTTGTAGAAGTAAAAAAAATTCCCAAAATATTAGGAAATGTATTTCTCATTGCGTGGACCCTGAGGTCCAAGCAGTAAATATATAAGCGAGCTTAAACCGGATGCCATGGGCAAACGGCAGGCTACGCATGCGCGAGATTGCTAGAGAGTTCGCATCTTAGGCAACTTGCCCGTAGAATAATTCGCCCTATTCAAATTAGAATAATTTTTGTCATTCATTTGCAATTCCCGCTTTGAAATCTGCATATCGTATTTATATACATGTATTCATTGGCGGATCCGAATTTCTCTCTTATACACATACTTATGTATATTCTCTTAATACAAACTAAACAATGATTCTGTAGCACATGTACAAGCATTTTAAAAACTAGGATTGATTGATTGTATACTGTTTAACGTCCATCTCCAGAATATTTCACTGATATGGAGACGTCATCATTGCCGGTGAAGGGCTGCAAATTTGGGCCTATGCTCGGCACTCAGGGCCATTGAGCAGGGAGGGATCTTTATCGTGCCACACCTGCTGTGACACGGGGCCTCGGTTTATACGGTCTCATCCGAAGGACCGCCCCATTTAGTCGCCTTTTACGACAAGAAAGGGTACTGAGGACCTATTCTAACCCGGATCCCCACGGGATAAAAACTAGGAAGAACTTTTGTATATCCACAAGTAGATACATGTAACTTAACGACTTGAATAAAAACGTCATTCAAAGACTAGTTCTAGTTTTTAAAAGATAAAACAAGTTTTTTACCGGCATTAGTTTTGTGTTTCAAGGCTCGCAAAATAATTCGATATTTCAACAATCCAAATACCGTTTGATAGAGGTATGTAGCAACAAATGGAAGGGGGGGGGGCTCCGACAAAGAGAAAAATATCTGCGTACTACAGAGCTGTGCTTCACTTGAACCATCAGATCTTTTTTCCCATGATAGATTTCTTCCGTTTAAATCGAGAACAGGTTTTAAGTCCCAGTCATTATGGGTTAAAAGTACCAAAATAGCCCGATTTTTTTAAACTGACAAAACTAAAGGCTACTCGGAGATCAAATTTAGCAAAGCTTTGAGATTACAATCAGTCATAAGTAGGCAGATCATTGTAAAAAATGTGAACAAACCTACATAAATATTCAATACACCTAGAACTTTTCTTAAATTGAATTTCGGTTAGAAACACATGCATATGGTCCACATATTGCAGTCCTTCTTTAAAGGACATCAACTTGTAATTATCTATTTCTGCTCCTAACCTAATTGGGGGACTTTGATGTATTTCGCCATGCTATATGCCTATGTAATAAACTGTCAAAAGAATCTGAAAGAAAGTTTTTTGAATAGTTCTTTTAGAAAAAAAGGGATTTCAGCTAGTCGCGTTAAATCTTTTCAGAACTATGTTTGGTAAAAAGCTCTTCTTTGTTATATTTAGAAATCTTTGATGTCGTTATTGTTATGTTTAATAGCTGGAATTATTTTACGGTACTGCTTATTTAAAATCCAAACTAACAAGAAAAATTATTTAAGGATGCATAATACAAACATAAATTTGATGCATGGAATGATATATATTTTCTTAACTTATTTTAAATAGAATTGACCTTAATAATAACTAGAGGAACTATGAGCAATGAGCTCACTAAATGATACCCCCCGCCTCCCATATGAATATAATGGCAGTGTCCTTGTTTTGCTCTGGAAAATCAAAAATATATGTCAGATCAAGAAGTAGAATAGGAGGTGCACAATGGCAATATGTAATTAAGAATCTGTGAAAGTTTCATTAAATTTCCTTCAGTGGTATGAGAGGAGTTGCGGATAAGAGATGGGTACCCCAAAGCGTAACAGACGGACGGACGGAAATACCGATTACTATATACCCTCCCACTTTTCAAGCGGGGGTTATAATAAGAAATCGTAAGTTGTTTTTTTTTTCGGTGAGTAAATATGAGACTGTACTATTTACTATATTATACATAATTTTGCTAAAATGTTTGAGATTATGATATCTTCCAAAATATCTCACTTTACATAGAAAATATCATTCGGGTACCCTACTTGAATATTAATGTATTAGAAAAATTTCTGATATCTAAGAAAAGTGTGATATTTATTAAACTTGATTATAATCAACTTTTTAAAACACACACTATGCCTTATAAAAGAAGAAATAAAGCGATCCTAATTTTTTTAAAGATATGTTTATTTAGAATTGGTCCCCAACATAAAATAAATTTTTAACCTACATTAATGATTCTTTTTTTAAGATAACAAAAGTTTGATATTTCTACGTCAAGCTTACAAAATCAGCTTCCGTGTTTGTAAAATTTAAAATTGTACGTATAGACAATGTCTTGGTAGATTAAGACATTGTAAATAATACAAAATTAATTTCAGAAATCAGGAATATTTTTGTAGTCGTAATATATTTATGCTCAAATATGTAACCTGGATGTTAGTCAGGTACATGGGAGAAATTTGTCACAATATTATTTTTTTTTTAAATTGTATAATATTTCGTAGACAACGAAACAAACTCACATATCTAGCACTAAAGAAAACATGATTACTTCATATTTTAATGGATTTATTAATTTCAAGTTATGGCCAAAGTAATAATTTAAATTTTTTTGTGTAAAAGTCGGTCAAACTCCAAGGTCGAGGTCAAATTTGGTGGTACCCAAGTTAAGGTCTTGTCACCAGAAATATACAAGTGAAATATAAAAGTCATAGCTCCACTAAATCAAAAGTTATGGGCAAGGTTAAAGTTTTTGTGACGGACGGACAATTAATTTTTCATATTTTGCTTCAGTATGAAGAAAACGTTACAAAAATGGAATTTAATGTTTTGATTTTCATATCAAACTTTCTACAAACAAGAGGCAAAATGGCATTCTCGGAAAGGGGGGGGGTATATTGTTTTGCAGCTGTCTGTTGGTCCACCATCATTTTCCGTTCCTTTTCCTCGCAGAGGTTGCACATATTGAAATGGAATTTAGTATACATATTTATCATAAGAGTATCTAGGTCTAGTACTGTCGAGCTATTTTGGACATCGTAACGGCCCTTGGACATAGAAATTTTCCAATTATTTGCAGTTTCCATTCATTTTCTTTGCAGGACTTGAAATGAAATTTGGTATACAGATTTATCGTAAGAATATCTTGATCAAGTTTTGTTTTGAGTACGATGGAGTCATTCTGGGCCCTGTGACATGAAATTGATATTCAATGAGAAATAAATTTTAATATTTGATTCAGAAATGTAACACGTGTACATTAGGAGCTTACTATTTAAATTTTGATGTTGTTCGTATTTCCATAATATGCAAAAGAATATTTGTAACAAGTGTATAGTAATAAATATGCAAAAAGTTTTTTTTTCTGGTTTTCTTCTTCTCTTAGATATGGATACGGTTATTTGTCAATAAAATTTGGAATAGATTGACAGGATTGATGAAACATTCACATATAGTAAGTCGTTTCAAGTGATATAGAGGACAAAATAAGGGTCTTGAGAGTAAACATCGATTCCACGACAGATGCATTTTAAAAAGTATAGGAAGAACTTGCAGAATATAGAATAACAACTTGAAATATGAACTTCATTCAACGAATAGTTCTAGGTTTTAAAAGATAAAATAAGTCTTCTTCGGCAATTTTTTTGTGCATCAAGCCTTACAAAAATAATTTGATATACAGCAATCAAAATACAGCTTGATACAGGCCTGTAGCAACGGTTTTCCAGGTGGAGGGGGGGTGGGCTCTGAAAAAAAAATCTGCGTACTACAGAGCTATGCTACACGTGTATCATCATATATAGTTTTCCAATTATAGATTTCTTCCGTATAAATCAAGAACAGATGTAAAGTTCCAGCCATTATGGGTAACATGTATCAATATAGCCCATTTTTTTAAAAATGATAAAACTATATAGGCAAATCGGAGATAACATTTAACAATTTTGCTATATGTAAGTACTATCAGTCAAAGAATGCAGATCATAATAGAAAGTGTGAACGAACCTACATGCATATGAATGTATATTCACTAAACCTAGAAACTGTCTTGAATTGAATTTTGTTTAGAAACACATGCGCATGTTATTATTACAAAAATTATTTTGTAAGGATAGCTCAAGACACTGTGTATTGAATTAAAATTACTTGAAATGATAATTTTGTTTATTAACAAGAGTTAATACTTTTTTTCATGGTCGCACATTTATTGGTTATATGTTTGATATTGTGTCAAGAATGTTTTTATCTTATTTTATTTTTTTCATATGATGTAAATATAATGTGTCATTCTAAGTAAGGAAAATAACTTTATTACGCATGAAAATTATGATTAGAGCTCTTCCGTGAAGGAAGTTAGGCTTATTGTAATTCATTTGCAAATCTTGTTAGAATCGCTAAGATTAAGCAGAAATACCTTTCTAGATCATTGTAAATGTTCGATTTTTGTTTCACATCGTTCAACATGCATTTCTCTTTATAATGTTTCTAGTTCTTTTTAAATCAGACATTTAAATTACATATCAAAACGTGTTTATGTCAAAAGTAAAATTCTAGTGGCTTCTATAGATGGCATGTCTGGAGATGAGGTACCCAACTTCACCAGCCTTAAGGGTTTCCCTTCAATAAACGTGTAGGGAATTGTGGACATACCTTCGGTAATCATATATTAATTGCATAATATATGAATAACTTAAATTTATCCTTTAAATGGCTTTAACTTTAACTTTGGCTTTAACGAAAAAAAAACCAAATGGATCCATCCTCGGAAAATTGCTACATAACCAGGAATTTTAATCTTTTAATTCAAATTTTCAATCATATATACTTAGCTCTGTATTCTTTCAGATTTACCAATACTAATATGAAGAGACCTGGGGCAACCCCATGATTCCTTTGTTTCGGCCAATTCATCTGTATACCCTAAATAATGGGGAAAGTAAATAGATGGATATTAGGTGACTCGCGTTGTTCACCTCTTTTAGCAATCCTAAAGATGGTCTAGAACAAGGGTACTGTTAGTTACTGAGAAGTAACTCTAATTATGTACATGTATACTGTTTAATGTTTTTTACCCTTCGGTCAGCCAGTCAGTCAGTCCTATTTTTTTGTCAGCGCAACTCCTTATAAACCGATGCACAGAATTTGGTCAAACTTTGCAGATATTTAGGACGCAATGTGTAGATGTGCATATTACCAGGAAATTCCGATTTCTTTGTTGTTTCTAGGAATTTCGGCACTTTTTAACCTAGATTTTTTGCCATATCTTGAATATAGAGGTGAACAGTTGGTCAGTGCAAATCCTCATAAACCGCTGCACGGAATTTGTCAAAATTCCGATTCGTCATATGGAGAAATGATGTGCAGTTTATTCATGAGGTTGCTCCCACGTGATTTACTTCTCATAAATATTCATAAGATCCTGCAAAAACTCAAAATATACAATTTCTTTAATTTTTAAAAATTAAAACATGCAAGACTATTTCATTTTTATTTCTTTAAGCCCCCGTCCTAGTTGTATGGCCAATGGGTAGAATTTAGCGTGGTTGTCAGTTGGCAATTAATGATACCGTCTGTTAATAATAAGTATGTCACACGGATGAAGACATTGCCGTTTTTAAATTTAAAGGCGGTCGTAACTCTTCATAAAATGTTAAAAGACTTATGTTTTTTAAAAATAGACATTCGTTTGCACCTATTAATCGGCGTAAGAACTTTGTCATCTTGCAATAAACACTTACTTTTCATCACCCCCCGTCCTAGTTGTTGGCCAATGGGTAGAATTTAGCGTGGTTGTCAGTTGGCAATTAATGATACCGTCTGTTAATAATAAGTATGTCACACGGATGAAGAAATTGCCGTTTTTAAATTTAAAGGCGGTCGTAACTCTTCATAAAATGTTAAAAGACTTATGTTTTTTAAAAATAGACATTCGTTTGCACCTATTAATCGGCGTAAGAACTTTGTCATCTTGCAATAAACACTTACTTTTCATCACCAAAAATAAGAAAGAAACTAATTCAGTTCTCTTTTCTTCACACAGGATAAAAAGCCAGGTGTCCCAAATTTGGAAACCCGATGGAAACATATGGGAATCGTGACATCAGTAGTTTCCATATAGTTTCCATATTATGGAAACCACATAGTGGTTTCCACATAGATTCCCAACATGGAAACAATCAACCTGTGGTTTCCCGTAAGTTTCCCAAGATAGGAAACCGTGGAAACATGCCTCAGTGGTTTCCATGTAGATTATCGACATGGAAACAATCAACCTGTGGTTTCCTGTAAGTTTCCCAAGATAGGAAACCATGGAAACATATATATGTCTCAATGGTTTCCATATAGTTTCCCGACATGGAAGCCATCAGTCTGTAGTTTCTCCCATGTTTCCCAGGTAGGGAAACTTTGAAATTATATCTCATACTAATTTCCAACTACATGTACTTTTTATTTCACAAAAAGTTAAATATTTTCTGAAGATTCTACATTTTTTCCCGATTATAGATTTTTTTCAAACGAGTACACATACTGTATCAAAAGAATTAAATCGGTCTCTTTATACAGTTAAAATAACTTAAGGATGACGTTTACTCAGGTTTCGGAAATCAGAAAGGAAATTTCATAAAGTATAATATATTAAATCAAAAATTGTTTTAAATGGATAAAATTATGAAGTTTTAACACAATATCAATTTTAAATTTTCATACTTTATTATTTGAAGAAAATATACAGGAACAAAAGTCAATGTATGGTAATGCAGAGGAAATTCGGACTAAATTTTAAAATTTTTCATTTTTGTCAAAATCTTTTATTTCTTGCAATATTTTTAAATGTAAAGGTTGTATGTTTTTTCAGACATCATTTTGCAAATTTTATTTGCCTTAAAGCTAATAAATTATTTCAAATAATTAAATGCTATCAAATAAAGAAATTCAGAAATATGAACAAAAACCATTTCAGGCAACATATCTCAATAATATGATCATTGACCCCATATAATGTTAATACCACGAGAATAACGGCAAAAAAGGTAATATGATGCTATAAATAATTTAGAGTTCTTATCAGTCAGATTTCTTAAATATTCGATTAAAAATGGGGGGGGGGGAATATAAATGTGACAGAGGAAATTCGGATGTAATAATTATCACGTTTAAGGCCCAAAATCTACTCATTTCTTTATATGGAGCAACTCTGTTCCATTGCTATAATATTTCATAATTAAAAGACTTGTTGTTGGTAATATTTTGTGAGTGAAGAAAAAAATGGTCATAGTGTGAAAAATTGAGGTATTTCCCGAGAAATACTCAGAGGCCCCTAGAATGAAAACAAGGTCATTGACCTAGTTATTTGAAATTAAAATATAATCTAAGAATCATAGGTGTACAATGTGCAATAGGTGTTTTTTCGTTCTTATCAGTGGAATTTTTAGTCATCTGAGTAAAGGTATACCTTAAAGTGTATTTATATTTATAAAATTTAATATTTCATGACCGTGAACGCAAGTTAATTTTAAACTGGATTTATCACATTAGTCGTGGTGAACTCGTGTAGAATGCGTGAATTGGAATAAAGAAGAGTAAGTGCAGTTATATGGAAATCAATCATAAAAAGAGAAGTTGCGATTTCTGATTAAAAGACAAAATATAGAAGAGTAGGACTTAGTATAGTTACATAGAAATAAATATAAACTGGTCAGAAAAAATCATTCATCGAGTGAGGTGGGGGTCTGAGTATTATAATGCTAGTAATTTGCTATAGTAAATATTGTTTAAGATAATTTTTTGTTAGTTTTCTTATTTATTTATTTCTTTATTATTAATATTTTTTTTGCTTGTCATCGCCCCTCCCCCAAAAAGCATATTTGAAAACGTTGGTACGGCCTGTGTAACTACGGGCAACTGTCCTCACGTGCCATATCAGGTGGAGACACGTGCCGCGAAGACACCTGGGGACAGGAGACACCTGTCACTGTGTATTTTTTGTATATTCTATGTGATTTGAGAGGGTTTTCTACTTACAGGAAACAATGGGCTGGTGTCAAGCATGTACACACACAGTCTCTGCAGACTTGTCTAAAATTAAGATGATGATTTGTGTTTTTTATAATCATTAAAAATCATTGTATAGTAATCGTAAGTTATACAAGAGAACATAATTTAGTCATAAAATAACCTACATTTATTTTTAAGAAGTTCAATGAAAGAACAAACTATTTAGAATTTCGATTTCAATGTTTATTACTGATTTCAAATAAAACCTTCCTGTTAGAAAATTAGATAATTTTCCATAGGTATAGAATAAATATAAATCGTGTATAATCATGATAATTATATTAAATCATAATCACTTTATAGATCAATGACATTAATACGGTATTTAATAGTCTTGATGTTTTGTGTAAAATTTGTAATCCAACTACAAAGACATCTGTAAAATAATGTTTAAAATATTCATATAAAAAAACATTTTTTTTATTATTATTTCTTTTGAATTTAAATTTGTTCGTAGATCCCTGTGTGGTAAAGTCTGCATGAAACTACAAAGGTCCTAAATGCACATGTATATTTAACAAAACCATGCATCCCCCAAAAAACCATTGCTCTACATGTAACTAAAGAAAAATCTATAAAATTATACATTATTTTGTTTTCCTCAAGAACAACGGCTTTTGATGTATAGTGCATTAAGTGTGCATTTGTATTACTGTGCATTTTTTGTTGATGACATTATATAAAAAAGTGAAGGTTTTCAATACAACTAGATTTCTTTATCTACGTTGTCCACTACTTTATTTCTATTCTACATGCTGTAAATTACTCTTTTAAAGAAATAATTATAATGCGTGTTCTTAAATTTGACGAGACTCAAACTACAGGCCTGTAGGAAAGTAATTTCCGTTTGCGTAATAAACTTACCAGGAATTTATTTTTTTAATAGAAAACCTGACCAAATTTCCTTATTACGAAAAAAAAGTATATAAGAAGAGATACAGGGCGGGACCAGCTAAAGCTGTGTGCATAAACTCACAACCATTCACATTAACAAATATCTATAGACAGTAGATGACTTTTGACACAATCTTTCCAATGACCTCACTTATACCCGTCACGACTAAAAAACTGAATTAATATACTGTTAATTTTTCCTGCATGCCTTTGATTAGATATTTGTTTTGTTCCACCTTGTGATAACTCTCCTTAAAAAAAGCTTTTTGACATTCTAATACATTAAACAATATTACATGTTAAAATGATGTGTGAAATTTATTTAGGCCTAACTAAAGGCCAATATTTTTCAAGTACGATAAATGGAAAAATGCACAGTAATCACCTCCACCAGTAATAATATATAATTGATAGCAGGCTCAAAATCTATACCAAAAAAGGAGGGAGTTCATTGATTTTTTTTTTAATCAAAACAAGAAAAAAAAAATCAGATCTGATGGTATTCTATCTTAATTTTCACAAGTGTATCCTAATCCTATTCTACCATACCTCACTCAGGCTGATTCTTTCTACTAAAAGCTTTTTTAATTATAGCAATTAATTTTTAAACATGTTTAACTCCGAACTTTTCAATCATCACTATTAAAAATAGAAAAAAAAAATGCTGTTCTTCAATATTGTAGCTCCTTTTCATGCCTCTTAGGATTCAAGTGGAAAGTTCACAATTCCAAAAATTTCAAAACATCGTTTTGATGTGACATTATACATTCATAATTACAACCGTTAAAAGTGTGTGTGGGGGGGGGGGGCATATACTTTCAGTTAGGACGGCCACTACCATGCAATAACCAAGCCCCGAAACCCCAATCCCAAAACCAAATAATTTGAGGTGTTAAAAATCTTTTTTCTCTAAGTGGCACACGCATATTATTTTTTAAAAACGCTTTCTATCTAAATATACTAGGCCTACACATCGTATCGGCAAAAATATTTAGGAGCCCCCTTTTATTCCATGAACAGGGAAAAACTTCATTAAATTTTAATATAAGATTTCATAATCACACTCATGTGAACGTTCAAACAGTTTTTGTTTCCCATCCTGCATCGCTCTGCAGGCGCTTTATTTCATTGGTCAATTTCCCGAGGCGCCATTTTTGGAGGATCGAGAAGGACGAAGAAGAAGGTGTAAGCAGCCGGTAAATGTGAAAAGTTAATGATGTTTTCACCACCCAATGTCTTTGAGACTGTGATAAATGCAATGAACAACAACCAAGGATTAGTGTACGTATATTTTTGTTTATTTTTTACGGTAAATAATTGTAATATTTTGCAACAACAAATCTTCACTATCGGTGACACTTTTGTTCTGAAGCCATTTTGAAAAGTTGAATGTCTAAAATTCTTAGTCTTTAGAACATATATTGCAAGAAATAAAAGGGAAATTTGAGTGAAATAACATGCTTAATTTATTTCCATGCAATAGATAGACAATGTAGGCCCAAAATCATCGTACATGTGTTCCATGCTGTATGTTGTACAATGGCGACTTTTCGCTTTTTAATAGAATGAATGCACAATATAATAGTTCTCTCTCTGTGTATAAATGAGTTATTTCAAAGCGAAGCTTCTTTTTTTATTTTTTTTTTTTTTTTTATCCCCTCTATTTATTCGGATGATAATATCTATACCGAGCACGGTTTCGTACTTAAATACATACTAAAGTACATCCAGTTTGAATTCATGTGTTCTCGGATAGCCAACTGTTTTCATTTTTTGGAACTTATGACAAGGTATAACCGTATAAATGAGATATTTTTGTTTCAAAACTATGAAAAAGCATCAATATTTTACAAAAAGTGTTTAATCGCAAATTTCCGATTATTCATGAAGGATATCATTATCAGAACAGTTGAAATAGATTGTACCTTAGCATAACCCTTAATCATAAGCCCTAATCATATGCATGAGGATGATATGGAGGAAAACATACATTAAAAATGTGGATGTAGGCAAAAGCCTGTCCACTGCGCTGAAGAAATTGGTTTGTATATTGAAATAGTTTACTGACAAAAGAAAAAGTTTCTAATGTCTGACCTGCTGAGATGAAGATGTTAAAAAAGAAAAGCCTACATAGTGAATTAATATTGATAGTATATCAAGTAATGCAAATGAATCATCAGCTTGAATTATCAGATATTTCACAATTTTTGACCGGTGTAGGCCAACCTGAAGTTATAAGGACCTATGTCAAGTGATATTGACCCACGGCATAGAAAGAAAGTAGGAACCAAGCATGAGAGGTCATGTCAATATCACTTGACATGGGTCCTTATATAAACCACATTTTGACTAATACAATGACAGTGAGACTGTTTTGGCGAGCGCAGATATATATTTTGTTATAATTTAGATCTGGCTCATCAAACTGCATGTGACATTTGGTGCGTCTAGACTCTGATGTCACATGACGTCGTATGTAAGTAACATTTCCAAAAAGAAGCCCAAGCAGTGCTGAAAGTAAATGAAGAACATATTGTTTACTATTTATCTTCAATGTTTAAATCCATTAAATCAGGGCATGTTTACTTTTAGTTGAACTTTTGCTGCTATTCTCGTGAGAACGTAGCTTTAACAAGTGATGCATTGTGGATCCAAATTACTGCATCAAAAAATGTAATCGAATGAATGTGCAGTAGTCCAAATTTTCTCTTCGCACAGTCGTTGCTTTAAGAGCTCGCAGTAACGAGCGTCGCTTGACTGTGACCTGTATGCAAAAAATAGCCTTTTTGAATTTTGTTGCGCCGGACGCATAGTGTTTTACAAATGCATCTTGTTTACATCTGAAAAAGGTGATTTATAAGATTCCTACTTTATTTTTTAATCTGTGTGTTTTCCATTCAATTCATTTGATAAAGAATGTTGATCAAACGTTCAGGTTATATAATAATTCCAACTATTGTGGGAGCATTTTGGTGATTTCATGAGTTTAAATTTCAGCAGGTATAACTTCACATTCAGGGTGTATACAGAGTATCTTCTATGTGACGTAGAGGTGATACATCTGTCTTATCTGTTTAAATCTGCAGTATTTGGGATATATTTTGCTGGATTACAGCTGAAAAGCAAATAAGTTTTTTTTATAAAAGAAGCATCAGTTTAAGAAACAACTGACCCTACTACAGGGTTTTGACACAGAATGACAGAATGATCAAATATCATGATGATAAGGCTTTTAGGTTGATTAGTTTGTAAATATATTTTTGATTAACAAAAAAAGTCAAAATTGACAAATTGAAAATTTGATAAACAATTCATGTTTTTAATAAGAAGGGGTACATTGGCCACTCTTGTTGCCTAGAGGAGATGCATCCAATTTCAATATTGCATGTTGAGCTATACCTGGTGATTTATCAGTTTTAAGTGAATTTGTTTAAGACAGAAATATATAAAAAAAGCATTTCAGACCAAAACGGGGCTTCAACTGGATGTACGGCATGTTGTGACAGTGACAACATAGAGAGTCCCCTAAGATTGTGGTGTTTTTTGTTTATTTTTTTTTTGTGTTCAGTTTGTTATATTGGAGTTTTTATATATTTTAGAGGCGTTCACCAATGTCATTACTAATGACAAACAGGAGAAACGGAGACAGGAGATGGAAAGACTGATCTTCACAGACAGCAGTCAAAACAAAGCAAAAGAAAGCATTCAGTAAGTCTAATTTACTAAAATCCTATATGAAAAAGTGATCTTTTGGGATTTATTTTTAAATTAATTTGCCTACATTACAAAGATATTTGTTAATTTACAGTCTTCTTTCATCATGTATAGCAGGGTTGTAGAAGAATTAAATATTCTTTGAAATTTATGATATTTTGTGTCAATGGGTATTTCTACAAAACTAAGGTGACAGGTCACATAGTTCATTATCATTGATACTTGTACAGATATGTTTTTAAAAAGTCTGTATGATTAACTATGCGCTTTTTCCCTCAGAAACTGGAAATAAGATAAAAAGCCGTGGAACATCTAGACGAGTCATGGACCCCAACATCTAAAAAGAACTTGACAGAGTGCATTCGGTTGGACATAACTTCCCAAGAAGACTGATGACAAAGACTCAACAAAGAGGGTCAGGCTCCCATTTTCCTGGGAATCAACCAGACTGTGCAAGGGAAAAGAGGCACTGGACAAGGCATATAGACACAAGGTCCTGAAAACCGAATCTGCCAGACGCCAGTTGGTATTTGTTAGGGATGGTAGAGAGGACACAACAACACCTCCTCCTGAGAAGTGTCCAGCTTGGGCCATTTCCAGGGTCTACTCCTCATAGAGGTAATTAATTTTCTCAGATTCTTATTTATTTTTACTTTTCTTAGTATTGTGTAAAACTTTTATAAATTCATTTAACTTCCCTTTTTAAGTGAACAAAAAGATCAATACCATTTGAAAAAAATATTAAGGATGTGTTATTTTTTGCTTGCAAATACTGAAGTCTGATTATATTGAACCATTTTCTATGGCCTTATTTTGATAAGTTTTATGATAGTGTATCACTATGGTCTCCTTGTCTAACCAATTGTGTACTATCATTATGTCATAATGAACATGTTCATACAGATTTCATTTCTAAGATATTGACCCTCAAAGTTGGTACGGTTATAGAGGGAAAACAGCATCTTAAGCCGGTTGACCTCAGATTGATCCTGCAAAGGGGAATAACTTTTGTAAATGTGAAAGTTGTCTATGGTATATCAATAGATCTAAAAATGAGTGGATGTAAATAATGTTGCGTCAATTTTTGTAAAAAAAAAATTAAATTACTTGTTTATAAACCGAGTGTACATGCAATACTGGCATAAAATTACTCATAAGATACATGTATACTTACACCATGATAAAAGCATATGTGTCCAATGCAGCATATGATAAATCATTAACATACAAGTACATGTATATCCATACTGTAATACATATATATTGCATTGTTTTTAGAGTCCTGTTCTGTGGATGCCCTTAGACAGTGTATCTACCCATCACATCATCTGATATCACTTGTTCTGAGCATATTTCTCTCTCAAACTTAAACTACAGAGAGCCTGTGGAAAGAGGATGAAAAGTGACCTTGGACTAATTTTCTAGGTCAAAGGTCAGTATCAAAATGTACTGTATATCTTTATTCAAAGTCGTAGTCCAGAGTATATTTCTCCCTTGGTGTAATCTATCTTTTATGCAATGGGGTGGAGGGTCTGCAATGATCTTCAAACAATGTTTTAGGTCAAATATCAAAATTTAAAAAAATTCTCTCTCTAATATTTTTGTTATTATAAAGAGTATGTTTTCTCTCAAACTAATTCAACTTAAAGCAGGGTTCTATGAAATTGTAATATATTCTCAATGACATAATAAGGCTGAAAACATTATTTATATTATGTAATATTTTTTTCCTTATCATAAAGCATTAAATTTTAAAGAGACACGTTAAATGCTGAAATCATATGTATCATGGTCATGGAAAGTAATTATTCAATTTATTGATATTGGTATATTAAAGAACATTGACTGATCTTTCAGATTTCTAAGTTATATTCAAGCATTATAATTCTGACACATCATATGATAATTTTGTATGAATATTTCAGATCATAGATGATGTGAAGAAAATACCAGGGAACTGATGTTGAAAGAAGTACTTAATGACTCTTATGAATGGACTTAAACGTGAAAGACTGTTCCATTGTTTATCTAAGATATATGAATTTATTTAGTATTTTGATATAATTGAAAAATACTGTTACAGTTTTTGTACATCAAATGAATTATTAAACATATAAAATGGTAATGCTTTTTTCTCTTACATGTAATAATTTTTTCGATAGATTTTTGAAAAGAATACACATAATTTCACATCGCTCCTTTAGAAAAGTTAGGGAATCTTGAAGTTTCCCAGTAATTTCAACCAGGAATGGGACTCCAGATAATTCCACCAAGTTTCCACCACACAGAAACTGCTACACAAGTTCCATATAGTTTCCTAAATCAAGGAAACTTTAGAAATCGTAAGGTTTCGCGAGCTTCCATGTAGTTTCCCGTAATAGGAAACCTCAAGATTCCATCAAGTTTCCATTCCACGGAAACCACTACGCTCCGATTCCATGTGGTTTCCTGAGTCACGGAAACTTTAGGAATCGTAAGGTTTCCCGAGCTTCCATGTAGTTTCCCGTAATAGGAAACCTAAAGATTCCACCACGTTTCCATTCCACGGAAACCCCCTACGCTCCGATTCCATCAAGTTTCCTGATTCTGGAAACCAGTGGAATCTTCAGGTTTCCCATTACGGGAAACTACATGGATGTTCGGGAAACTTCAGGTTTACAGAGGTTTCCGTGGTTCGGGATACCTTATGGAATCGGAGCGTAGGGGGTTTCCGTGTCACGGAAACTTGGCGGAATAACCTAGCATCCGCTACGGAAACCACTGGGAAACATGATGTAAACTTGAGGTTTCCATGTGGTTTCCATAAAGTTTCCCATGATGGGAAACCACTTTTTTCACCCAGTGTCAATAAAAGAATGTATTCTCGCTTCGAATTTTCAAATAAAAAAGGCGGTCGCAACTTTGACTTTAGCATCAACATTATTGTTATTTCCGGTAAAAGATATAAAGAAAAACCACAACTCGGCGGAAGAACTTTATCCGAAATAGTGAGTATAGAAAAATTTGCATTTTTTGTAAGTTCTCTATATAAATCTTTATGGATCTTCCGCCATTATAGCTCCAATACGGCGAATATGTAAATGAGCAGAATGAACACCATTTCTCCATAAAATTTTTTCGGGGTGTTCTGCACTTTTGAGTTTCGGGGGAGCGTGGGGTATGTGAGCAGCTTGCTCACTTTTTCTTTCATTTTTGTTTAACTTGTTTACCAATAATGGAGCTCTTCTCTTGTAAAGTTCAGTTTTAGTGTACGTATGGTGCAGAATAAAGGACATGGTCTTACAATGGTAGCAGAACGTGGTGCGAAAGGAAATTTGGGATACTATGTACTAAAGACAGTGAAGGCAAGTGTGTGACATTTCATTATAACAATTCAGAGTTTGGTAAAAGGTAACTGAGAAAAAAGTTAGACCTTAGCAAATTGAGAAATGTCAACAACAAAAAAATCAACCCCCTTCTTAAAACCCACAATCAAAGGTTATGAACTCTACAGGCAATATATCCCAGCATGATTAGGAATCACAGAGTTAGATGAAAAGAAACTAGGGTCTAAAAGAGACACGGGTTTGAAAACATTGATACACTTTTTGGACAAACATTAAGCTAAAGATTTCTTAGAAATAGCTTTAAAAAATTTGAAGATTTTAAAAGATGTGATGGACAGTCTATCAATGAATACATATCCATTTTTGATGCAAAATAAAGAAAAAAAAATAATAATGCTACACCCCGAAATTTTGGCATTTAATTTTTCAAAAGATCATCGATCAGCAAAGAAGAAAGAATGATCGTTTTGACAGGAATGAATTTCGAGAACAAACAAACTTGATATGAAGAAGCGATGAAATCACTTTAAACAATCAAAGGTGAAACCTGTGAAGGAAATGCCAGTACCAAACCAGTATCTATTTAACTTGAACCAGCATTCCTTGCAAAAAACCCAGAAGCTAATGGCAGAAGGATTCACTAGAAAGAGGTGAAACAAAGGATGTGGTGACATAACTGCTATCAGGGGCCCCCTTTTCAACGACGAATCATATCTAATCTACAACAATTTTGATAGTTTGCAAACATGAGTGAATAAATACGACGCCTTTTGAATTGTTTCAATATTTCTGACACATTTTAATTATAAGGAATATTGCATTATCTATGACTTTTTTTAAGACTCAATCATTGCAAAATTCCTCCTGGTATGTGACAGTATGTTCTTTTATAGAAAGAAAATATGCGGGTCTTAGTATTATAACGGAGAAATCTACCTTATATGGCTATTTTTATTATTTCGCACATAGTCGCTTACCGAGAACAATTGTCCAATCCGATGACAGAACGACAAAACATACTGATTTACCACGGCCCACTTCGACTGGAACTATAGCAAGTGCCAGAATTACTCGAGTAACAGTCGAACAGGAAGAGTTGCGAGTATAGTGATGTGATATTAATTCTTTTAATTTTAAACTCTACCCTAGTACGACCCACGTCTAGGCCTGGGTTATTAGAGTTTCAAGATGGCGGTGTCGGTGTATGGGGAAAAAAAGTAGACTTGTAAGTATAACTAATTAGGAATATCAAAGGTTTTATTATAAAAAGCTGATAAAACATAACGTAGAAAGATAACTAAATTAGCAAATCTTAAACTTTGCAGGTTTCTATTTTTAGTCGAGCGGGATTTTTTTTTGTGCATGAACAAAATTAATACAAATACGCTGTAATGAATACAATTTATCATTTCTCCACAACAGTATTACCGTTAAATTTAAATGGAATGGTATCCAGAAAACATGCAAAATGGCCCCTGAATTATTGCAGATGATGAATGATCCTAAGTGTGGTAAGGTGTTTAAAAAATTAAATTTTTTTGTCCACACTGCATAAGTATGTTAGCTTTAATGCATTGTTTCAGTTTTAAAACTGTATAATTGATAATCAATGGGGGATAAATGAGTTGTCTATTTTTACAGATCCAGCAGTGAAAGAATCTGTTCATCAAGAACTATTTCAAAAAGACAACAGTACGCCAATGAAAGAATGCAATGATGAGTCTGAGGCTGATGCTTCAAATGAAGCAGAATGTTCTAGTGGAGTTGAAAAGGTACAGCCAAGTTTTATTTATTACGGACAGAATTGCTCTGTTTATGAAGAAAAGAATCTAAATATTTACTGGGGTAAAAACCTTGATGACTTATTATCTCCTACATGTGGTTCTTCTTCTACCTTCTCGTGGCCTTCTACCTGTCCATCCACTAGATGTTTCTCAGAGGAGTTTTTAAAAAAAATAGATTATATAGCGAAAATGCATTGTTTCGTTGAAATTCTTCTTTTCTGCTCCTGGGCATTAAATAAACAACAATAACAAAGTGCTTAGTTAAGTGGAATATGACTGCCTCTTCCACCCAAGGGTCAGGGGTTCTAGTGCTAGAGCGGGGCTATATAGATTATGTAGTGAAAATGAAATATTTCTTTGAAAATCTTCTTCTATGCTCCTGGGTAAAAAATAAACTGACCAAGTACATAGTTTAGTTGCATAAGGCTACCTCTTCCAAAATTGTGAATTTCATGGCCCCAGGGTCGGGGGTTCTGGTATTAGGGCAGGGCTCTATTGATGATATAGTGAAAATGCATAAATTCTTGGAAATTCTTCTTCTCTGCTCCTGGGCATTAAATAAACTAAGTGCTTAGTTATGTTGAAAAAGGATGCCTCTTCTAAAATTGTGAAATTTATGGCTTAAGGAACAGGGTGTTATAGTGCTATAGGACTGGGCTATATAAATAATATAGTGAAAATGAATTATTTCTTTGAAAATATTCTCTGTTCCTGGGAATTAAATAAAGTAACCAAATACAAAGTCACATGTTGAATAATGCTACCTCTTCCAAAACTGTGAATTTCAAGGCCCCTGGGTTGGGGGTTTTAGTGTTACGGTGGGGCTCTTTTGACTAGGTGCCGAGTTCACTAGATGCCGAATTCACTTTTTCTTTGAGTGTCGAATTCACCACGTGCCTAATTTACTTGTACCCCCTATGGGTAACTTGGAGGGGGTTACATTGTCTGAAAATAAATTATGTTTTGAAATCTGGACTTAAGTATTAATGAACAATATGTGATTATATAAAATTTATGATAAAATTTTCAAAATTTTGAAATATGTGGCCCCAGTGTCAGTGGTTCCTGTGGGATGGGGGGCACAACTGGTTATTTAGTGGAAATGCATTTTCTCTTTGTTGCTCTGATCTACCTCTGGGTATTAAGTAACCAAAATTAGCATGTTATGTGTATAGTTATGATAACCAATGGTGCTTCTTTCAAAATTGTGAATTTCATGGCATCTGGTTTAAGACACGAATCAAATTCAATTGTTGGAAATTTGTTGCATGATACTCAGGTGCCCTATAAGGCCCCTGGGCCTCTTGGTAACTATAGAAGAATTTTCAGAGATTTTGACCACTAAGCTAGCAGAAGTAGTGTCAAGGTAATATTGTTAAGGACGCAGAATTAGATTTATGAAATGAAAAACGTGTTTTACTCTGATCAGTTGTATTTTGTTAGCTCCAAGTAAATATTGGAGTCAAAAAGTTTTCATAAACTAGGAGTTCCAATTTTTTATACAATGTAATTATTGTCAAGGGTGACAATCTTATCAAAGTTTTAATTTGGCTTTGACATTTTTCCTGAATTTCATGTCCACATCTGGACAGAAGAAGAATAACTTCTTATATCAGCGAGAGAAGGAAGTGATATGGCTATGGGGTGAGACGAACATTTCACATAGATGTTCAGGAAGGAAACATAATATACAAAGTCACTTAAGGTTATCCGATCCTCAGGTTCTGAAAATCAGGCATTGAGTAATTGAAAATGCTCACAAAGATGTCTCTAAATTCTCAAATTAAAATGTATTTACCCACGGTGTTTCTTTAAAATTCATCTTTAAATTTAATCATATTATATAGGGAAAATTAGTAAATCTCGAATAATTTTTCAGGAAATCCGATTTGAACTACCTACTGCATATTTTTAAATTGATAATTGATCAAGCAATACATTTTAGGAATAAAAATCATAGGTATCCAGGCTTTTAAAAAAAATTGCATGAATTTTCAATTATTTGGACTTTACTTTCTCCTACTTACTTCTATTGTTTCATAATGCATAGTGTATGAAGTGTTTCCTTTCAAAGAAAACACTGTAAATCACTTCTAATTTCAAATAATGCATATAAACATTGGTAACTAAGGCTAAATTAAAAGAAATTTGATTTTTTTAAAATATGCAAGTTTTACTTCATTTTATGAGGTACAAATGTCAACTTTTTAAATAACGTTTGTTAAAACTTTAAAGAGCATTGAATCATACGTAGAGGCATAAAATGAAAATTGTTGCATGAAAAAATTTCAATTTCAAGCCTCATTTTAATGCTTTTTGAATTAAATTATAAATTAAAGAGTTATCCTTCCTGGCTGAGGATCGTATATCCTTAATGAAACTGTTAACTATTTCAATATACTGTATTGTCAATAAAAACCTTTTTGTTGTGGAATTACTCTAGTGGAAAATCAGTATCGATAAATATCAAAAAACTTTAAAAAAAAAAAAAACGTTGCCCTTTTAATAAATAATCATTAGTGTATGTGGAAATCATTTTTATCCAAAAGCAAGAAATAAATCTGTGCATGTACAGTTATCTGATCTTCTTACTAAAACTGGCATTGATTCCCTCAAGGAATCACTGGTAGGGAAGGAAATACTAAAGTGTGTTGTGACAGAAATTGTCTTCTTACTGCACAGGAGTCTGAAGTTTTTATTCCACCCTCAATTAAAAAAAAAACAAAACACCAGGATGGGAACGTGTTTTGGGGGGACCCACCTAAACAGATAGATCTGGGCTTGGCCAGGAAAATCTCGCAACTAATTCAAAATCCGGAGTGTTTGTGCTATTCATTCAAGTTAAGAAATCCAATCTGCTTGACGGCTACGGGCCATTTCTGGCCCTTTTTCCACATTGACAGCTCATTCTGGACTCCATGCCACTAAACCGGAAGTAAACTCCGCAGTGAATATTTGACGTAATTGAAGAAAAAAAACAAAAACAAAAAAAATTGCATGTAAAACTTCATGTACAATATCATGTTACCATATGTGATCAATAAAAACATATATGTTTTGATACAAAATAATGCCTTATAAGGTCGTTAATTATAGCTGTTTGGCTCTTTATTGACTTGGCTTTTTAGTGAATTAAATTTGGCGCCTTATAAAATCTTATTTGTCCCTGGTACATCTCGTCATATAGGTAAGAAAAAGAATTGATAACTTTTTAAGGTTCCCTTAATTATATTTAAAGTAACTGAATCAAATTACGTTGAACAATTATTTATTTTACTTTATTTGAACAAGCTTTTATAGACATCAAATATACACTGCGATATTACTACCGGTTTAGTGGCATGGAGTCCAGGATGAGCCATCTATGTGGAAAAAGGCCCCGTAGTCGTCAAACAGATAGGATTTTTCGACTTTAAGGACAGACGAGACGTTCCTTACTAATAGATAAATTTTTCTAAGAGTTTGTCATTGAAGTATAGCTACTTAAACATGTTTACTCACAAAAAATTGAGGTACCTTACCAGGCATTTCTGCAAGATATCAGGGGTAGTTTTTGTTATATAATCCTTTGGGGAAGAAAAATAATTTTCCAATTTCAAATGTTAAAGTGTTTGCATTTTTTAAAAACGTTTAGAAATTGATTTAGAAATCAGAATGTTATTAAAATTTTGAATATTTTTCATACATTACTAAGATATACAAAACAGATTTCGAGGAACGTCTCGTCTGACCTTAATAAATAACATTAACGCTCCGGATACTGAATTAGTCGGGATTTTTCCTGGCCAAACCCAGTTCTATTTGTTTAGGTGGGTCCCCCAAAAACACGTTGCCATCCTGGTGTTTTTTTGTTTGAGGGTGGGAATTTTTTTTCCGAATTTTTTTTTTTTGGACTACCGTGCTTACTGTGTATGAAGACAGGCTACAAAACAAACACACAAAAGAGTTGATGACTTAAAAGAAAATTATGAAAACAAATACAGAGCAATGGAAAATGAGAAATTGAAGAAAGATCTCAAAACATACATTAATACAAAACTGGGAAAAAATGGCAAATTTCAATGATTTTGTACTCCTGGAAAATCAATATTTTTTTTTTAAAACTT
Source organism: Saccostrea cuccullata (assembly GCF_032062105.1). Lineage (NCBI taxonomy): Eukaryota > Metazoa > Mollusca > Bivalvia > Ostreida > Ostreidae > Saccostrea > Saccostrea cuccullata. Next base: position 164,170 of record NW_026929817.1, on the reverse strand, counting down.
TCGGGCCACATTAAACCAAGGTCTACGGAAGGATTAAGTGGAATTGTCAGAATATGATCTAGCCTCTATGGTTGCAGCTGAACCCCAAAGACATTCCTGCAATTCATCGAATCCCATCAAACAACATTGAATTTAGAGATAAACCTGTGATTGTTCGGTTTTCTTCATCAGAAGTCGATAATGAAAAAAAATGAGGAAATGTGGTATGTGGTATTTTAATACAAGTGTCCATGCAAAAACGAAAGATGGTCTTCTATTTAAATTTGAACTGTTTAACGTCATTGAACAGCGCGTCAGGAATAGGTAACATGTAGTAAAAAACTGACAATGTGAAGAAACATTTGTTTAAGGTCAAGATCTAGTAAATGACTTTAGAATAACTTTTCAGTGCTAAATCCACTATGACGTCATAATAACTTTCAACTTTCTTTTTCCCGTACTTTACGTCTCTAATAGAATTATGTAGAAAATAAAGTATTTTTATTGAATTCAATTTGAAATCACATGAAAAGTAGTCCCGATACCTATCTTAAATTCAACTTTATTTTAAAGTAGAGACGAAGAACATACAAATACTGTAGACGTACTTTTTTCCATGGGGTCATAATTCCGCGCAATCTCCATTTCTGTTTAAACCGCGTGTAGAAAATTACGCGGATTTCCTAGACTGTCACTATATGCCTTACATTTATATTAAGAACGCGTGGACAAATTTCCGCGGAAAATTTGTGACCGCGTACATAGCGTAAATTTATACCACGCGGAAAAAAGTACATCTACAGTAACCGTTTTCTGAAAAACTGTAGGCAATCTGGATACATTTTCTTTGTCTGATATGAAAAAACTCCCATTTTCAATACTAGTTTTCTTAATTTTTCATTGAAAATGACAGTTAAAAATATGTTTTTTCATCTTGTTTTTCTACAAATTATGCTCCGAAACACCTATTTTGACCAAGTCAATGTTAGAAAGCATCATTAAAGGAATTAATTTCTTAAATTTGAAAAATCTGTAGGCACCTTCCATTTACTAGATCTTGACCTTATTGCCTGAAATATAAACAGAAAGTAAAAAGTAGTTTATTAAGAAATGGAGTTTAAACTAAAAACAACTTGAATTATTTTTATGCGCCTTGATCGATAGATCCGAGGCGTATATTTTTATTTGCCGGGATCGATAGATCCGAGGCGTATATTGTTCTTTATGACCTTTTGAACCATAGAACCACCAGCACCTGTTACATATCAGACCCCTGTCATCAGATGGTTCAAGTACCTGTACAAAGTCAGACTGTTACCCCTCTAACGCGGGCCAACGTCACCTTCTGCCATCCAATTTTGTAGGCAATTAATAACATTTGTATTCCCAATGAACGTTCCACTACAGAATGTCCCTAGTTACCTATCATGCAAGGGATTGGTAATTCACATTGACTCAGGACGCAACATCTTCCCAAGAAAGCCTTGAACAAGCCGTCCTAAATCGTTTCAAACCACAAATCCCTTTACGTTTGGGACTTGTTGATATCATCCAGAAAGAAAATGAGAGCAGTATATTTCTAGGATCAGAAAACTTGCAACGGATACCACAATGCAAGAGGACTACTTCACGACCACGACGATGATGCTTCAATCCACAATATCGTCATTCCCCAATTCAGCATTGTGTAACGGAGCAGAAATTGCCTCCAATAGGATCGGGTATATGTTAAAATCAAAAACAAACCCAAACCATGTGAGATACTTTGCATCCCCAAACAATTTTTTTTTCTCAAATCATGCCAAAATCACATACAAATCATATCAAACTCACAAATTCACGATTCTGGACTATGATTTAGACAATCCATTAAATGGATCATACGCAAATCATAGATGACAAATAAGGAAGTATGATCCTGATGTGGTATGTTTCTTGGCGATGAGTCTGCTATGATTTTCGTGCGATTCTGGCATGTGCCATTTACTTAGAAGAGAAAGGGACCTGAGTTTGGAATGATCCATTAACTTAAGGATACGTACCACAAACAAATTTTCTTATCTTCCGCATTAAACTACATTTTTTTCCAGAATTTGCAGTGTTTGGTTCTAATTTTATAAAACCGGAAATTGTAGCTATTGTAAACATGCACAGAACGAAGTCCGGGGACTTGACTAGCAAGTTCAAATATAAGTGTTTAAGAAAGGTGTTTGAAGAAAAAAAAGAAGCAGCAAGGTATCAATATATTCAGTTGACGGAAATGATAATATTTGTTCGGACAGTGTTCATGCAGACATAAGAAGAGACAGCTCTTTCCTGACCTTGTTCAATAACTGTCATTTTTCGGTGAAAATGTTTTTTCTTGTTGTATCTGTGTCGAAAGGTTACCTAATTCCTTATTTCTTCAAAAGCAATACCACTGTAAGGACTCCATAAATATATAAACTTGTTTTAGGATTGTTTGTAAACTTTTTACATCCAATTTAACATTTTTTTATATTGATTACATCTGAAACACAATAGGAAAAAAAATGTTCGTCTTCCATAAAATATTTGACCCATGATAATGATCTGCATACCTTTATAAATACAAGTTGTTCATAAAGATGGCAGAAAATAAATAGAAACTTTTAAAGAAAATATTGAACTAAACACAAATTTTCCAACTTTCCCGAAAATTTTGGTGAATTGTTCAATCATAAAATTATCAGATGGTCGAATATTTCTTCTTTAGTGAGAAGGGCTTCAGAATACATAAAGATAATTCATTTTCTAGGTGAAAAGTATGTTTGTGTTATTTATCCTTAAACTGCCAAAAGTCTGTGATCCTAATATGATTTCTTGTCTTTAACTCAACATGAGTTACACATGATTGTTAACTTCTCTGTATGGAACCATGGTTTTTACATGATTTGTTAACTTAGACAGTTTTGATTGCATGACCCTGATATGGTTTGTGAACTCTGTCATCTATGATATAGGTAAAACATGCAAACTTTAAATTCACTTGGCATGGAGCATCAAACAGCATACACTGTACATACATAAGTAAAAGCCATATGTTAAAGAAGAACGGGAAAATTAAGTTTAATTATTTAATAAATCAAATGCATCTTATTCATTGTACAGAGACAAAGCATTCCAATAAAATCCCATACACATATCAACAATGCAGTCATCAGGTTCAGTTTTCCAATGTCTTCAAAATAAATTCAATTCACTACAAGTAAACTGTCTCTCAAGATATTGCACATCAGGGATATAAGTATTAATTATTCGGTATGTGTGTAAATCTTATTAACATGCATTCAAAGATTAACCTCAACATCATTTGGCTCATCATAGAATTTACATCTACTTATCAGTTTCTATATATAAACACAAATCTAAAATGTGTTGAACTGGAACAATGCATTTTAAATCACTTTTACCTTAAAGTGAATATTGGGCAAGGACAAATTTTAAAAGTTTAATTTTATACAGTAATCTGCATCAATTCACAAATGATTGAAATCAAAAATCCATCTCCTTTTCTTCCTCTCTCCTCTAATCCATCTCCTGTTCTACGTCTCTACTCAAATCCACCTCCTGTTCTACCTCTCTCCTAAAATCCACCTCCTGTTCTTCTTATCACCTAAATTCCACCTCCTGTTCTACCTCTCTACTCTAATCCACCTCCTGTTCTTCTTATCACCTAAATTCCACCTCCTGTTCTACCTCTCTACTCTAATCCACCTCCTGTTCTTCCTCTCTCCTCAAATCCACCTCCTGTTCTACCTATGGTGATGTGGAGATGGATTTGAGGGAAGAGGCAGAACATGAGATGGAATTGAGGAGAGAGGTAGCACAGGAGATGAGTCTGAGGAAGAAAAGAATATGAACTTGAGGACACAGGTAGATGTTGAGGTGGATTTGAGTAGAGAGGGAGAACAGGAGGTGGATTTTAGGAGAAAGGAAGAACAGGAGATGGATTTGAGGAGAGAGGACGTACAGGAGGTGGATTTGAGGCGAGGTAGAACAGGAGATGGATTTGAGGAGAGAGGAAGTACAGGAGATGGATTTGAGAAGAGAGGAAGTACAGGAGATGGATTTGAGAAGAGAGGAAGTACAGGAGGTGGATTTGAGGAGAGAGGAAGTACAGGAGGTGGATTAAAGGGAAGAGGACGTACAAGAGGTGAATTACAGGAGAAAGGAAGTACAGGAGGTGCATTTGAGGAGAAAGGAAGTACAGGAGGTGGATTTGAAGAGAGAGGTAGAACAGGAGGTGGATTAGAGGAGATAGGAAGAACAGGAGGTGGATTTGAGTAGAAAGGTCATCTACCAGTCTCATCAAATCCATCTCCTGTTCCACCTCTCCCCTCAGACCCACCTCGTATGCAACCTCTCTCCTCAGACCCATCTCCTTCTCCTCTCTCCTCTAATCCATCGCCTATTCTACCTCTCTCATCTAATCCACCTCCTGTTATTCCTCTCTCCTCTTATCCACCTCCTATTCTTCCTTTCTCCTCAAATCATCTGTTCTACCTGTGCCCTAAAATCCATCTCTACATCCTCCTATCTCAAATCTATCCACTGCTTCCCCCAGCTCTTCAGACCTTTCTTTTTCTAATCCTAACCTCCAGCCTCTTCTAAGCAGTACACCTACATCTATGACTTAAAATAGTCAAACTTTCTTTGAACCATTTATTAGCTCTGCTATTTCATATTCATTGCGCATTGAGAAAAGCTCATCTCAATGTGAGAGATGTGAAGCAAATGAAGTCACAATCAGAGATTTGAGAATGGAGATTGCTTCTCTGAAAAATCAACTTGAAGGTATCTGTCTTGACTAACAATTGTATTATTAACTCGTAAAGATTTGTAACAAAATATAAAGGATATGTAATAATTCTTTGCTCTTTGTTTGGATTCAAAAAGATCAGCAATATTTTTTTTAAATCACATTCCCGCATTGCATTTCATTCTTTAGGGAAAACATAATTTTAAGTTGTACTTGGAAAAAAAAAATGTTCTAGGTATGCTTAAAATTTACTACTTTGATTTATTTATTGAACATCACTATATGTTTAAAATATACATGTACTTGGTAGTATATGTGAGGAAATTTTTTAAGGCATGGATTCTTTCTTTCATAAGTCTCCAGGCAAACTGCAACTAAGGTCCAGAGTTGGTACCAAATGCTGATGAAAGAGAGCGAAATTATTACCCCAAACACGGCCTCGAATGAAAATGGCGAAATATGTAAGTATATAAAATTATGAAACAAATTCACCTTTTTAATGATTAAAATGTTTTGTTCATATTTTTATTTTTTCATTTCACAAACAAAGCTAGTTAACATTGCAACATCAATATCAGAAAACCAGCCAGAGAAAAACTGATACCTGATACCTATAACATTTTTATACATCATTTCCAGTACATCACAGACCCAGTCAACCCCAATACAAGGGAAGGTTACAAACAATTCGCTCCAGGAGCCCCAGTAGTGATAGATGCCCTTTGGCTTCGTGGAGCACTATCATCAGTCTGAGGAAAGGAAAGATGTAAATAAATACCTTGAAAACTCTTTCTACTACTTTTCCACCTTAAGAGTTACTGCCTTTCTCTATATTAACTGTTTTGAGATTTTTAAATAAACACATTTTGGCCAGAATTACCTATCTGATTTTTTATTGTTTTATATCAGAATATTTCATCTTTTTACAACAGGATCAAAAAAGAGGCCTCAAAAGTCGGAAACCATAATAAAACACCTGATGGATGGTTTCTTTACTATTAGTGATTAAGTTGGGAAGGGGGGCACCGCCAGATTTCTGGATAGCCCAATATACACCTCCCTTGAATATAAGTATTTTGGCCTTAGTTGATCAACTATAATCAAACAGTAAACAATTCATTCATTCATTTTCATGGGGCCAAGTGTTATGCATACACCGTTTTCCTCCAAGGTTTATTTCCATGCAAATATATAAATATTTTGAAAGTTGCTTATGAATGCTCAAATGTGTGAATAAACTACATACTGCCAGTTTGACAAAGTTAAGACATAGAGAAAAAATGTAAATGATAACTTCAATTATTTTAAACTTTGAATTTATTTTCAGCGTATGGTGAAGTTGTTTTGAAAATGAGTGCAGCAGCATTCAATGCTGCGTGGAATAAAAAGTTATCTTCTGCGAGGCGGACCGAGAAGAGACTTATTGCTTCTTAATTGTAGAAAGGATTGAAAAGTTATCTTCTGCAAGGCGGACTAAGAAGAGACTTATTGCTTCTTAATTGTAGAAAGGATTGAAAAGTTATCTTCTTCAAGGCGGACCAAGAAGAGACTTATTGCTTCTTAATTGTAGAAAGGATTGAACAGTTACTTTCTGCAAGGCGGACTAAGAAGAGACTTACTGCTTCTTAATTGTAGTATTATAGTTTTTGTTTATAACCTTTCTTGTTTTCAAATACTATTTCACCATTGTACTTTTGATTAATCTAAATTTTGCTACAATTTAAAAGCTCCTCTGTTGCACCATTTCATTCTTTATTGTTATTGATGCCTGACCTTAACGAAAATTTGTTGATGTATATATTAATCTTTTATTATTGATTCATATTGAATTATGGTTTAATGTTAAATTTTCTTGAAAATGCTTCATTTATGGTCTCACATATTTCTTTTATAATGGCAATTATTTTGTGTAAACCTTGTTTTATTCCTATTTTAACCTTTTAATATTTTTACTTAAATACATTTGGTTGTGAAAAGCACGTTCTTAAACTTGTACAATTTATGAAATAATTGTTCGAAAAGTTTAAAGGACAGTATTTAATGTCATCTGAATTAAGGAAGATCCATTGTTTGGATTATATTTGCATAAAGATACTGTTTATGTGATATATAATAATGTATAATATTTTTTTTTCATTTTTTGATAATTGAAATTGTATTTTTAATTCGTAACTGAAATTGTATATGAAATATTAAAGAGATGTTTGTTGTGTAATTGCTAAAGTGTTAAATAAGTTATAATTCCTCAAAGAATGTATAATTGTCCTAGGAATAAGTTCTACCAGATCACACCAGGATCATGAGTTTAATACGAGTTGTTAGAAGATCATACCAGGATCATGGTTTTCTTGCGCAAGTTTTTGTGTTTAACAAATCATGCAAGAATCATGATCCATTAGCTCATTTGCATGTGACATTTTCCTATACCGAAATCATATCAAAACCATGATTTACACACGAGTCGTTAGTATGATCCAATGGGCTGCTTTTACTGTTTGGGTCCATTTTACTTTTTAATTGTGTAATGTTAAACAAAAAATGTAATCTGTACTTAAAACTTGTTGAAGGATTATTCCCTATTAACATATTTTTTTTCAAATTTTAAAATTTTAAAATCTCAAAATTAAGCCATATGAGATTTTTGAAAAAAAAATTAATTAGCTGGGAGGGAAGGATATATTTTGAATGTTTCCTTTACCGAGATCCGCGTGTACAGCTGTTTTAAGGGTTATTACTGGCCGCCAGGAGGCGGCCGGTTATTTGACATGAAAGTTTAAAGTCGCCGTGCGTTTCTGCGGAGTTAAAACAATTTAAATAAAAAATAACATTCATATAATAGTGTATTAAGAAGAGTATCTAAATGTGTAACAAAATGCACAATGACCATAAAATTAAAATTTTTATTTACAACGGAAGTAAATATTTCATCCAATCCTGATTGCCAAACTTTGACATGACAGAGGTGCGGAGAAAATTAGGACACGTGTTGGGCATAGTCTTTAGCAAAGACCGCATTATATATAAACAATATTACTTTCTCTATTAAAACAGAATTTGTTTTACGTATTTATTTTAAAATGACGTGTACACATGTATATATAAACATTTTCTACGGAGATTTCAAAAATATTGTTAAATGTTAATTTATTAAAAGACAGAATATTACGAGATTTTGCTCTAGCAGACGAGGATAACGCGTGTTTTACAATGTGCCAAGAATTTTCCCGCTACATCTCAAAGAAGCTGAAAGAGACGAAATGTAGTGGCGGATCTAGGGGGACTTTTTTGCGTTTTTATTAAAATAAAATTATTACTTACTGTAGATAACTTTAACTTTTAGTTTTATTTTTTAATGTAAATGTTTCTTTAATAACAAACTTCCACCAGACTTCGTTTGTTCTAAACTGAGTGTGAAGACGCAGAGGACCAGGGGTAGTTTGCTTATACATGTAATGCTAAACATGTATTATATACATGTATGAAGAAAATCATCCAATGTCTTAACAGATAAATATATAAGATATTTTAAAAACAGATAACGCATTTCAATTTTCTAACTGCTTCATGAAAGGAATAATTAATTGATTTGCGGCCGATTTTTAACGCTTGCGTCAATATGTGATTGTTGTTTAGATTTGAAATGCCTATGGTAAATAAGGAAATGTATTTAAAGTCAGCATTAACAACGCAGCTAAACAATTAACGGCATAATCATGTTATTCACTTCGCGAATGGAATAAGTTTGACGTTGTACACGTTAACGTCATTTCTTGTATAAAAGGGATTCCAATGATGTTATACAGTTTATATTATTATTTTCGAATATTTAGTAGTATTGACTACTATTGCAGGAAATAAAATAATACGAGAGAGAGAGAGAGAGAGAGCTCCAATACTGGATTCTTTAGATAATCGTTCATATATATGAAGAATGGGTAGCGAATCAAATAACATGAGTATATATATACAGAGACAACATTCTAAAATTCTATAAAAGGGGAGATTTTCAAAGGAAAAGGGTTTCTTTATATATATGGAACAGGTCAATCAAATCAGATATATAATGGGGCTTGGATTTTTTTTTTTTTCATTCAGATAAAAATGGGGGGGGGGGGTTATTCTCAAAATGATCATTTTTCAAATGATCAAGGTATATTATAGGGAGCGAATCAAATAACATGAGTATATACCGACGCAATTTTCCCCTTTTAATGCTTTTCACGTAAAATGAAGTATATAATACCACAAAAAGAAAATACATATAAAGAAATTAGTTTTAAGCTATTTATTCTGTATGAATACCAGACAATAAATTAATTACAGCTAGTAAAATACGTTTTGCTATTTATTCCGTAAAATTTTATATCTAAATTTATATCATTTACGGAATAAACACAATTTTATTTTATTTAGCTTATTGATGACTTAATGAGAAAATAAATAATTGAATAAAGTTTGTTATTTATTCGGTTAATTTTATTTGAAATTTATTATTTTTTTATATATGCTATTTACGGAATAAACTCTATTTTGATAGTTTTAAAAATTATGTTGCAAATATTCAAACCTGATACATCTGAAATCATTTGCTAGTTATTTCATATGCTATAAAATGTGAACAAACATTTTACTGTTGTCATTTACGGAATAAACATAATATTATTTTTGTTCTCAATGTTCCTGAATTTTCAATATTGATACAGAATAAACAGCAAATAGATCGAAATGCAAATAATTTAAACATTTATTACATGAAAATATGTGCCTTTCCTAAAAAAATATTTATACGGCTTAAATGCCTAATTCTGGTAAATTCTGTGCTTTCCTGTTATTAGTATTTACCTAATACCATAATAACTTCATAGCGCTTCTGTGATTGGTTAAGTAACAATTAAATAGCCAATGAAAAGAACGTTTACATTGTTCATCAAGAGATCAGCCTTTTCCGGTGGTGCATTGAAGAGGAAGGATGTGAAAAATATCCATGGCATTAAATCCTTTATCACCCAAGTAAGTATTTTGTATTGATAACGTTTTATGAAAAAATAATAAATCAATAAGACTTTTAAATTATATTTTATGTTATTTGGGAATAATTAGATAAATGTTGTGTCATTTTCATAAACAACAAATAGTACAACAAAAGCATGATGCCGTCTTCCGCCCAAAAACCAGCAGACATTACAGAACAAAGTCATCATCATCTGACCAAACAAAGGCATTCCGGGAGTATGGATTGGAGAGTTTTCTTTTCCTTTTGGGGATTGCAGGATCCTTCTCCCGGAAATTCGGCGGATGGCACACTTTATCAGTCCTATGGTGGGTGGTTGGTACGTTGCCTTTTAATAAAAAAAAATATTGAGTTTAATAACAGAAAATTGGAAACTCGTGTCAATAGGTTACAAACCTTTTGATTTTCCGTTATGTTTAATAACTTAGTATTGAAACTAAAAACTATTGCTTTAAATAATTATAATTTGAGTATACATAATTTTCTATAGACGAGAATTTAGCAAGAGTTATTTCCATTCACCAATATTTCCTGAAATTCCTTCACTGTTTAGCCAATTTAAAAAATTGATATTTGCTATCTTAAATTAGGAATAATTATTTTTACGAAGTATATTTTTTTAATAGTATCTTTTACTTAGAAAAAATCATTTAATTAAGATTTTTTACAAAATATTTTGGCTATATCCTCTTAACTTTGTAAAAGATAGAGGGAAAATCATCCAGTCAACCTCCAATATGGCTGCCAAGGGGAAGTAACTCGCCCTAAATTCAGGCCTATGGAAAACTATTTAAATATATAAAATATTACTCCTACTTAAAATTTATATTAATAATTCCCTTTCTTTGTAGGTGCTTTCTTAGACGTTGCTGCCGGCTTTACACCTTCTGCTGTTGAAGTAGCTTTGCCTCCCTCTAAAATGTAAGAAGTTTAAAATCATTAAAAGAAGAACTTCTAGACTGCTTTTTACATTTTACTCAATGTATGTGCCTTAAGAATGTGCAATAAATTTAACAAATCTTTCATTTTTACTACAGGTGCCAATTAAGGGTGCAAAATAGTTATAAAGTGTTCATGAATACCTTTTCTTGCAGATGCTTTCCTGGACTTGACTGATGCTCCTTTTGTCGAAACTTGTACAGTTCCTGGAGAAACCTAGTGTCGATCTAAGGTATGAGAAGTATTAAACCTTGTTATTTCTTAACTTATTATTTAGTATTGTACAAGGAATTCTCTATTTAAAAAAAATAAATAAATGACTGCCGTCATGAGAAAAGGGCCCTTATCTTTTGACGTCACAATGCTCAGAAAACGACGTCAAAGTCGCGGTATTGTAAACACGGAAGTAATTTTTGTTGACTGCATTTTGTTAACAAGAAATAAAATTGAATTTCAAAGCATAACAAAAATTTCAAACTTGATGCCGACATTTTTTAATAGGTATATGATATTTTTACAATTTAGTACGTAAATTTATTCATAATTTTGTTTAAGTATTTAACTTGATGTGATATACGAGGCAGTGGACATGCACGTTGCTAGCTCTGGAACAGCGATTACAATTTTCAAATGCTTGAATTTGAATCCGTGTTAAAAAGTCTTGATATTAAAAGGTATATTCCATATACATGTATATTTTTTTCAGAGAGAGCCGAGAAAGAGAGAGAGAGAGAGAGAAGAGCGAGCGAGAGATCTATGCAATACCGTTCTTTTAAGAGCTACTTTTTCCCTGAGAAAATATATACCATAATTTAAAGCGCATTTAGCCATTTTAATTTCAGTTCATAGTTAATAATACTGATATACCCCGATAACCAGCCTTCGGTGAACTGTCGATTTTAAAATGTGTGTAAAAAGGGGGGGGGGGGTGATAGACAAGCCAAAAAAAATCTCCGAATAAAAAGACCGGTAAAAGTTAAAGCTAAGAAACATAATCCCTCTTTGATTGAATTAAGATACTGGTAACATGGGAAATCCAAACCTTCTACATCAATTTAAATATATTTTTTTTACTAAATTAACAGTAATAGAATATGCTAAGGAAAAAAATACGGGAAATGGGGATGCCACGAAAATTTTGCTAAAATAATTTTTTTTTCAAAAACTAATTTAAAATGATTAAATAAATACATTCAAAGGAATTGTATAGTAGAAATTACTATTCTTTCAAATTTCTGAAATTATTCCGATGAAATGAATGGATGAAATCCCGCTGAAACCTATTTTGCAATATGTTAAGAGATTAAGTACAGCTATTGTAGACTTTTCCCAAAAGCATTATACCCAATGTTACGGAACGATTACGGAAGGTGATTAATAAACAAACTCAAATTTTTCTTCTTTGAGATAAAATATTGGCCATTACAGTCGCATGCAAGTAGCAAGTGGGGGTGGGGGTGGGGGTACTTTGAAAGTCCCCCCGGTCCCCCCCCCACCTCCACACACAAACACATACACACTTTTTGTTGCAGCATAGTCAAATTCGTTCACTATAGGGCAAAAGAATAAGGCATGCACTGTATTATGTTTGATTACGAAAATTTGTTACTGAAAAAAGACTGAACTTAACACCCCACCCCCCATCCCCATTTGAAATTGAATTTGAGTCTCGACACCCCCATCTTTTTTTTGGTTGAGTAGGTTTTTTAAGGTAATTTTTTTCCCTGATTGACCCCCCCCCCCCCCCGCATCTTTTTCAAACGAGTTGTGTGGGGACAGGCGAAGGTACGAGTCAAGTTTTTTTTATTTTTTTTATTTTTTTTTGGTATGTTCTGAAGTAATAACTAGGGAAAAATGGTTTGCCTAAATATTTTCAGCGAAAGAGAGTCAAATTTGAGCGGTATATTATTACTTAAGTAACAGCATCGCCTCATACAAAAACCATTAACGAATGTTGGACATAATAGTTCATTATTGGATAAGACAATCGCATCAAAATGTAAAAAAAATTATAAGGTATCAAGTTAATTAGCCATTGTCACGGAGGAAAATGAATAGATGACCGTTTGTGGCCGTAAAAAAAATTGTGTTGCTTGTCAAGGAAAATTTGGTGGTTGAAAGTGCCCACAACTGATGAAAATATAGCTAGCCTCCCTCCTCCCCCCAACTGCAATGGCTTCCTAGGGGCCTGCCGTTCTTGCGTAAAATACATTAGAATTCATTCAGTTTCAGTTTCAAATAGATATCGTCAAAATTTTAATGGAACTGTAATTTCGGACAGATAAGTCAAGCACATTTTAGTGTACATACCGGTATAATAAAAAGAGACAAGAACATCTATTTGATTAAATTATACAATATTATACATAAATCATTTTTTTTAGATCATAGTAGCGGTCCTTGTAAGAAATATACAAATGTTGTGTTTAAGTGAAACAGGGTACAGGTGCCACAAAATTTAAACAAAAGGGTGTTAATGTGCAGAAATATTTGTAACCGATTTTAATTGTAATTTACGTTAAAAAAAGTAAGAAGTTACAGACGGTTTCCAATTGAGGTATAAATTTAGAGAAAGTATCAATTTAAGGTACGGTACATGTATATAAATCATTCATTTTTCCTTTATTTGCTTATTTACTATGTTTCTACACCATAACTAAGATAGGCGAAGAAAATGAATTGTATAAACAATGGAAAAAATTTTAATAAAATACTCCAAAACGGAAAAAATTTTAAAATCCGCTTGCATGGAAAGAGGAAACGTATATTTATTTTCATGAGTGTTTATAAAAGGAATAAACGTTTTTAAAAACAAGTTTACATACCTTGGCGTATCTGAAATTATTTCTCAATTGAATTTTTCGGAAAATACATGGTGTGTTTTTATCGTAACAGTCATAGGGAATAAAGTTACGTGAGTGTGTGTTGGTGAGTGAATGCTGTCTCATTAGATTTTTTTTAAATATCGGGATCGATGTGCCCCGTCTTGCGCGCGGTATCCTTCTGCATGGGATTCTCTCTCTCTATATATATATTTCTTTTAATCTTGAAGTGTTACAAGTGCTTTATATATTTGATGAATTGAATTATATTATTTAATATAAAAAGAATAATTTGTATGGATATAAACAAATATTATATTTCCCTAACGATTATGTTATAAAGCGTTCCTAGACCCCCCTTTTTTATTTAAGAAATTATAGATCTGCTCTAAAATTAGCATGAAAATAGTAATAACATACAAAATCCCTTAGGAATAATTACAATACATACTAGTCGCTTGGAAGAAAACAAGAGGCCCAAGGGCCTTGAATCGCTCTTCTGATAAATTATACAATCTATCCTAAGACCAAAGATGCATCAACTGACAAAGTTTGATGATTCTTAGCCAGTTAGGGCTGAAGATATTTAAATGTAACTATAATATGCTATAAGTAGGTCATGGTGACCTACTTTTTGATTGAAATTTTCTGAGGACACAAGATGCATTAATTGACAAAGATTGATGAGTCTTAGCCAATCAGTACCTGAGATATTCAAAAGTGGGTCACCGTGACCTCCTTTTTGGTCAACATGCTCCGAGAACCTAAGATGCATCAAATGACAAAATTTGATGATTCTAAACCAATTAGTACCTGAGATACATAAAACTAGCCACAAAATGTCAAAACATGTATAGGTCACTGTGACCTACTTTACATAAAACTAGCCACAAAATGTCAAAAATAGGTCACTGTGACCTACTTTTCGGTGAACGTCCTCTGAAAACCCAAGATGCATCAAATGACAAAGTTTGATGATTCTAAGCCAATAAGTTCCTGAGATACTAAAATATAGCCATAAAATGTCAAAAGTAGGTCACTGTGATACTTATTTCTAGCCATAAAATGTCGAAAGTAGGTCACAGTGACCTACATTTTGGTCGACATTTTCTGAAGACCAAAGATGCATCAACTGACAAAATTTGATGATCATAGGTCTAATAGTATTCAAAATATGCCTTTTAAACAATTTGAAAACAAATGCCTGCAAAGTTCAGAAAGTAGGTCACAGTGGTCTACTTTCTGATAAATATGTTTTCAAGCCTCTAGATGCATCAACTTACAAGATTTGGTGATTCTAAACCTCTCGGTGTCTGAAATAATGGGATTAACTGTTTTAGAAAAGATTAGCCATAAAATTCAAAAAGTAGGTCACGATGACCTACTTTTAAGTTGATGTTGTTTGTGGACCCAAGATGCACCAACGTTCAAAGTTTTATGATCATAGGCCTTAAGGTGTCCAAAATATGCCTCCAAATCAATTTGAAAACAAAAGCCCGTAAAATTTTAAAAGTAGGTCACCGTGACCTATTTTTGTATTAACATGATGTCAAGTCCTGAGATGCATCAACTTACAAGATTTGATGATCCTAGTCATTATAGTAAGCAAAATATCAACGTTTTTAATAAGTGTAATTTTTTGTCAACTTTGAAGTGACCTTGAGACCACGCCCTTTGCCCCAAGGTCATGCATTGAAAAATTTTTAATCTTCAACATATCCTGACCCTTGTATGTAAGTTTGGTGAAAATCTGCCTGGTGGTTATGGAGAAGAAGATTTTTTAGCAACCAGTACTTTTAGTTTTATTTTCGTGATTATCTCCCCTTGTTTTAAGGTCCCACCCCTAATTTTAGTGTAAATGGTAGCCCTTGGGCCAAGGATACCCTGTGACAAATTTGACAATAATTGGCCAAGGGGCTCTTGAGTTATGGCCCATATTCTAAAAAGTTAACGCACATCGCACACCGCACAAATGGCCATAGCATTAGCTCTTTGAGCCTTTTGCTCAGAAGAGCTAAAAATGAAATACTTTCTCAAGTTTTTAATTCTAAAAACGAATGAAGTTATTTAAATGACATGTAATTTTAAGATTTTTTGAAAGTTGAATTAGACACAGGCGACGTCATTACGTTTTCAATGAGTAACGTCAAAGTTATTTTGGGGGCGCTTCACTAAAATGCTCATAAAATACCGAAAAAAAAAGATATTTTCAAAATTTATGTATATTTGCATTCAGAAAGAGTCCGCCTATCAATATTTACCAAAAAGTCAATTTGTGAAAATTTGACCGTAAGGGCCCTTTTCTCGTGACGGCAGTCAAATAATTTAACATTATAGGAGGATTTCCTGTACCTGCTCGCCTGTGGGGTTCCTGTTCATCTGTCTCGCTGTCACTGTCCACGGTTATTACTATGGGTTCAGTAGCTGTTTGTCCTAACATGTGAAAAGAAAGGTAAGTATTAATTTTTTTTGATAACTTTCTTACTATTTTTCTACCATACATGTACTTCCTTTTAAACAAAAGAAATGTATTGAAAGGAGATACATTCATTGTAAGAGTTTGCAATTTATTCTATTTCCTGCTTGTATTCTTACTAAGAAAGACATATTGAAACTGAAATCTTACTTGACTTTGCCTTGCGACTGGCACCTCTTCTCATTAAGGATTTCCTAATGGAAGTTCCCGAACTGGTTGAAGGCATGTCCGCAATATGCACATTTTCTAAATGTAAAGATATTTAAGAATAAATGAAGTATATAAACATTTTCATCCCAGAAAATGAAGTTTATTTCCGTACATGGTGTTATTGTTATACATTTGATTTGTAGGTTTACCTGAAAAAGGAGTTAAAGTTTTGTCCAAATCTGATCCCTGGATCAGTTCATCCACAACAGAGACTTGTTGGGCCTGTTCCTCTCTCCTCCGAATGGTGTTGTCACTAGCAGTTTGGTTCCTCGGAATAGATTCGATATCGTCAGAATCTGATTCAACTCGAGGAAGGGAGGAAACCTCTGGTGTACTCAACACTTCTGATTCACTTTCCGCACCAGTGTTTCCTAAAACCATTTTTATATTTCTAGTTTATGAAACATCACAGGAAGTGTTTATTTTCATTATGTACACTCAATAATTATTTATAAATTTTATAAATTAGGGAATCTTCATAAATTTTATGTTTTCAGCAATACTAATCATGTTTTGTGTTAAAATTATACTAACTTGTATATTTTTTCTAATTTTCTACTAATGTTTAAATTTTTACCTGGTCGAATATCCCAGTCTCCAAACTCGCTTGAAGGAACACCAGCCAACGTGTCAAATAGTGGTGTCGTATAGTTGAAGGTAGGTTGGGCATTCAGTGGGTATACTGATCTATGATATAATAACATTCTTGAATATATTAAAGCAAAGTAATATCTCTTTTAAATAATATTATTTAATGGAACATAATTAAATAACTTACTTCACAAGATTGAAGAATCCATCATACAGGTTTGATTTCACATGATTTCTCCACATAACCTCTGCCATGTGACCCTCAAACTGGGATATTTTAGTACCGGACATTTTCTTCAAATGCTCCTTGAAGCACCTTATATACGATTTGTGTGGATGTGCTGATCTTCCCCTGTCTCCAAATTCACATATGTTTTCTTGAATGCGTACTTGTGTATGACGTAAAGTGGTCGTATCCCAGATCGTTGAGTGGGCAATATGCAGACCACCCATCGATGTAAATGGTACTGCCTGGCAAACAATGGCGTTGAATGATGGGAAGTAATGTTTCCTCTCTCCTGTCTGCTACCGGGTATAATATGATGGTGTTAGTGTCCCTCTCAACCATTCCAAACACCCATATCTGAAATGTAAGGACATGAAAATCGCTTTACTTTAAATTTTATTATTCATTTGTATTTAATCTCTCTATTCTTATTCCTGTTATTTTATACAATATTTAGTATTCGTTTGCAAGGCATGCAGTTTATTTTTTGCGTTGTAATTGAGGAAAATTTTATAAATTTATTGTGTTATCAGTCTTGCTACGAGTATTTCCAGTCACTTCCCAGCAAGACATGCTATTTCATTGGCTATTATAAATATACAGATCGTATACTGTTCAATTTTTCTATTTATATTTTCCTTCAATTTCTTCAAAATAGTGCAAGATATGCAAATTATGTTTGTTTATTACCTTTAATCCATACTGCAAGATATGCAAATTATATTTGTTTATTACCTTTAATCCATACTGCAAGATTGAATGATTGATTGTATACTGTTAAACGTCCCTCTCCAGAATATTTCACTGATATGGAGACGTCATCATTGCCGGTGAAGGGTTGCAAATTTAGGCCTATGCTCGGCACTTAGGGCCTTTGAGCAGGGAGGGATCTTTCTCGTGCCACACCTGCTGTGACACGGGGCCTCGGTTTATACGGTCTCATCCGAAGGACCGCCCCATTTAGTCGCCTTTCACGACAAGCGAGGGGGTACTGAGGACCTATTCTAACCCGGATCCCCACGGGGCCATACTGCAAGATATGCAAATTATGTTTGTTTATTACCTTTAATCCATACTGCAAGATATGCAAATTATGTTTGTTTATTACCTTTAACCCATACTGCAAGATATGCAAATTACGTTTGTTTATTACCTTTAATCCACAGTTGGGATTTCCCCTGTTGTGCTTTACATGACGACCGAACAATGATTCATCGATCTCGATGATTCCGGACAGCTTTTTTGATTTGATTTGCATTGTCCAAGGGAGCAGCCATCAAGATAGGACTTGATAAATAAAATTATATCTTGAATTGCCAAATTCGTCTTCTCAAAGAAGGAGTTCGCTCTGCAATTCCTCTTGTGAAGTCTCTCTACACTGCATCTGAAGATAGACCCACCTGGATTTCTTGATGACGAATGTAAGAGCATCGTCCCATCACAATCGGGGACAATGCAAGGCACCGAGGTGGCTAACAGACCCTGCGTTCTTAACCATTCGTAAACTAACTCGTCGCTCAAAGTCATTAATGAATGAAAATTCCAAGGATTTTCCAAATCTGTTGCCGAAAGTTCCATCAAATTATCAGTTTTTCGCAACCTGTAATTGCCTCCGCTTTTTCTGGAAGCCATCTCAAATCTAGTGTTACCCGTGTCTGAATGCCCAACCCTTAAATATTACCATTTATAAAGCACATGACCTTGATTTAATCTCACAAAAAGATCAGTATTAATAGCCCAAGAAATAAGAAAAATAAGAGAATACCGATTTCAGATTTTTACAAATTAATTTATTTCTTTTTCTTATTGCCATATCTTCTTACTGAACCGTCCAAGTATTGATGTTGTCGCATGGCGACGTTCCAAGCATATAAAACATAGTTCCTTCCGTTCTCAAATAATCTGAAATTTATGATTATTTAAAATGTTTTACTAATTTTATTCGTTTACAGTTTAATCATTCACTTTTCTATTAACATTTGTTGTGTTTACCTGTTAATATTTTTTATGTCATGTATATATGTTTTGTTTAATTGTTAATGTTTTACTAATATTTTACAGTATTTCATTGAATTTTATACATACCTGAACAGTGCATGGAAATGGCTCATTGCTGCTCGATCTCGCGCAAGATGCATGACATCCACCCATTCCAAAATATAACAGAATTTAATCCATTTACAAAAGCAAATGTCACAATCAGAATTCTTTGGAAGTGACGGAGATGTGGTGTCCAAAATAATCTTCTTATTAAATACGGCCATTCTCGCGCTGGACCTACAATGTCTTGTATATTGGACCATAAATTGTAGATAGTTCTGTTCCTCTCTCTGCCATGGCAAAGATCATGTAATGGTTGAAATGAATGTGTTCCTTTATATATACTTTTATTTGTGCTTTATTATTAAAATACTATTGTTTATATTCAAATTCTTTGTGATTCTTCTTTTATATTAAACTGTGGTGTTAAAAGTGTTCACTGGCTAGCTACCTTCATAGGCGTAGAAGTGTAGGTTGAAAGTGAATGATATGTACTCGAGAAATATTTCAGTCAGGAATTGTCGGTAGTAAAATGATCCCTTTTACACAATTACAAAATAAGAAGTTTAGTAACTATATGATTTTAAGAAATAAATGCTATATGCTATTTATTCATTTAGCTCGTCGAGTGAAAAACAGAACTTGCGTCGGTATATACTCATGTTATATGATTTGCTCCCTATAATTTGCCTTGATCATTTCAAAAAATGATCATTTTAAGAATGAACCCCCCAAAAAAATCCAAGCCCCATTTTTTTAACTCTATGTCCCCCAAAGAAACCCTTTTCCGGGGAAAATCTCCCCTTTCAGAGGCTTTTAAGAATGTTGCGTCTGTATATATATATACTCATGTTATTTGATTCGCTACCTGCTCTTCACATATATATGATCGATACTGTCTAATTGACTGTCATGCAGGGAAAACAGAACTTGCGGCGGTATATACTCATGTTATTTGATTCGCTCCCTATAATTTGCCTTGATCATTTGAAAAATTATCATTTTAAGAATGTACCCCCCCAAAAAATCCAAGCCCCATTTTTTATCTGTCCCCCAAAGAAACCCTTTTCCGGGGAAAATCTCCCCTTTCAGAGGCTTTTAAGAATGTTGCGTCTGTATATATATATACTCATGTTATTTGATTCGCTACCTGCTCTTCACATATATATGATCGATACGGTCCAATTGACTCTCATGCAAAGAAAAAACAGAACTTGCGGCGGTATATACTCATGTTATTTGATTCGCTCCCTGTAGTGTTACATGAAATTGAGTTGTTTCCCTTAGTTAGCTTTCCGGGTTGAATCCGTTATCTGTTTGATTTTTACACACTATTTCCGTTTGTGTTTTGTGTACGGCATGGCGCCCGCATCAAATCAGCAAGCCTTATGTCATGTTTGGCTGTTTTAGTCCCGCATAGAGTAAGTTTTTCTTGTTCATTATATGTCTTAGTGATTTATTATAAACCTTGTGCAAGTTGAAGATGTATGCATTTGTAGTATGTGTAGAATTTTATGAAACATGATTCGGTACTTTTGTCTAAATTTAGAAACGGTAGCTAATGTCAAGGTTAGGGTGCACATGGTCTTTGTATGTCACGTATTCAGTCGAATAATTCATGTACGACAGATTATCAGTATTGTCAACTCGAATTATCTAGTCAAAACATTAAATCTCATTACATATTAAGTTTAGCTAATTGTTTATTTACAAAATGTCATAAGAATCAAGTTTGTATTAAGAGAGGTATTTTTATTGAGACATTTATAGAATGAAACACATAGTGATATGTACTAGTCTGCCTGAGTTGCATGTATTGTACTGTTTACCTGTTTGTCTGTGTAACATTGTACTTATGACAGTGTTGTTTATTTTTTCAGTTTCTTACTACAACATACCTACTACTATTCTGCAATAAATCACATGCTGAAAAGCACCTTAGTTATTGATCACTAAAAAAGGCTTTACAGTAAGAAATCTAGGACTTCCAGTCAGATATGGCCACAGGAGGATCACCTAAACATATGGATCATTCCGATACTCAGCAGGAGCTGAATTTGGATATGGAGGTTCCATCTACCCAGCAAGAGCTTGGAAACATGGAGACAAGACAACAAAGATCCCTGTCGGAGAAGGGAGCAGCATACTTTCAAGCACAGGTGGACCGTTTTTCAAACAGACTTACAAAAGTTGGAAGACATTTAGATAGTCTGCTCGGTGAATCAGTGCATGAAGAAACAGACACAAACTCATTGACAGAACGTGTAACAGACATATACCACACCTACAATAACATGAGTTCTGAGTTATTAAACTTTCTCGTAAGATATAACACTGAGGATAGTGCTCGTGAACAGTCATCACTGGCTTTACTTAAAGCCACCTATTCAGAACGTGTTGAACAGTTCTATAGAAAAGTGAACAATAGAAAAGTGAACAATAAAGATGTTGTTAAAGAGACAAAAGTAAAGTCCAGCAGCTTTAAGTCTGCAAGAAGCTCCAGCTACTCATCAAGTGCTGCATCACTTCTAGGCAAGCAACGAGCAAAAAGAGAAGCTGCCAGAGTAAAACTAAAGTTTGCTGAACAGGAAGCAAAGATGAGACAAGAAGAGGCACTACTAAAGGCCAAAATGGACGTTCTTTCAGTGAAAAAGGAAGCTGCAGTAGCTGACGCCGAGTACCTGGGAATGAAAGAGGAATTCAGAATGTGGGATGAAGATGAAATGACTTCTGTGAGCAATGAATTAGATAATACTGACATTCTTAACAAATACTTAAGTGATCAGCCAATAACAGATAGTGTACCAGCTGTTCATACGAGCGTACCAGTTTTTCATACAAGCCTGGAGAATTATCATCCTCCAACAGTTACTGGCACTCCTGCACTCCTGCAGTCTAGTCCAACAAGACCACTTCATGAGGACCAAGTCATTACGCCTACAACGACCGATCATTGCAATCCGATACAGCCTCAACCTGCCTTACTCAATGACTTTGCGAATTACATTAATAAGAAAGACTTGCTGCGTTGGTCTTTAGTTACCTTTGATGATAGTCCAGAGACTTATCAGTCGTGGAAGGATAGCTTTGACGTACTTACAAAAGAACTGAACGCCAGTCCGAGAGAAGAGCTAAACTTATTGATTCGATATCTAGGACCCGAGTCCAAGAAACATGCAATCAGCATACGGACCGCCAATATCAACAACCCACAGAATGCTTTGGAAAAGCTGTGGAGTCGCCTGGATGACAGATATGGAAGCCCGGTCCTACTTGAAACTTCGTTGAAGTCAAGATTGTTGGATTTCCCCAAACTGACTGTGAAAGACAACAAAAAGCTATTTGAATTAGCAGATCTACTAAGTGAAGTGCAGCTGCGAATGGAGGACCCTGCGCTAAATCGTTCCCTGCTCTACTTGGATTCACCCACAGGCATGCGCCCAATTGTCGCAAAGCTTCCAATCAATTTGCAGGAAAAATGGACTACACATGCAACAAGTTATGATTCACAACATGGAGTCACATATCCACCCTTTACCTACCTGGTCCAGTTTGTGACGGAAATGAGTAAGACCCGTAATAATCCCAGCTTTGATTACTTAAGCACGAGTGAACCGGCAGCTAACTTCACAAGTCGCTCTAGTTTTTCTACTGAGTCACGACGTAAAGACACCTATCGCAAGAATGATGTTCAGGTGAAGAAAACAAATGTGAAAACAACAGAAGAAGATCATAGTGCCAGCTTAGAAAACAACTGTGTTTTACATGTGAACAGACATAAACTTAATCAGTGTAAGACTTTCCAGAGATTGACTCTAAGTGAAAGAAAGAAACTGCTGAAGGATTACAACTTCTGCTTTAAATGTTGTGATTCTACAGGACACGGTTATACAAGCTGTAGTGCACTTGTGAAATGTGACATTTGCGGAAACAAGAATCATCCTACTGCTCTACACATTGATATGTCTACCAAGCCAGATGCTGCACGGAGGTCACATCATTGCGGGGAGGCATCCAACAAGTCATCCGACCTTTCACCCAGGCCACATCATGACGGGGAGGGTTCAAAGATGAGTTCACTCTGTACCGAGCTCTGTGGTAAAAACTTCACAGGAAGATCTTGCTCCAATACTCTTTTAGTCAAAGTCTACCCAATGGACCATCCAGAACGATCCTTCAATGTATACGCCTTGATAGATGACCACAGTACTCATACACTAGCGAGGCCGGAATTGTTTGATGCTTTAGACATTCCCATGTCTTCAGTTACAACGTATTCACTGAAATCCTGTGCTGGTACCTTTCAACGAAGTGGAAGACAGACTCTCAGATTTATGGTGGAGTCAAACGACGGTTCCTGTAGATTACAGCTTCCGTTGGTTACAGAATGTGAGCAGATTCCAGAGGAAAAGAGTGAAATAGCAACACCAGATATAGTTCAGTTTCATTCACACCTGAGTGGGGTGGAGATTCCTCCTCTGGATTCAAAGGCCCAAGTTCTGTTGTTGATTGGAAGGGACCTGCCAGAAGCACATCACATAGAAGATCAACGTACAGGACCACAAGGTACCCCACTCAGGTGGAGATTCCTCCTCTGGATTCAAAGGCCCAAGTTCTGTTGTTGATTGGAAGGGACCTGCCAGAAGCACATCACATAGAAGATCAACGTACAGGACCACAAGGTACCCCTTTTGCACAGAGGCTCGCTCTTGGTTGGGTCCTTATAGGAAACGTCTGTATCGGAAATGTCCATCCACCAGCATACGTGAACGTTATGAAAACCACAGTGCAACAGAGTGGACGCTTTAGTGTATTTGACAATTGTGAATACAATATAACCCTAAATACCTGTATAGACAATGACCCAATGTTCAAACGTCAACCCAATGACAACGAATTAGGACAGTCCATAGAGGACACCCAATTCCTCGAGCTGATGGACAAAACCTTCACTAAGAATTCAACAGGAAAATGGACAGCCCCATTACCATTTCGGGAGACCCGTGAAAAACTACCAAACAATCGATCTGTGGCACTGAAACGAGCACTGATGCTACAAGGGAGTCTGCAACGAAATCCAACTAAACGGGAACACTTTGTAAGCTTTATGCAAGGCATTTTTGATTCGGGACATGCTGAAGTTGCTCCTCCTATTCAACCTGGGCAGGAATGTTGGTACTTGCCTATATTTGGGGTGTACCATCCCAAGAAAAAGGATGAAATACGAGTTGTATTTGACTCTTCCTGCAAACATGAGGGCATTTCCCTGAATGACGTGTTAATGCAAGGACCAGACCTGATGAATCGTCTGGATGGAGTGCTCATGAGATTCAGAAAGGAGCCGGTTGCTGTGATTGCAGACATTCAGCAGATGTTTTTCTGCTTTCACGTTGCAGAACCTCACAGAGACTTTCTTCGTTTCTTTTGGCATCGAAATAACGATCCGAAACAAGAATTACTGGAGTACAGAATGTGTGTCCACGTTTTCGGCAACCGACCTTCTCCGGCGGTTGCCACATATGGACTTAGACGTTGTGTAAATACTGACTGTAAGGAAGATGTAAAGCAGTTTGTTACCAGAAACTTTTACGTCGACGACGGATTGGTGTCATTTCCCAGCGTTAGTGAAGCAGTTGATGTTCTGAAGCGAACTCAGAAAACGCTCCTGGAAGCTGGAAATTTGAAACTACACAAGATTGCATCGAATAGGGAAGAAGTGATGCTACAATTTCCGTCTGCGGATCTTGCAAAATCCATGGAACAGCTTGACCTGGATCGAGATGACTTACCTGTACACCACAGTTTGGGTTTGTGTTGGAACCTAGCTACAGATATCTTTACATACACAGCCTCAGAAGAGCAGAAGCCCTTAACCAAAAGAGGACTGCTGTCCACTGTAAATGGGTTATTCGATCCACTTGGTTTCATTGCGCCCATAATCTTAAATGGCAAACTTATCATGCGAGAAGCATTTACTGGGATTGAGAGTTGGGACGATCCCTTACCTACAGCGACTACGAGTGCCTGGAAACTTTGGTTGGAACAATTGACGAGACTTGATGGTGTTCATATTCCCCGGTGCCTATTGTCTGTATCATACAGCAAGTGTGTTGACACAATGTTACACATCTTTTGTGATGCATCTGAAAAAGCAGTAGCTGCCTGTGCTTACCTGAGAGGTAGAACCGTGGATGAGAAGATCTCTGTGGGATTTGTATTCGGCAAATGTAAAGCTGCACCAAGAAGTGGACACACGATTCCAAGATTGGAACTCTGTGCTGCCGTTCTAGCCGTGGAACTTGGTGAGATGCTTTCAAAAGAACTTTGACTTACCCTTAGAGGACATCATGTATTACTCTGACAGCAAAGTAGTGCTGGGGTATCTGTCGAATTAGCGCCGACGTTTTAAGCTCTACTGGTCAGAGACCAGAAGAGCTTATGCGATAGTAATGCGTCCGGCGTCCGTCCGTCTGTCTGTCTGTCCGTCTGTAAATAATTTTTCAAAACGCTACTCCTCCTACAATTTTTGTTTGATTTCAGTATAACTTGGCACACAAGTAGACTACACTAAGATACATAGAATAGTGCATCGGTTTTTGATTTCGATGAACGGTGTTGCCATGGTTACTAAAAATAGAATTTTCTGTGAAATTCCTTAAAAACGCTACTCCTTCTACAGTTTTGGTCTGATTTCAATATAACTTGGCACACAAGTAGACTACACTAAGATACATAGAATAGTGCATCGATTTTTGATTTCGATGAACGATGTTGCCATGGTTACTAAAAATAGAATTTTCTGTGAAATTCCTTTAAACGCTACTCCTTCTACAGTTTTGGTCTGATTTCAATATAACTTGGCACACAAGTAGACTACACTAAGATACATAGAATAGTGCATCGGTTTTTGATTTCTATGAACGGTGTTGCCATGGTTACTAAAAATAGAATTTTCTGTGAAATTCCTTTAAAACGCTACTCCTTCTACAGTTTTGGTCTGATTTCAGTATAACTTGGTACACAAGTAGACTACACTTAGATACATAGAATAGTGCATCGGTTTTTGATTTGGATGAACGGTGTTGCCATGGTTACTAAAAATAGAATTTTCTGTAAAATTCCTTTAAAACGCTACTCCTTCTACAGTTTTTGTCTGATTTCAGTATAACTTGGTACACAAGTAGACTACACTTAGATACATAGAATAGTGCATCCGTTTTTGATTTGGATGAACGATGTTGCCATGGTTACTAAAAATAGAATTTTCTGTGAAATTCCTTTAAAACGCTACTCCTTCTACAGTTTTTGTCTGATTTCAATATAACTTGGCACACAAGTAGACTACACTAAGATACATAGAATAGTGCATCGGTTTTTGATTTGGATGAACGGTGTTGCCATGGTTACTAAAAATAGAATTTTCTGTAAAATTCCTTTAAAACGCTACTCCTTCTACAGTTTTGGTCTGATTTCAGTATAACTTGGCACACAAGTAGACTACACTTAGATACATAGAATAGTGCATCGGTTTTTGATTTCGATGAACGGTGTTGCCATGGTTACTAAAAATAGAATTTTCTGTGAAATTCCTTTAAAACGCTACTCCTTCTACAGTTTTTGTCTGATTTCAATATAACTTGGCACACAAGTAGACTACACTAAGATACATAGAATAGTGCATTGGTTTTTGATTTCGATGAACGGTGCTGCCATGGTTCCTAAAAATAGAATTTTCTCTGAAATTTCTTAAAAACGCTACTCCTTGTACAGTTTTTGTCTGATTTCAATATAACTTGGCAGACAAGTAGACTACACTAAGATACATGGAATAGTGCATCGGTTTTTGATTTGGATGAACGGTGTTGCCATGGTTACTAAAAATAGAATTTTCTGTGAAATTCCTTTAAAACGCTACTCCTTCTACAGTTTTGGTCTGATTTCAATATAACTTGGCACACAAGTAGACTACACTAAGATACATAGAATAGTGCATCGGTTTTTGATTTCGATGAACGGTATTGCTATGGTTACTCAAAATAGAATTTTCTGTGGAATTCCTTAAAAACGCTACTTTTTCTACAGTTTTTGTCTGATTTCAAAATAAGTTGGCACATAAGTAGACTACACAAAGATACATAAAATAGTGCAATGGTTTTTGATAAGTACAAACCAGTAGAGCTACAGTCTCAACAGAGACTTCTGGTTATGTATATGTATGCAACCGTGTCTCCAGGATACGTAAGAGTTCTTCTCTACACCAATGGAATTATGTAACAACAGATGAAAACCCTGCTGATCAAGGAACTCGTGGACTTTTGCCAGAACTCGGTGATAGTTTGTGGTTAAAGGGACCAGACTTCCTCAAAGTAAATACAAGCAATTTCCAGAATGAGACATTTTCTTTGGTGAACCCAGATCAAGATAGTGAAGTACGACCAGAGATAGTGACCCTTAAGACTGTATCAGTATCAACCAAGCCAACTTTAGGAACATCACGTTTCAGTCGTTTTGGTAGTTGGTTGAGCCTTGTGAGGGCCATTACCTTCATCAAGAAATGCATCAGGAAGAAAGCAGGGAAAGTGGATGAAATATCTCGTCGAGAAACTGAGATGTTGATCATTAAAGAGGTTCAACAGCAGTATTATCAGAAAGAACTATGCGCATAACGTGCAGGAAAACCCCTTCCAAAAGACAGTACAATTCTGACTCTGTCTCCTTACCTTGATGACGGTTTGCTACGAGTTGGTGGACGAATCAAATTGTCGGACTTACCTGAAGGGGAGAAGACACCCATCCTTATACCTGGCAAGAGCCATGTTGCCCGACTATTGGTTCATCATCATCATGAGAAAATCTACCACCAAGGGCGTCATCTGACAGAAGGTGCTATACGAAGTGAGGGCCTATGGATCTCTGGAGGGAAACGCTTGGTGTCATCAATCATTCATCACTGCGTGACCTGCCGCAAGATGAGAGGGAAGCCATTATGTCAGAAAATGGCTGATCTTCCTAAAGTCCGCCTTACAAGGTCAGCACCCTTCACCTTTGTTGGTGTGGATGTTTTTGGCCCGTGGAGTGTCATCACGAGACGAACAAGAGGGGGCAGCGCACACTCAAAACGTTGGGCGGTGTTGTTTACCTGTTTGTATAGCAGAGCAGTCCACATCGAGGTCATTGAGGAGATGACCTCGTCTTCTTTCATCAACGCCTTAAGAAGGTTTGTTGCAGTTCGTGGTGCGGTCTCTGAATTCAGGTCAGATAGAGGGACAAACTTCGTGGGGGCTGCTGCTGAGCTGCAGATGAATGTAGTGAACGTGGAAGACCACAATCTGAAGACATTTCTTGCGGACAAGAGGATTGTATGGAGGTTTAATCCTCCCCACGCATCCCATTTTGGAGGCACATGGGAAAGGATGATAGAAAGGAGCCGGTTGCTGTGATTGCAGACATTCAGCAGATGTTTTTCTGTTTTCACGTTGCAGAACCTCACAGAGACTTTCTTCGTTTCTTTTGGCATCGAAATAACGATCCGAAACAAGAATTACAGTACAGAATGTGTGTCCACGTTTTCGGCAACCGACCTTCTCCGGCGGTTGCCACATATGGACTTAGACGTTGTGTAAATACTGACTGTAAGGAAGATGTAAAGCAGTTTGTTACCAGAAACTTTTACGTCGACGACGGATTGGTGTCATTTCCCAGCGTTAGTGAAGCAGTTGATGTTCTGAAGCGAACTCAGAAAACGCTCCTGGAAGCTGGAAATTTGAAACTACACAAGATTGCATCGAATAGGGAAGAAGTGATGCTACAATTTTCGTCTGCGGATCTTGCAAAATCCATGAAACAGCTTGACCTGGATCGAGATGACTTACCTGTACACCACAGTTTGGGTTTGGGTCGGAACCTAGCTACAGATACCTTTACATACACAGCCTCAGAAGAGCAGAAGCCCTTAACCAAAAGAGGACTGCTGTCCACTGTAAATGGGTTATTCGATCCACTTGGTTTCATTGCGCCCATAATCTTAAATGGCAAACTTATCATGCGAGAAGCATTTACTGGGATTGAGAGTTGGGACGATCCCTTACCTACAGCGACTACGAGTGCCTGGAAACTTTGGTTGGAACAATTGACGAGACTTGATGGTGTTCATATTCCCCGGTGCCTATTGTCTGTATCATACAGCAAGTGTGTTGACACAATGTTACACATCTTTTGTGATGCATCTGAAAAAGCAGTAGCTGCCTGTGCTTACCTGAGAGGTAGAACCGTGGATGAGAAGATCTCTGTGGGATTACCAGTGTATTCGGCAAATGTAAAGCTGCACCAAGAAGTGGACACACGATTCCAAGATTGGAACTCTGTGCTGCCGTTCTAGCCGTGGAACTTGGTGAGATGCTTTCAAAAGAACTTTGACTTACCCTTAGAGGACATCATGTATTACTCTGACAGCAAAGTAGTGCTGGGGTATCTGTCGAATGAGCGCCGACGTTTTTATGTATATGTATGCAACCGTGTCTCCAGGATACGTAAGAGTTCTTCTCTACACCAATGGAATTATGTAACAACAGATGAAAACCCTGCTGATCAAGGAACTCGTGGACTTTTGCCAGAACAACTCGGTGATAGTTTGTGGTTAAAGGGACCAGACTTCCTCAAAGTAAATACAAGCAATTTCCAGAATGAGACATTTTCTTTGGTGAACCCAGATCAAGATAGTGAAGTACGACCAAAGATAGTGACCCTTAAGACTGTATCAGTA
This sequence comes from Saccostrea cuccullata, assembly GCF_032062105.1. NCBI lineage: Eukaryota > Metazoa > Mollusca > Bivalvia > Ostreida > Ostreidae > Saccostrea > Saccostrea cuccullata. Next base: position 134,334 of record NW_026929817.1, on the reverse strand, counting down.
TCAACCAAGCCAACTTTAGGAACATCACGTTTCAGTCGTTTTGGTAGTTGGTTGAGCCTTGTGAGGGCCATTACCTTCATCAAGAAATGCATCAGGAAGAAAGCAGGGAAAGTGGATGAAATATCTCGTCGAGAAACTGAGATGTTGATCATTAAAGAGGTTCAACAGCAGTATTATCAGAAAGAACTATGCGCATTACGTGCAGGAAAACCCCTTCCAAAAGACAGTACAATTCTGACTCTGTCTCCTTACCTTGATGACGGTTTGCTACGAGTTGGTGGACGAATCAAATTGTCGGACTTACCTGAAGGGGAGAAGACACCCATCCTTATACCTGGCAAGAGCCATGTTGCCCGACTATTGGTTCATCATCATCATGAGAAAATCTACCACCAAGGGCGTCATCTGACAGAAGGTGCTATACGAAGTGAGGGCCTATGGATCTCTGGAGGGAAACGCTTGGTGTCATCAATCATTCATCACTGCGTGACCTGCTGCAAGATGAGAGGGAAGCCATTATGTCAGAAAATGGCTGATCTTCCTAAAGTCCGCCTTACAAGGTCAGCACCCTTCACCTTTGTTGGTGTGGATGTTTTTGGCCCGTGGAGTGTCATCACGAGACGAACAAGAGGGGGCAGCGCACACTCAAAACGTTGGGCGGTGTTGTTTACCTGTTTGTATAGCAGAGCAGTCCACATCGAGGTCATTGAGGAGATGACCTCGTCTTCTTTCATCAACGCCTTAAGAAAGTTTGTTGCAGTTCGTGGTGCGGTCTCTGAATTCAGGTCAGATAGAGGGACAAACTTCGTGGGGGCTGCTGCTGAGCTGCAGATGAATGTAGTGAACGTGGAAGACCACAATCTGAAGACATTTCTTGCAGACAAGAGGACTGTATGGAGGTTTAATCCTCCCCACGCATCCCATTTTGGAGGCACATGGGAAAGGATGATAGGCATTGCCCGTCGCATCCTTGAGGCAATGCTTATGGATACCAAACATGGGAAGCTGACTCATGAGGTTTTGACGACCTTTATGGCAGAGGTCATGGCTATAATGAATTCAAGGCCACTGGTGCCTGTATCTACAGATGTTGAAGCACCATTCGTTCTATCGCCGCAGATTCTACTGACACAGAAAACTCATGAAGTACCAAGTGAATTCCAGGATCTCGATGTCAAGGACATGTACCGAAGTCAATGATAAATGGTCCAGGTCATGGCTAACACTTTTTGGAAGCGATGGAAAGCCGAGTTCCTCTCCACTATACAACCTCGTCAGAAATGGCAAGATTCAACAGACAATCTTAAAGATGGGGATGTTGTTCTACTTCATGACAAAGAAAGTGCGCGCGGTGACTGGCCAGTTGGTATCATAAACCGTGTATTTCCAAGTGAGTCGGACGGTCTGGTACGCAAAATCGAAGTACGTATCATCAAGGAAGGAAAGCCATACCTCTTCATCAGGCCCGCTACGGAAGTGATTCCTTTGATTACAGTGTAACCATGTAGTACATGAACTTGATTTACATGTATCGTTCTTTGTGTGTACCATGTTTTGACATTTTTGTTTAACATGTATTTTCTACATACAAGTAGTATTTTTTGTGCTATCAGTGTCAATGTAGGGCAGAGTTTGTAAAGAGTGATAAATCAGACGGGGAGTGTAGTGTTACATGAAATTGAGTTGTTTCCCTTAGTTAGCTTTCCGGGTTGAATCCGTTATCTGTTTGATTTTTACACACTATTTCCGTTTGTGTTTTGTGTACGGCATGGCGCCCGCATCAAATCAGCAAGCCTTATGTCATGTTTGGCTGTTTTAGTCCCGCATAGAGTAAGTTTTTCTTGTTCATTATATGTCTTAGTGATTTATTATAAACCTTGTGCAAGTTGAAGATGTATGCATTTGTAGTATGTGTAGAATTTTATGAAACATGATTCGGTACTTTTGTCTAAATTTAGAAACGGTAGCTAATGTCAAGGTTAAGGTGCACATGGTCTTTGTATGTCACGTATTCAGTCGAATAATTCATGTACGACAGATTATCAGTATTGTCAACTCGAATTATCTAGTCAAAACATTAAATCTCATTACATATTAAGTTTAGCTAATTGTTTATTTACAAAATGTCATAAGAATCAAGTTTGTATTAAGAGAGGTATTTTTATTGAGACATTTATAGAATGAAACACATAGTGATATGTACTAGTCTGCCTGAGTTGCATGTATTGTACTGTTTACCTGTTTGTCCTTATGACTGTGTTGTTTATTTTTTCAGTTTCTTACTACAACATACCTACTACTATTCTGCAATAAATCACATGATGAAAAGCACCTTAGTTATTGATCACTAAAAAGGCTTTACACTCCCTATAATTTGCCTTGTTCATTTCAAAAATGATCATTTTAAGAATGTATCCCCCAAAAAAATCCAAGCCCCATTTTTTATCTGTATGTCCCCCAAAGAAACCCTTTTCCGGGGAAAATCTCCCCTTTCAGAGGCTTTTAAGAATGTTGCGTCTGTATATATACACTCATGTTATTTGATTCGCTACCTGCTCTTCACATATATATGATCGATACTGTCTAATTGACTGTCATACAAGGAAAAACAAAACTTGCGGCGGTATATACTCATGTTCATAGGCGCTCCCCATGTAATTCTGTAAATGACGTATGATAAGTATATATAGGTCTACCCCTATATACTATAAAATATCCAAGACTTGTAACTAGGCGCCATTGTGGATTTCGCCTGGGACCTCTGACTGACTTACTTCAAGGATTTCTGGGGTATAGTTATCTGTTTATCAGCATCGGGTACTCTAATTTATTGAAATAAAATATTTGCAAGCTTTTATCCAGCACCATTCCGTCGCTTTCTCTTGTTTTCAAACATTTCTCTATTACTCCGTCACAAATAGCTGATCTCGGCCGGAAGAAGTCGATTTCGTCGATTTTCAACAACTCGTTCGAAAATAACTTTGGGAAGTTTGACAATATAAGTGGGGGAAAGTACATAGGTGCTTGGTTTCAGGATGGTATATTTTGTGTATTATGTGTTTTTTGGTGTGTCTGAATACCCTCATCAAAATAAAAATGAAAATTCGCTGAAATTAGCACGTTTTAAAATTGCCATATTTACAGTATATATACTCATATACTCTCACAGGCATACATGTAGCATCGTTTCTGAAAGTGGGAAGGGGGGGGCATCCAGAGAAAAAAAATCCACTTACCTGTAAAACTTGACAAGCAACAAAAACGAAACAAAACAAAAACAAAAAAAACCCTCAAACTCGAAAATGCTTTTTCGGGGGGGAGGGGGGGGGAGGTAGTGGCCAATTTTTTTAAGACCAATTTCCTTTTACTTCCATTTTTTTTAAATACAATACTACATTTTCCTTTATATCATCCTACTATGGTAAGAAATGGGGGGGGGGCAACCATGCAACCTCTCAATTTTCAATGGTAAAGGTAATGTTGGGAAAAAAAATTTTCCCCCCCCCCCCACCTGTTGCTACGTGCCTGTTTCATATGGACTTGTGTAGAGAAAATAAATCAGTTAGAAAAATGAGTACCTCTCTCCGAGATACTATTTTTTATTTTCTCAAAGAGGCTTGTGTACAGAAAACAAAAAAAACTGTACCTCAGAGAGAAAAAAAAAATCGAAGGAATATGGCAATTTTAAAACGTGCTAATTTCAGCGAATTTTCATTTTTATTTTGATGAGGGTATTCAGACACACCAAAAAACACATAATACACAAAATACACCATCCTGAAACCAAGCACCTATGTACTTTCCCCCACTTATATTTTCAAACTTCCGAAAGTTATTTTTGAACGAGTTGTTGAAAATCGACGAAATTGACTTGTTCCGGCCGAGATCAGCTATGTGTGACGGAGTAATAGAGAAATGTTTGAAAACAAGAGAAAGCGACGGAATGGTGCTGGATAAAAGCTTGCAAATATTTTATTTCAATAAATTAGAGTACCCGATGCTGATTAACAGCCCACTATACCCCAGAAATCCTTGAAGTTAGTCAGTCAGAGGTCCCAGGCAAAATCCACAATGGCGCCGAGTTTTTTATAGTATACAGGGGTAGACCTATATATACTTATCATACGTCATTTACAGAATAACGTGGGGAGCGCCTATGGTATGCTCATGTTATTTGATTCGCTACCTGCTCTTCACATATATATGGTCGATACGGTTCCTTCTTACATATTTTTACATACCTGGTATTCTGTAATAATACAAGACAGAATTCTCTTTATTCTCCATATATTTTATTTTCTTAAATCATTGGTAATTTTAATGACTGAATGCTAAAACATGATTAAAATATCCGATTTTCCGACTCAAATACGTACAAGTTAATTTATTCCCTACACGATGTCGTCATACAAGTCGTACCAGGAAGAGTTATATACACTAACTTATCAAGTAAACTTGTTATAAATTAACACGAAATTTTCTATTATATTAATGAAAATTTAGATTTTTGTCATACAAGCACTTGCCGGAGATGAAGATCTGTACTCAACCTTTGGGCCTCTTAAGATTTATTTTGTGCCATGCAGGACCGATGCTGTGACACATATCTCCGTTTCTTTTTACTCCTTATACGATTTCATGAAATGGACTAAACTCTATGTCCTGCATGGGAATGCGAATCTTGACATAATGCGACCCCTTACTTCTTTTCCGCCACAGCGCAACATTTTGCGGAAAACATAAACGAAGAACATGTTACTGTTGTTCTATAGTGGTTCTTGTTGTTGACAAAGGTGTCATTTTCACAAGGGTTGTAGAAGCAGCAGCACTCGTTTTGTCATGGTGCTTTGTTGTCTGTCTGTTCTGTCTTACTTTACTTAAAGCTGAAGACGGTTCGTAAAAGGAATGTCTCCGCCATTTTTGTTTGGAGAATCAAAGGGCAAGACATTCTCTTTTCGGTGTAATCAGTCGACACCGGCGTAGACGGACGTATGTTATACAGCACTCGGTAGCGACAATAATAATGTAATACTTCGTCTAATGCAGGAGAGTAAGATAGCAAAGAAACTTACAATTATAGTTTACAGGTCAGTGCAGTAAACAAACAAACACAAATACACGTTACTGCACATTTTCGCTAGTCAAGGGTTTCTGACACGCTCCTCTCCTCATAAACCCTTGGAATACGGTTTCATAGAAGTTGGGTTTATTTTTTCTCGATCGGTCGAACCATCAGCAATTGTTATTTGTAAATGACAGTATTTGCGTTCGGGATTCCTCTTGACTCTTTAGTCTCGGAAATGAAAAACGCAAGTAAACAACTATCCGTAAGATAACATGCAATTCTATGAATAGATATGGTTTCATCTAATATCTTCTTGATATGTGATTAAGAATCTATATTGAAGCTTCCGATTTGTACTATAAATAATAAATAAACATGAATAACTCAATTACTGCTTCTTAAATTTTCTTGAAAAAAAACTTTGATTTACTCAGTAATTTTTGTTAAAGACGCGTCTTTATTTCTGTCGATGACGCAATCTATGCGTACCTGATTGATTCGAGATCACGTGACGAAAACAATCCCGTCTTTTGACTTCACCGTATGCTAAGGGTTCATGAGGAGAGTAGCGTAACAGAAACCCTTGGCTAGCGGAGATGGTAACTGCAATAAAATGTAAACAAAGGTAATGCAAGATGACCAGCTTGAACACGGGTCGCCACTCCACGCCGATACTCGTGACAATAAAGCAGTCAAGTGCAACGAATCTGAAGAGTTTACCCTGGTGTTGATGTATCGTAGATAATGATACCGAAAATGGCGTATGCCTATTTCTGAGTCGTGTTCAGCTTTACTAAAGGCTGTTAAAGCAACAATAGTTGTCTTTACCTTGGATTAAGAGATGAAAAAAATGCAATTAAAATCACTAGGAAAAGTTTATTCAAGTATTTTGTCTCTTGTAGAGAAAAAAAAAAATAAAACAGGACCACCAAACCGAAGTATTGTAGCTTTACTGACTGAGTTTCGAGTTTTGTCTCAACTCACGATAATCAAAATCATCGTCTTTAAAGAAATTTATTCTTCTGTCATCGCAATTACTTCTTAATTGACTCTGTAATAAAGTACAATCTGAAGGGTAAAATATCCCATCCTTTCTACGAATTTCGATCAGTAAAGGTTCCATTTAGATATTAAATGCTGCATTTAGGAGAGAGCAAATATTCTTCGAAATAACACTATTATACAACGTAAATACAGGGTTGTTTTCCCTAAACTTAACCCAGTCACTACACAAATGAACAGCCCAATTATTTGCCAGGAGTTGTTCTTGTTTTTTGGGGGAATCCCGGCAGCTTGCAGTTTTCGTCAAAATTTTTTCAGCAACCTCTGCTTAGCAGCCATTAAACTGTCATCTTGATTACACCGACTTTGATACCCCCGCAAACAAAGAAAAGCTCACTGTCATAATTGATTAAACAATACTTAATTTTGGGGGGTTGACTCAAGATGATACCTAGTTGGAAGTGAATGTTAGATTGGGATTTGATTGCTGTATTTGTACATTGTTTTTGTTTCCACAATCTACAATTGCCTGTCGCGTGTGACATTGAACATAATTGACACTTGTGGATGAAATGATAGGGGTTATATGAACAAGGCTCACAATTGTTGAAGGAATAACAGAATTTGGTAGATCTGCCTGCATTTCTACGAAAGGGATTGAAAATTCCTTGAGGCAGCCTTGACCCTTAAACTTTCAACAGGTTTTTGCCAAGGTAAATCTGATAATTGTCTTAACATGCAAAATTTTTCAGCATAGACCCTCCATGCCTTATCCCCTAACATGTTATTCATTTTCCTGATAAAAGCAGTATTTTGAAAAGGCGGAGAGCTTGTTCTGGGAACTTCTCAATGTTAATAGCCATATATATCAAAAAGGCATCAGTCCACTGTTGTATAGACGTCTTGGAGCCTGCATGGGTTTCGAGGATCCTTGCTGTACTGTTACAGACCCAGTTCAAATCTTTCAGGATATTGGTTCCTCCCCGCTGCTGCAACAAAATGCTTAAAGCTATGAATCGTTTGCCGACATTTTGTTTTTCACCCTTTGCTGTGTTGCAGCACCAAGAGGAATACCATCAGAAATGGAAATAACATTTTCATTTTTGACGTTGTTAGCTCACCCGAGGTTTGTTGTAGTAACACATTGACTTATTTTTACAATGTTTGTGGATGAGTCTGTGATGTCTTGTTGACCTTCTGATGAAGATGTAGAGATTTCCGGCTTTGGAATTACATTGCTTGTGATGGTTGAATGGAAACCTCAGACACAGGTACTATGGTACTGTTTGCACTGTCATTTACAGCAGTGCTTTCATATAATCTGCACTATAAATGTTATTGTTGTCACATATGTTCGAAGCACTGTTAGTGTTGCTAGAATTTTGAGACTGTTCAATGATAACTGCAATTAAAAGGTCATAGTCCATCGCTGCTACCACAGAAGGATTAGAACTGTTCATTGTCATCGCAGATGACTTTTTCCTTTTTGTTGTTGGTTTAGATGTGGAGTATATCCGTGGTTTAGACATGGTTTATTCTGAAATGATTAAAACAGGTGTTAAATACTTAATATTGATTTGCCTGTATGAGATTCCATGTACATAGTAATTCTGTACACGACAAGCTTTCTTAAAAGTGGACTGTAATAGAATTGTTGCTCTATAACAACAATTTTACTTCCAATTCAGAATAAACACCTATGTATATATGAATACATTGACGTAGAAAACAGACCATCATCAAAATACACTGAAAATTTCTGTACGTTTCTGAATAAATTACTTACAAAATAGTAAATTCTGTACAAGTCTGAATAAAATTATTTAGAAAACAAAGAAAAACCAATAGAACTGAAGAATTCTGTATTTTTTTTTTGAGTATAGAATTAGTTAGAAACTAGAAAGTCTGCTATTCCAAGCAATAGCGTATGTCGCCCCATACTGGACAAGACTTTCATTTTTCGTATCACTAAAATAATACTCATTAGCTAAGCTTGGACAATCATCAATTCGTATCAGTCCTTTCAGTACTTTGATTTAAAAATCAAAGTTAAAGTATTTTCACTTTCCCCTGTTTTCCATGGCAATAATAGATTATTTGAAAATTTTAAATGCGAATCACACAACTACAATTACTTATCACTAAAATAAAAAAAGTTTCATGACGAATGTTCAAGGGACCAGAGAGAACACTCGTGGACAAAACTCGTTGCTTTTTGCAGGTTTCCATGGCAACGGTAGCCATTTTGAAACTGAATGACCATACAACACAACTACAACCATGGTCGTCCTTTGAGGAAAGTTTCAGGAATATTGTCCCAGCCATCTGCGAGAAACAGCCTGGAAAACAAAAACATGCGTACAATTTCAACATGTCACCCGACTTCGTTCGGGGCGACATAAATAGACAAGCAGATATACTGCACATGTCTGTGTAAATTACTTCGAAAACATGCAAGCATAAATTCCGCATATGACTGAATAAAATTACTTAGAAAGCAGACAAGCATTAGAATACATTTAGAAATTCTGCATATGTCTGAGTTAAATAACGTAGAAAACAGAATACACTTAGAAATTCTGCGTATGTCTGAGTAAAATGACTTAGAAAACAGACATGCATAAATTATTCATGCTGATGAGAGCTGTTCAACTGCATCAACGTTTTTGACCTTGATCTTTTCTTTGACCTTCACCACACTTCTTATAAGAAGGTTTAGCTCAGTTTTAAAGAAACCATCCAATATATTTTATCAAACTTCATACACTGATGAGAGCTATGCAACTGCATCAAGGTTTTTGACCTTGGCCTTTCCTCTGACCTCACTTTTCCAAAATTAGTGTTAAACTTAATATGCTGATACATAAGCGATTCAACTACATGTACATCAACATGACCTTGGCCTTTCATTTGACCGTGACCTGACTATTATCAAATTATGTTTATGTCCGTTTTAAAGAAACCATTCATATTTTTTTTTCAACTTTATATGCTGATACATACTGAAGAGAGCTTTTCAACTATATCAGCGTTTTTTACCTTGGTCTTTCCTTTGACCTTGACCTCACTTTTCTAAAATAAGTGTTAAACTTCATATACTGATATGCTGATACATACTGATGAAAGCAGTTCAACTGCATAACTTTTCAAGATATTCTAATCAAATTTCATACAAATTTTCATGTTGCATTACTAATATACCCTCGTCGGGGCATTCATGTACTGTGGAATAGTTCTAGTTTATCCTAGACCCAGCAGCATTATTTTGAAAATTAATATTCATTTTGTAAACTATCAAGATTGTATAACTTAACACAGAGAAGTTAGCACACTTACATAATGACATTTGTTTGTCTTGATGCCTCTTTTCAATTTGTAGTGGACCTCACTCGATAATAATGCTATATTGTTTGCACACTATTCCTCGTCTTCTTTCCGACGTCTCCATATGAGTGAAAAATTTTATACGTTAAACAATATACATATATACAATTAATTGTCTTCTTTCCAGAAAAATTCTGTAAAAAATATGAACTACTCGACCTTAAAACAAAAGACACTAGAACTTTTATGAAACAAGTATATGGTTTATATATTCATATGGTTAATACATGCATAAAATACATACATACATAAACAGTTAATTGAAGGGAGGATTCAATGACAAAAAAAAATTTACATGTAATGTAAATAAAAAAAAGATCCAAGTTCGTCTTTTAGTCTGGTGGCTTCTCCTCTCCAGTATTCTAAATCCCTCCCTACCTGATCAGTGTACATCTGTAGACTCTCATACCTCTGTTCTTTCACGAAACATGTTTCACGTGGATTGGATTGAGGAAAGTCTGAATTTGTTAATGAGGTGAACTTTGTTAAAGGGTTTGAAACAGCAGATGGTGGTCGTTGATCTAAAGGAGTAAGGGTAGAATGATTATCAAAGCTAGCTGAAAGTGATGAAGAGACAATGTTTATCCTAGACCCAGAAGCATTATTATGAAATTTAATATTCATTTATAAACTATCATGATTGTATAACTTAACACAAAGAAGCAAGCACACTTATATAATGACATTTTTTTGTAAAACTGTATAAATCTGAACAAACTTTAAAAATTTGGGTGTTGCTAAAACGCAGGAGGAAAGCGGAACGGAACACGGGAAAATAATGTCAAATAACCTATATTCAATATAAACCAGATATAAAAACAATAATCTTGATATAATAGGCATATCTAATAAACAATTATTGTACACTATGATTTGTTGATGAATCATACACACTGTCAGAACTATCTCGTGTACATGCAATGGTCTATATGATGCACACTTACTAGACTCTTTCAAATCCCGAGTATCCAACCATCTTAACGTTTCCTACAATTCTTTTTGTTCTTTTAAAATAAAAGTTCATTCATAAAAAAATATTGTCTTGAAATATGCGGAAGGAAAGAAGACTACGAGTACGTAGTCAAATCTTAGCAATTTATAAAGCATCTGTCACTGGTAACAAATAATTTGACTTAACAAATGCACATCATATGAAACAATGAAAGCAGTCCATAAATAAAGTCACTGAAAATCCTCAGCAGTTTAAGCAACCTAAAGTAAACCCCAAAGTATGGTAACTATCGGTTTATAAAACATATAGGTTACAAATATACACTGTATGCCGGGGTGGGTCCTGGCCCGGGTTGAGACACACTGACTGTCAAATGCGTCTGTCTTCCTTGCCATCCTCGTTGGAAAAGAGGTCCGTGCGACTGTCCCGCCATCTGACGTCACCTTGTCAGTAGGTCGTACCACGGGACAGTCGCACATATACTACATTTCCCCCGTTTTCTTTATAGGCGTAGGTCGTCAATGGGAGGAGGGTCCGGGACCATCTCCAGCGATGGGGCGCTATTTACGCCCGCCCGGGCAGACCGCCCAGGAACATTTAAGGCCGGGGCAAGCCCCAAATAAGGCACGCTCAGGAGAATTCCTGAGTAAAGGGGGTCCAGGATTGCTCCCAGTTGCAATCAATGTCCTATGTCCGGGATAATTCCCGGATAATGAGAATCCTGAACAATACTGGGGTGAGTCCAAGTCGGCTGACTAACTCACCACTCCTGCACTACTGCGAGGGTCACCCTCCTAGCCCCAGGCCACAATTGAGGCATCTCCATGGTGACAATGCCCCAGTGTTGGTTCCAGGTGGAGGCCGGGAGGGGGCAGAGTCTTCCTCAGGACGGGGGATTTCTTCAATAGAGGAGGTCTCCTCACTGTCTGTGTCCTCCTGGGGATCCTCCTCAAGGCGGCGGACAGGAACGAGGGCTGCTGAAGGGGTGGGCTGGCGCCACACACATCGGTCAGAGAGTCCGCCGGGAACACCGGAAGGCAAGCTCGTCCCAAAACTAGTGACCCTACGATTTCCGATCCTACGTCCATTAAAGGCTGTAAGGTATGCCCATCGGAGACGGGGAGACAGGCGCTGCAAAACGTGGGCATGGGCTCTACAGGGCAGCAGCAGGGCGGGATGTAGTGGGCCCGTCATAATGTACACGGCCGGGGGGGATTCCCCGACGTAATAGCATAGGCATCCATGGCCTGGACTAAGTCTTGTGTGGCGAGGCTATTCCTATCTGGAAAGACTGCCTCCCCCGGATACCATCCGCCAGGTCTTGAACATCCCATCCTCGCCCAGGCCCTGGTGGGCTAACCAACTGAGGGCCTCCATACGTAGGGCGGAGACCTCCGGGGTAGGGGGTACCCCGCGTCGAAATACGGCAGGGAGGTGGTACCGCAACATATGGTCCCTCAACTTCCTCGTCATAGCCCCACACAGAAGGGGGCAGGGAGAGGGAGGATGCTCCCTCCTAGCTCTATCTCTGCTCCTATGGGAAGTGGGTTGGGGTCTGGGAGGCCTGTCCGGGACCCAGTTGGATCCATCAGGCCCTTCGGAGGGTGGTGACGATGGGGGCCAAGGGGTATCTCTAGAGTATGGCTGAAACACAGGTTCTGGACACTCCTGACGCCCCGGGGATGAGGGCACCGTCCTCTCAGGGGACCTGTCCTTCCATTCCGGGACCCGTTGGTTGTACTCGGTGGGAGGGCGCTCCCTCCTCCAGCCTCTTACAGGCGACTCTGCCACATGTGATAATAGGTCAGAAAACTGACCCTCCACTGGTGTATTGCAAAAGAAAGCAGACCCCATATTAGCTACCCGCCCCCCCCCCCCCCCTACAATCTGGGCATATGTACTGATCCAGAGAGGAAGCCTCACGGAAAGTGACCCCCACACAAACCCCATGAAACCAACTGTCACACTGATCACACTGGATCATGAGACCCCCTTACCTGGTTTACGACAGAAACAATACTATTCTGAGTCAGTCAGCTCCCCATCTCATGACTTGGTAGACTCGGGAGAGGGCGACCGTACCTTACGCGGGCGCCCCCGTTTTCTCGGTGCACGGGGAGGGTTGTCAGAGGATGAACTCGGGTGGGAAGGCCCAGGGGCCTCACTCAAGGGAGCATCCCCCTAGATTAACCACATAGCCCTCAAGGTCGACTGCTGGATCCTTCTGGGATGGAGCAACATCAGGTCAGCCGGGATATTAACCTCGCTGCCCAACATAAGCTTGTTTGCCGTAAATCCGGTATTCCTGTTAACAGCTGAGCGCAGGGCACCCGCTATCTGGGCAAGATGTTCATCCCAGCAGTTCTGAGCCTTGTCTATGTAACAGCACACAGCATCCATCCACAGTCCGAGGGTGACCGTCCAGGGCATAAAGGCCTGCGTCCCGGTCCTCGGCTCCATAACAACCTGGGGATAGCATGAGTGTGCACGTCGGGCACGCACGGGAAGGCCCGGGTCGCCAAGGTCAGCACCCGGTCTGCCCATTGTCGAAGGGCCTCTCCAGGATTCTGGCTAGCTGACTGGAAATCTCAAACCTCTGCAGAATCTCGCCTAGAGGGAGCAGGGTAGTCGTTTCTAGTAGCAAGGTGTAGTATTCACTTGCTACCCCTTCAAGGGAAAAACGGAACTGGTTGTGTTGCTCCTCCTCAGTCCACAGCTGACTGCGAGACAACCTGAAAAACTTGTGCAAAAATGCCTTCCAACTGGATTTGCCATCATACTGGAGATCCTTGTACCTAGGCTTGCTTCCCGAGGCCGTTCTTCCGGTGTATGGCATGGTGCTGTGGTATCCAGGTGAGCCATACTGCGTCAGTGCACTTAAGTTACGGGCTGGGTTTGCCGGGACTGACCGATTGACAGAGTATCCCGCCGGGCTGCAGCATACATGTTTGGCTGCACATGCGCTATCCTCACCCCCTCCCTTCCAAAATGGCAGGGTGGGGCATCAGTATGGGCGGGGCTACATGTCATAGATGCGGGGATACCCTGGTGATGCAAGGCACTGGGCAAAGGTATACTCGGGGGTGTGGCCGGGGTATTCTCACCACGGTACAGCACAGACTGGGGTGGATCAAGGATTGGGGGTTGGGCATGCCCACCCCCATGGTTGATGTGAGCAGATGGGGGCGCATGGAAAGGTGTGCTTATAGAGGTCGCGTACACTGGTGCAGGCTGGGGTCTGGCGGCAGTCACGCCAGTATCAAAAGGCCACGAGGCTAGGTTGCTTGGCGATTCCGACTGCATCAATACAGGGGACACTCCCGCATTTATAGGGACTGAGGCAGGCATTTGCCCGTGTGACCGCCGGGATACTTCCCAGACCTAAGGCCGACGCGGCTTCCTCCAAAGACATATCCATACAATATAAAAATTCACAAAATAAATGTCAAATAAATCAAATCAATTAATCACTTGCTATAAATGCAGATACAAATTGATTCCAGTTCATTCTAATCAAAAAATTAGAAATTAGATTAGAAAAAGAAGTGTACAAAAATAACCCGCGCATTCAGCAACAAAAATGGCGGCTAGGGTGATGGCCAAAAAAACCCTAAGTTTGACAGGAGCGCGGGAATCAATAGCACCGGGCCCTGCGAATTGGGCGCCAGTAAAGTAAACCCCAAGGTATGGTAACTATCGGTTTATTAACATATAGGTTACAATATACACTGTATGCCGGGGTGGGTCCTGGCCCGGATTGAGACTCACCGACTGTCAAATGCGTCTGTCTTCCTTGCCATCCTTGGTGGAAAAAGAGGTCCGTGCGACTGTCCCGCCATCTGACGTCACCTTGTCAGTAGGTCGTACCACGGGACAGTCGCACAGATATTACAAACCTTTCTACAAGAATCAAAGCCTCTTTAAGTCCTTTCTCCGAGCGCGTTGACTCCACATTTATCAGATTTATTTTAGAAATTGGTATACAAGTTTATGAATATATTCATATAACTACAAAAACTGGTAGCAATATCATCTTCTTCATTTTTCTTGTAATTAATTTAACAGGATGTACGTTTAATTTAATAATGTAACAATTAAAACACGTGTGTTACGACCAACCACCTACATTGGGATTGTGGTTTTGGGCATGTGAGCAACTAAATGTTACTATGAGACAGGGTCTGTGTGTTGCCTAACTTCAAAATTGCTTCCAAAGACAGGCGCACACCCCTATTGTTTTGACATATATTCAATAAGGCTGAGATTGCTGTAAGGTGTGTGGGTATTGTGAACTGTAATGATGTTGTTTTTGTGGGCAATGTGTGTTCAAATTACCTAAATCTGGACACCTTTTTAAAAACACCTAATCAATAAAGAATCATTACAGCCAGAATCTCAAAACGTACCCTTGTTTTAAGGCTGTGGTATCCATTCTGTGGACCAGGGGGTCGGTGGTTATTGTTATTATCGAGTTGATGGTTGCTGGGGCAATGGCAGTGACTGATGAAAACCCTGGGGAGGTGGTGGTCGGTACCCTTTCTGCGGTCTTAGCTTTCAAGGACGTTTGGGCTGCTTAGAGGAAAATATCCTCTGGTTGGCTCTCATCTCGTCTCTAATTTCCTGTAAAGCATTTAAAAAAGCACGTTAAGGTTCGTATTCTCCTCCTGCAAGGGCAAGGGAATTGGTCCGACGTCTCTCAATCAACTTCTGCTCGGCCTGCCACCTTTCTGAACTCAAGCTCATGATAGTTTCTTCAGGACGCCTGAAATCTTTGGTGGATGGTCTTCTTGATAGCGGTAAGGGACTGCTTCACAGTTTCATCTAGCGAGAAGAACCATAACTCAGCGGCTCCAGCTAAACAGAACGGCAGCGATTCAGTGGCAATCTTCAGTGGCATTGGATTGTGTTGACATCATGGAGCTCTTGCTTTTGGTTACGATATGCATTTTGGGGATTAAACTCGTTGGCAGTGAAGAGGATCCCAAATGAAGTAATGTTCAGCTCAAATAGGTTTTGGACAACTCTGAAATTAGACAAATAAGCGATTAAGTAAACGATACTACTTTAATTAGGTCTCCGACAAAAATGTATCATATATGTAGTCACCAGATAGAATTTAAATTACATTTCTAACTGCATTACGCATCACAAAAGTTGGTGCCCTAACTCACCTAATCAAGCAATACAAACATTATCCACTCTATAACAAAATCGAATCAAAATCATTTAACTAAATAAGAAGTAACTACAAACATTTGCTATGGAAATTCAAAACACACAAAATGTAAACAGATTTAAGTTAACATTATCAGTATAAATAACTTTAACTCAAAATAAGAAACATTAAAGAAATCATTGTGTTAATTAAAACATCTCTTCTATATTGATCAATCAAGGAAATATTTAAAAATTTTCAAAATAAAATATACAGAGGACCTCATGAGAAAATGCCTGGAAAATATATATTCTTATTTTTGAAATCAGTATTAAATGAAAAAGTCTTGATTCACGGTAATTGCAGGGCCTTAAAATTCAACAGTCCCCATCTCAAGATTTCCCAGGACTTGCTTGATTCAGTTGATTTAAGTTCAGAAAATGTCAGAGTCCTGAGAATTCCTGATGTCAAGACTTTGATCATTTATAAAGGTCCTGAAAAATCCAGGGAAGATCCTGTTCTGGTAAAGATTTCAAATAAAGTCCTGACATGAGCATGGTAAATCGGAGCTTTCTAATCATTTGCAATGACCATCTTTTGTGTGACAGTTAACAGTATATTTTTTATCTACGTTTGAAACAGTAAAATCAATCAATGAAAAAGAAGTTGCCTGTGACTGTGTCAAAACTAAATGATTAGAATAAGTTCTAGTCATGTAAATATTCCTGAGTTAGTTAATTTTACCTTTACAAATGTTCATTTAATTGAAAAGGAAATGAAAAACATCAATTCATTGATAAAGTTTATTTGATTAAAGCTGACTTTATTTTTCATTATACATGTTCTATGAACACTGACCAAAAATATTTGGCAATTTAGATACACATGGAAAGTCTGGGATCCCTGAGAGATACAACAGTTTTCCCTCTAATTTGCCCACAGAGACAAAAGAGAATTCAGCAGCATCAAATTTTTGATCTATCTTGAATAAATGAATGACAGTTGGATGAACTAAATTTCTCGTTTCATTTTCTGTAATCTTCTTTACAACTGCTATACAACTGTCGCTGTCTTCATGGTATAGGAAGAAATGTATGGAGGCTATTGAGATCTCTGGATGAGAATGAATTGAAACAATGTGAGAAATTCTCTTTTCCATTCTTGTGTATTGAAAAGAAAAATAAATGAAACAGAGTTCAAAGTTATTGAACAGACAGGAGTAAAAGTCTCGATCATGTTTTGGTTCTTATATTTGTGCAGTGGTATGTGGCGTACCTCGCCGAATTGTGAGAGGATATTCCTACGGTGTAAGTGCGATTTTTAAATCGTTGTTTACAAGGAAAATAATCTAGTTCGTGCAAATAAATATTTCAAAATATAGACAAACAGCATAAACGTTAGCTCTACTGGTCAGAGACCAGAAGACTTTATGCGATAGTAATGCGTCCGGCGTCCGTAAACAATTTTTCATAATGTTACTCCCCCTACAGTTTTGGTCTGATTTCAATATACTGTAGAAGTACTTTATTCCGCGTGGTATTAATTTACGCTATGTACGCGAACACAAATTTTCCGCGGAAATTTGTCCAAGCGTACTTAATACAAATGTAAGGCATATAGTGACAATCTAGAAAATCTGCGTAATTTTCTACCCGCGAATAAAACAGAAATTGAGATTCCGCGAAATTATGACCCCGTGGAAAAAAGTACGTCTACAGTAACTTGGCACACAATTAGACTACACTAAGATACATTGTATCATGGCTGTGGTGTTTTTCCTTTGAAGATTGCTGTGCATTAAATCTTGATACCGTTGAGGAGGCTGAGGTAAGTGCATGCGGTATCATGTATATTTCGGAAGTTATTGCATGTACAATAACATCCGAAATATACATGATACCGTAAGCCTAGCCTACCTGAGAATGAAAGCAACATGACAGGACGTGTCAAACAATGTTTAGCTCACCTGAGCCGAAGGCTCAAGTGAGCTTTTCTGATCACATTTTGTCCGTCGTCCGTCCGTCTGTCCGTAATTTCCGTTAAATCTGTCTGTCCGTCTGTAAACTTTTCACATTTTCGACTTCTCAAGAACCACTGGGCCAATTTTGACCAAACTTGGTACAAAGCATCCTTGGGTGAAGGGGAATTTAAATTGTTAAAATAAGGGACATATCCCCTCGCAAGGGGAGAAATCAAGAAAAGACAAAAGTAGGGTGGGGTCATTAAAAAATCTTCTTCTCAAGAACCACTGGGCCAGTAAAGCTGAAACTTATGTGGAAGCATCCTGGTATAATGTAGATTCTAAATTGTTCAAATCATGACCCCCTTTTGAAGTGCGGGGCCACAATGGGGAATCAAAGTTTTATATAGAAATATATAGGAAAAATCTTTGAAAATCTTCTTCTCAAGAACCACTGGGCCAGAAAAGCTGAAACTTATGTGGAAGCATCCTGGTATAGTGTAGATTCTAAATTGTTCAAATAATGACCCCCGGGGGAAGGGCGGGGCCATTATTGAATCAAAGTTTTACATAGAAATATATAGGAAAAATCTTTGAAAATCTTCTTCTCAAGAACCACTGGGCCAGAAAAGCTGAAACTTATGTGGAAGCATCCTGGTATAATGTAGATTCTAAATTGTTCACATCATGACCCCCGGGGGAAGGGCGGGGCCACAATGGGGAATCAAAGTTTTACATAGAAATATATAGGAAAAATCTTTGAAAATCTTCTTCTCAAGAACCACTGGGCCAGAAAAGCTGAAACTTATGTGGAAGCATTTATAATGTAGATTCTAAATTGTTCACATCATGACCCCCAAGGGTCGGGGCCACAATGGGGAATCAAAGTTTTATATAGAAATATATAGGAAAAATCTTTGAAAATCTTCTTCTCAAGAACCACTGGGCCAGAAAAGCTGAAACTTATGTGGAAGCATCCTGGTATAATGTAGATTCTAAATTGTTCAAATAATGATAATTCCCGGGGGAAGGGCGGGGCCACAATGGGGAATCAAAGTTTTATATAGAAATATATAGGAAAAATCTTTGAAAATCTTCTTCTCAATTTGAACCATTGGGCCAGAAAAGCTGAAACTTACGTGGAAGCATCCTGGTATAATGTAGATTCTAAATTGTTCAAATAATGATCCCCGGGGGAAGGGCGGGGCCACAATGGGGAATCAAAGTTTTATATAGAAATATATAGGAAAAATCTTTGAAAATCTTTTTCTCAAGAACCATTGGGGCAGAAAAAGTGAAGCTTATGTGGAAGCATTCTGGGGTAGTGTAAATTCTAAATTGTAGGAATCATGACCCCCGGGGGAAGGGCGGGGCCAGTATAGGGAATCAAAGTTTTACATAGAAATATATAGGAAAAATCTTTGAAAATCTTCTTCTCAGGAACCACTGGGCCAAAAAAGCTGAAACATATGTGCCCATGGAAGGATCATGGGGTAGTGTAGATTTCAAAATGTCTAAATTATGATCAGTGGGGTAGGGTGGGGATGCTTTATGTATTACAAGGGGGAAATCTGGTAAAGAACAGAATGGTCAAAGCTTCTCAGGTGAGCGATGTGGCCCATGGGCCTCTTGTTTTATTTTATGCTGGCTACCATGAACTTCTTGGTATTGCGATTCTCATGGGACTCTATCAAATCCTTAATTTCAGTCTATGACAGGGGTGTAATAAAACGGTTACTTGCCGCAGATTCCTTCACAAAAGGCTTCGAATCAAGAAAATCCAGGTCAAAGTTTCCAGTATTTGTGTATTCTGATGACATAATATCCATGTCGTTGGATATGTCGTTCGGCTTGGTTAGTCCATATTCATGCATTGTCTGAGACATAGACAACTTCGGAAAACCTTCAAATACGTCATTTTCTTTTTTTTCGCCACCCATCAGAATATCTCGTGATACCCAAAATAATTGTTCAATAACTGTAAATAATTCTGTGTATTTCGATGAACGGTGTTGCCGTGGTTACTAAAAATAGAAATTTCTGTGAAATTCTTTCAAAATGCTACTCCTCCTACAGTTTTGGTCTGATTTCAATATAACTTGGCATACAAGTAGACTACACTAAGATACATAATTCTATGTATCGGTTTTTGAGTTTGATGAATGATGTTGCCGTGGTTACTAAAAATAGAAAATGCTACTCCTCCTTCAGTTTTGGTCTGATTTCAATAAAACTTGGCACACAAGTAGACTACATTAAGATACATAATTCTGTGTATCGGTTTTAGATTTCGAAGAACGGTGTTGCCGTGGTAACTAAAAATAAATTTCTGTGAAATTCTTGCAAAATGCTACTCCTCCTACAGTTTTGGTCTGATTTCAATATAAATCTTCGGCACTGACAGGCATACGGTGAAGTCAAAAGACGGGATTGTTTTCCGTCACGTGATCTCGAATCTATCAGGTACGCACAAATTGCGTCATCGCCAGAAATAAAGACACGTATTAAAAAAAAATTAAATCAAAGTTTTTTCAAGAATAATTAAGAAGCAATAATTGAGTTATGTTTATTCATTATTTATAGAACAAATATGAAGCCTCAATATAGATTCTTAATCACATATTTAGAAGATATTGGATGACACCATGGCTATTCATAGAATTGAATGTTATCTTACGGATCGTTGTTTACTTGCGTTTTTCATTTCCGAGATTAAAGAGTGAAGATGTTCTGTGCAAATATCGTCATTTACAAAAAACAATTGCTGATTGGTCGACCTGAGTGTACTGAAATCCAATCAGAACTCTGGAAAAAAATCCCGATTTCTATGAACACCGTAGGCCAAGGGTTTATGAGGAGAAAAGCGTATCAGAAACCCTTGGCTAGCGAAGATGAATATAACTTGGCAAACAATTAGCCTACACTAAGATACATAATTCTGTGTATCGGTTTTTGATTTTGATGAACGGTGTTGCCGTGTTGATCCGGTGTTGTGGTGGAAGCCCACAGCCACACCAACAAAAAATTGATAATTATATTTCTGATTATGGTTTACCTAGATATCAAATATCCCCTTTTTTTCCAGACATAAAAGTACTGAAAGATGTTATCCCCCTCTTCCGAATTAAACAATTGTCTTCTTCAATATCTTGTAAAAGATTATATTGTTTCTCTTTGGCAAATTTATTGCGATGAAAGTAAGCTTTATGCTATTGAAAACAAAGTTAACAAATCATGCGACTTCGGTCTTAAACGTCAAGACGAAGAAATTATATCAAGAATACGTATTGGTCACTCTAAAATTACGCATAAATACTTGAAACTTTATCGAAAACTTTGATACTTTGAAAAACTTTATCGAAAACTTTGACAATTTGAAAAACTTTGACACTTTGAAAATCCTTTTCGAAAAATTTGAAACTTTGAAAATATTTGGTGAAAACTTTGCAACTTTAAAAAACTTTATCGAACACTTGGACACTTTGAAGAACTTTATCGAAAACTTTGATACTTTGAAAAACTTTATCGAAAACTTTGACACTGAAAAACTTTCACACTTTGAAAAACTTAAGCGAAAACTTTGACACTTTGAAAAATTTGGCGAAAACTTGGACACTTTGAAAAACTTAAGCGGAAAGTTTGAAGATGGACACTAGACATGGCGGAACGGACAGTTCACTGGCCAGTAGCTCAGGTCATCACATCGATGATTTGTAGACTAACACCACCTATTCATCGAAATGCTACTACAGATGACTCTGTAACATCCGTAGAAGACATTTGTAAGTCCAGATTCAACTATGAATAATATTTAGTTGATTATTTATTATATGAACTGTACCCGCCAGAAATTCCTTCTGTTTATCAACAACAACGAGAAATCTCTCAGACACGGCTCAGTCGGAAAATATATTTTAATACTGAGAATTCTTTATCGGGTGATATAGCGACAAAACCTGGGCCAATAAAATTTCCCTGTCTAGACGGTTTGCAGTTAACAAACTCGAACAAATCAGAAATTGGCGATCTGCATACAATGTAGTGTGAGATGTCACATTAAATGTTATAATGGCAGCCAAGCTTCTTTATCGTCATCCTGTTTATGTCCAAAATGTACAATTTTACCAGATATCATGTCATATAACACCACGCCAACAGCATCAGATGCTGAAACAATCAATATGAATCGGACCGGGATCGGGATGCCGGAAACAGTGCATCACATAAACAAATGTGAATCCAACGACGAAGACTAAAATAGCTATCACGACATCTGGCAGGAGCTTGTTAAAGTCAGGAGAACACACCCTTCACAGCCGATCTGTGGTTACCTTAACATTAACAGTCTCGCAGAAAAGCATGAACAGATCCAAGATATACTACGGCGAAATCTTATTGACATACTGTTCCTATCAGAAACTAATCTCGACAACTCCTATCCTGATGCCCAGTTTGCTGCTGATAATTACACCGTATGGAGGGCCGACTTAAATAAGCATGGTGGTGGAGTGCTAGCATACCTAAGATCTGATGTAGCAGGAGACCGTTAACCCACCCTTGAATTCAAAGACATAGAGTCATTAGGCATAGATGTAACATCAAATGGTAATAAATGGTTCTTATTTCGGGTGATATAGCGACAAATAACATTTTTAACAAATAAAGGGTCTCTCACACAAAAAGATGCAACTCTGTCAGAAAATTCAAAACTTATTAATAACCAAAATGAAATAAGTGAGATTTTTAACGATTTTTTTTTATAAACGTAGCCAAAGATATTGGAAATGAAGATGAAAAGGTTGATGAGGACCACCCAAGCATCAAGGCAATCAGAGATAGTACTCGAGGTACAACACAACTGAGTACACTTTCTTTTTCGTCCATTAAGGAAGATGTTGTTTGTAAAAGTTTTAAAAAATCAATGTAAAAAAAGCTATTGATAGAATTTCTCCAAAACTTTTGCATATTGCTAATCCAGTTATCAGTAAACCTTTGACCAAAGGAATTAATCTATCCCTGGTAACATCAACTTTTCCTGATAATCTGAAAATTGCTCAGGTTACTCCAATACAAAAAAATAGTACCTTAGAGAAGGGAAATTATAGACCAGTTCGTGTCCTTCCAACAATATCAAAACTTTACGAAAGAGCAATAGAAACACAGTTAACAAACTTTTAAATGATATTTTTAATCCCTTTTTATCAGCCTTTCGGTCAGGTTTTGGATGTCAGTCAACTCTATTGAGAGTAATCGAAGACTGGAAATATGCACTGGATAAAAATGAATATACTGCAGCAATTTTAATGGATCTTTCCAAGGCCTTCGACTGCCTTCCCCATGAACTACTGTAAACCAACTTTTATTCGCGTGCGAGAAATTTTCGCGAGGTTCGCGAGATCCTCGTCATCGCGAATATTTCTCGCTGCGAACCGATCCTTAAGGTCTCTTTGTCTATTAGTAACAGATCCAAAAAAGGCTTGATCGCGAAAATTAATCGTCGCAAACTAGTTTACCCCTGGTAAATCGCGAAACAAAGTCGTCGCGAATTAAAGTTGGTTTACAGTACTTCTTTTGAAGCTCAAAGCCTATGGACTATCTGAATCAGCGGTAAATCTAGTACTCTGTTATAAATGTTAAAACCAAAAACGGACACCGATGTTTTCGTAAAATCGCGATTAAAAACAGCAAAGTGAAGTGTATTTTTTTAGTAAAATGAAAACCTCATTTACATACCAGATAATGTGTACGCACACAAACTCTCACATATATAGCACTGTTATTATATTTGGTCATTAAATATTTGTTTTTTACTTGGTATTGCTTTTTTCTTCACAATATTAAAGAAGATTAAGTTCTGACGTACTCCATGTACGATGTTCGTGTAATTGCTGTGGTATCCATTCTGTGGACCAGGGGTCGGTGGTCATTGTTGCTATCGAGTTGATGGTTGCTGGGGTAATGGCAGTGACTGATCGGTGGTTATTGTTGCTTTCGAGTTGATGGTTGCTGGGGTAATGGCAGTGACTGTTGGAAACCCTTGGGAGGTGGTGGTCGGTACTCATGCTGCGGTCTTGGCTTTCAAGGACGTTGGGGCTGCTGAGTGGAAAATATCCTCTGATTGGCTCTCATCTCATCTCTAATTTCCTGTGAAGCATTTAAAAGAGCAAGTCAAGGTTCGTATTCTCCTGCAAGGGCAAGGGAATTGGTCCGACGTCTCTCATTAATTTTATTGAACTCAAGCTCATGATAGTTTCTTAAGGACGCCTGGAATCTTTGGTGGATGGTCTTCTTGATGGCGGGAAGGGATTGCTTCACAGTTTCATCTAGCGAGAAGAACCAGGACTCAGCGGCTCCAGTAAATAGAACGGAAGCATTTAGTGGCAATCTTCTCCGTCAAGTTACTGAAAGTTACACATTTTAGCCTTCACTGAATGATGGATGTGTTTCAATTGTATTTGTCAAACTTAACTTAGGCTGGCTGTAGGAGACAGGGTAGTGGGTGGTCGTCTGGAGCTCTTGAAGGTGCTTGATCTCCTCCTCCGTTGCCTGTATCCATTGTAGCTCTCTTCGGCGCGTACCCATCTCCCTCATTTGATACTGTTCATTCTTTTCATGAAAAGCTGCTATTTCTTTTCCTCTTTCCTCTAAAGTCTTTCTCATTTTTTCGAGCTGAGTGTTATATTTCTCCACTGGTGACTCTTGTCCGCCATTGGATTGTGTTGGCATCATGATGCTCTTGCTTTTGGTTACGATATGCATTTCGGGGATTAAACTCGTTGGCAGTGAAGAGGATCCTATATGATACAATGTCCAGTCCATATAGGTTTTGGACAATTACTCTGAAATTAGACACAGGTAAGCGATAAGTAAACGATACTACTTTTTTCAGGTCTCCGACAAGAATGTACTATATATGTAGTCACCAGATAGAATTTAAATTTATATTTTTAACTGCAATACGCATCACAAACCGTTCACGGTAGCTCAGTCGGTAGAGCGCTCGCTTCGTGATCGGTAGGTCTTGAGTTCGAATCTCGCCTGCGACTGACCTAAGTCGATAAAAAATGGGTAGCAATTGTTCCTTCGCCATGCGCTCGGCACTTTGAAGTGAAAGTTGCGGGTCCTTCGGATGAGACCTTAAAAACCGAGGTCCCGTGTCAGCTGCAGGGGTTGGCACGATAAAGATCCCTCACTGCTCAATGGCCCTGAGTGCCGAGTAAAGGTCAAAATTTGAAGCCCTTCACCGGCATACGGTGATGTCTCCATATGAGTGAAAAATTCTCGAGAGGGACGTTAAACAATATACAATCAATCAATCAATACGCATCACAAAAGTTGGTGCCCTAACTCACCTAATTCTGGTGACTAATTGAGAGATCAAGCAATACAAACATTATTCACTCTTTAACAAAATCGAAACAAAGTCATTTACCGAAATAAGAGGTAGCTATAAACATTTGCTATGGAAATTCAAACTCCCAAAATGTAAACAGGTGTGAGTTACCATATCAGTTTTAAAAAACTGTTACTCAGAATAAGAAACATTAAAGAAATCATTGTGTTAATTAAAACATCTCTTCTATATTGATCAATCAAGAAAACATTTTAAAACTTACAAAATAAAATATACAGAGGACCTCATGAGAAAATGCCTGGAAAATAGACTGTTGGATGAGATTGGTATGAACAGATCAGTTATGCTTGAGGCTGATGACCCCGGGAGGATCTCTTCAGTTCTGGCACCAATCCAACCACCACCAACATCTCAGATTGTCACAGAGAAAAAAATAATCCAGATTTAGTGAAAAAATCAGTGATTAAATTTTATTGCATCTTCTCCTCCTAGTCCATCACACCTTCCAGAAAGCCAACATATTGTCCTGATGGTTCTGAAAAAGTGTCTCTGATGCACCATACTCAACAGCTAGGTACGACTTTTCTGTTTCCTGCTCCAAGTCTGCCATGGATCCACATGATAAACTGACTGTAGACTGCATACCTCCGAGATCTATTGATGTTGTCATCTCTTGGCTCGGCCAGTACATCATTGTAATACCGCATGGCAACTTCCAGAACAAGTTCATCAAGAACCATCCGGAAAATATATTTAGATCTATGTGAACATGCTCTTCGCTTTGATTTGTGAATTTCTCTGCCAGGTTCAAATGCAAGAATTCTAAAAAAAAAAATGTAAGCACCAGTGGACTGGAAGCCAACGTGGGTGCAGGGCTGGAGACAAGTGCAGGGTACATTTTCAAATGTTCAATCCTTCAGAGCATTAATTGCATTTGATGTATTTGGCCACCTGACATGCCAATCTTCAATCAAAACACTTGGTATTGCAAGCTAAAGTTCTTTTCCATCTTCCTTCCACACAGTCCTGACCCACTTCTTATCCATAATCAATAGAATATAATCATTTTAAACACCAAAATCAAACATACACTTGTTTGATTTTTCATCAAACCATAGGGAATCTAAATTTTTTTTTTAGCTTTGATTTCATATGAACTAATTACACAGTGTATCAAGACCTTACTATCAAGTGAAAATAAATTTATTGAACATGCACGTAATTTTAAAATATATACTTAAACAGTAGGGAAAGGAAAGAATGTATAAAAAGGTATTTATATTCTTTATAAGTATATTAACCAATCTTTACATTGCCTTTCTATGCCATGCAGTTAGGGGAACAGCACATAATCTCTATTATAGGGCAAACATGCAAATTTTCTATCTATATCATGCCTTTTTATTATCTTTTTCTCGCCCATCCGTATGATGTGCTCTGTTCCTAATGATTACAACATTTATTAGTTTTGATTCACATGAGTTAGTGAATAAATTATCCAGTCTATGTCGTGAAATTACTTTGCATCTTAGATCTCCATTGACTTGTTTTTTGTTTTTTTTTGTTTGTTTTTTTTTTTGCAAAAACGCATATGATTGGTCTTTTAGAAGTACACACCTGTCTTTTCTTTTCATGGAAGGGTATGATGTGGAACTGTTAACCCTTGGATTAATTGTGGCCTTCTCTAATTTAAATAAACGTTTGGCAACTTGAGCAACAGGGTTTTGCGCTTTCTTTATATACTTTTTAAAAATGTTTGAAGATAGTTACTTAGTTCATTTAAAGGCACTCCATTTGAAGGTAGTTACTTAGTTCATTTAAAAGCACTCCATAATTCATCACTGATATGAATAAGCGAATGAACATTGTATGTAGTAAATGTATCACTATATATTTCAGTTGCTTTATTAACTAAAAATTCAAGTAGTTCCTTTGCATAAATCAGATAATGGTTTCTTGAATTATCTTTAGAGTCGAGTAATATTGACATGGCAACTAACAAAGAGAGGAAATGACAATACATATTTTCGAACAGGCATTGTAGTTTCTGAAAAATGCTGCGATCCTATCTAAATTCTGCAAATTTACTGTTAATGTTATATTTGTAAGACAGAATGCTTTATTTTTTGCTGGTCAACGGCATAAAATATTAATATAATTGATTTACAGCGCTGCCTCAAAAGTATTCGCGGAAAAACAAAATGGCGGACGTTATAAACAAAGTCCGTCTCAAAAGTTTTGGGGCAAAATAAATATTTAAAATGAATTAAAAACACTTACTTTAATATTTTGTCAAGCAACATTTCGATCGAATAACTGCCATAATTCTCCTTGGAAGTGAATTGTACAAATTCTGGACATAATTTGGTTCATAGGAAGTCCATAGATCGTATTTGGCGTTGAAAATTTCATCTGGAGGTTTTATGTTTCGGGCAGTGTTTTGAAGATCATTTTTTTCATGCGAAGCCATATATTTTCTATTATGTTCAAATCTGGTGACTGGGCAGGCCAGGTCAAACAGTTTATAATATTGTCACGTTTCTATTCTTCAATAATTCGTGCGCGATACACGGGGGCATTATCGTCCAAAAACCGTTAAGTTCTGTTAGAGAAATGACGGGCTAAAACGGGCCAGAGATTGTTTTCCAGGATTTCTTGGTACTTTACAGGATTTATATTTTCATTAACTTTGCATAAAGTTCCGATGCCATGCCATGTTATACAATCCCATATCATTAATGACACTCGCTTCTTTGGTCGAGGACACGTGCACTGCGGATTGTAAGCCTCATTTGCAGATCGCCACACATATACACGATTATTTTGTCCTATCACAATCTAAGATTCATCACTGAATAAAATTTGCTTCCGTCCATCTCCTCACAAGACACCACGAAAGTCGTTTTCTTTTGTTTACATCCCTCACGACCATTTTCTTCCTCACAACTCGCCTAAAACCTTGTTTTTGTGTCCCTCTTGTTTTAAATCAACGACCAGTTTTTTTAAATTAACCTCATTGCTAATTATGCCCCCGCAAACGAAGTTTAGGGGGGTATATTGGAATCGCCATGTCCGTCTGTCTGTCTGTAGACAAGATTTTGTCCGGACCGTTTCTCAGAAACTATTGGATGGATTTGTCTGAAAATTTGTACACTTGTTATTCACCATATGAAGGTGTGCACCTGGTATTTTCATCATGATTGGATGATTTTTCTGCATTTTACAGGCATTTTTTCTTTTTTTATTTTGTTGTTTTGTTTGGCTCATAACTAGAAAACTATTAGACTTACAATCATCAAACTTGGCCAATTTATGCATCTTGGGTAGAAGGTGTGTCATGACCTATTTCAAGGTCAGTGTGACTTTAATTAAAGTGAAATTAAAAAAATACTCTCTTTAACTATTGAATTAAACAATCCCAAAAAATGTAAGAATGTTGCAGTATCCCTGTTTAAAACATGTTAAATTAAGAAAATATTTTTTTATTATATTGACAGCAATCCAGAACAAATGTTATTTTATAAGAGAAAATCCACCTCTCCCAAGGGTATAATTATGAAGCACTGGTCAAGGAGAATTTTGATAACAGAAAATTGCTTGTCAAATTAGAGAGAAATTAATTAGTTTAGTGTAAGGAGCTAACTTGTAGAACATTTCTGATCAAGAACTTGTTATCTGTCTCTTGGGACCTGGGCTAAGGAATCAGCCTTAAATAGTTTTAGTGACTAGCCTAACTTATTTAATGAATTTGAGAAAAAGCAACTTCAATCTAATTTGATATTGTATAATAAACTAATTTGAAATTGTATAAAAAACTTAATTGATATTGTATAATATAATTAAAACTAATTATATTGTGTGTGTATGTGGGGATGGGGAGGGGGGATTGGAATCAGCATGCTCATTCTCCACATTAATTTCAGATTAAAACTTTTAGTATGATATAAAATCCAAATAAATCAAGTATTTAAAAAAAATAAATTTTGGTAGATAGTCCCTACAGATCTTAAGAATCATGCAGGAACCTTATTCAAAATGATGCATCAATATTACACAATTTTTTTTCAGTATAAATCTTTGTAACAAATTTATACAAAATCTTTGTTTTTAGATTTATTTCGGAATGACACATGCAATAATGCATTTTGCAATAATGCATCCTGATTGCACTACAAAGGAGAAGGTTAAGATCCATTCATCCCTTGATAGCAATTAGTGGGCATGCATCCAGTAAAAGATTAATTAATGAGTTCTATGTAGGGAAGCTTAAGCTGTCTCAATCATTTCTGATACAGCATATCTCTGATCAAGGAGCTCTTATCTGTGTCCTCTGGGAATTAGACAGAAGAACTGCTGATCAGTTTAAATAGCATTTGTCATTTGATGGCCAGTCTCCTATTTCTAAAATCAATTTGGTATAGATGAAGTTTTTAAGACATATTAGTTACATTGATATATATATATATTTTTTGAAAATATCAAGTGACCAATTTCAGATCATCATGTCCCACATGAAAGACATGTGCATATGTGTATGTTTGTGGAGGAGGGGCATTTGTCAAGCTATATTGCAACCAGTTGATGATTATTTGTTAAAATTAAAGCTTGCACCACAGGAGATGTTTAAACAATTATTATAAGGAAAGGAAAAAATACGCAAATCCCTTTAAAGGTTGACATGATTTTCTTGCACTCTAAACTGTTTATAACCAGAAGTCTCTGTCGAGACTGAAGCTCTACTGGTTTGTACTTATAGTTATAGCAAAGGAAGAAAAAAGTACTTAAGCAGTTGGAAATTGAAACTTTTCAACAGCAATAAATAGAATAATGATCCTCGATTATCTCTTTATGTTCTTAGTGCAGTCTACTTGCATGCCACATTTATATTATAATCAGACTAAAATTGTATTTGGAGTAGCATTTTGAAAGAATTTCACAGAAATTTCTATTTTTAGTAACCACGGCAACACCGTTCATCCAAATCAAAAACTGATACATAGAATTATGTATCTTATTGTAGTCTACTTGTATGCCAAGTTATATTGAAATCAGACTAAAACTGTAGAAGGAGTAGCATTTTGAAAGAATTTTACAGAAATTTCTATTTTTAGTAACCACAGCAACACCGTTCATCGAAATCAAAAACCAATACACAGAATTATGTATCTTAGTGTAGTCTACTTGTGTGCCAAGTTATATTGAAATCAGACTAAAACTGTAGGAGGAGTAGCATTTTGAAAGAATTTCACAGAAATTTCTATTTTTAGTAACCACGGCAACACCGTTCATCGAAATCAAAAACTGATACATAGAATTATGTATCTTATTGTAGTCTACACGTATGCCAAGTTATATTGAAATCAGACTAAAACTGTAGAAGGAGTAGCATTTTGAGAGAAATTTCACAGAAATTTCTATTTTTAGTAACCACAGCAACACCGTTCACCGAAATCAAAAACCAATATACAGAATTATGTATCTTAGTGTAGTCTACTTGTGTGCCAAGTTATATTGAAATCAGACTAAAACTGTAGGAGGAGTAGCATTTTGAAAGAATTTCACAGAAATTTCTATTTTTAGTAACCACGGCAACACCGTTCATCGAAATCAAAAACTGATACACAGAATTATGTATCTTATTGTAGTCTACACGTATGCCAAGTTATATTGAAATCAGACTAAAACTGTAGAAGGAGTAGCATTTTGAAAGAATTTCACAGAAATTTCTATTTTTAGTAACCGCGGCAACACCGTTCATCGAAATCAAAAACCGATACACAGAATTATGTATCTTAGTGTAGTCTACTTGTGTGCCAAGTTATATTGAAATCAGACCAAAACTGTAGGAGGAGTAGCATTTTGAAAGAATTTCACAGAAATTTCTATTTTTAGTAACCACCGCAACACCGTTCATCGAAATCAAAAACCGATACACAGAATTATGTATCTTAGTGTAGTCTACTTGTGTGCCAAGTTATATTGAAATCAGACCAAAACTGTAGGAGGAGTAGCATGTTGAAAAATTGTTTACAGACAGACAGACGGACAGACAGACAGACAGACGGACGGACGACGGACGCATTACTATCGCATAAGCTCTTCTGGTCTCTGGCCAGTAGAGCTAAAAATCGAATGAACAATATTTGATGGGAGTATCAAGCTGAGGCTGACTGCACTTTATTATTTTTAAAATGAGTTTGATATAAATTTAAATAGATTAATTTGATTCTGTATAATGTTTTTTCAACAATCAATTTGCAGAGTATCATGACAAATAGTTGCAATTTATTTTTTCAATGAAATAAAAAAAAACTGTTACAATGTATTAGTTTTGATGTTTTATTTGGTTGCACCTCAATTTCATTAATTAAATATATATATATATATATATAATGAGCACTCAAATTGTTTCTAAGAAAATAGTGAACACCAATAGATCCATAAATATTTGTGAATTTGCACTTATTCAGAAAAACCCAGCGGGGGTATTCTTTTGACTTGCGCCCCATGTTGGAAATCACCCAACGATAAAAACAGCAGACGAAAACAGTGATACGTCATCAGATTACGTCATTGGTCATGTGATAGGAATACGGGAGATAACTCTAAATTAATCAACAATCGACTAATAGTGGGGTAAGAATCATTTTTTAATTGAAACTAAAAAATAAAAATCGGCCATTTTGTTTTTCCGCGAATACTTATGAGGCAGCGCTGTATTTTTAAGATTTCATCAGGATCGCAGCTTTTTTCAGATACCTTAATAGTTTTTGAATTGAATTGTAAAAGCTAACTATGATCCATATAGTGTATGCAATAGATCGATTTAGTGAGACCCTCACATACATGTAACCTCCGATGTGCTTGCATACAAATATACGGCAGTGTCAATTAAATACGTAATATTCAGAAGAAAATATATTAGGGTAATAAAATCGTGAAGAAGACATTGAATCCAAGTTAATGGCCTATAGAATATCTGTAAATATTTTATTTAAATATAGAATACATTTTTCGTTCATAAAATATTGCTTGATCTGCCTCTCACTGCATACAAAATACGTTACGTTTTACAAAATGACGTCATATTTACAAGTGTAATGCGATCAGTGAATCGCGGATCGTTTATAACTTGTTATGTGGTATTTACGGCATGCTGTAGTAGGTTTTGATGTAGTTTGATGATTTCTTACAGGTTAAATTTGCAAGTTACCACATTTTGTGGTATTTTCAAGAATTTTTGCATCACGTTTATTTTGTAGTGATGTCATAGTTGTTTTCTCGTACAAATTAGGCTCTGCACCCTTTTTGTAACCTCAACTGTGCTTCGTATGTGATTGGTCCAGTTCCATCCAACTTTCCCAGGACAGGGATTCTAGGCTGACTACTGTGGAGGAGGAGGAGGTGTCTGAGAGTCAGATTGTTCAATATTATCCTTAACCGCACTTACTTCATGGCATTTGTACACTCATTGAAACAATTGTCTTTTGTTTACCTTGTACTTACCCATTACTCTCTGGAAGGTCTTTGCAGTACAGTTAGGAAACATTTTCTGTAAAAAGTCACTGAATACGATACACTTAATGTTTAACTGTTTTATTTTTCAGCAAGACACTCTAGTTTAAATAGCTTTATGTTATCTTGAAGAGTATGTCCGTCGCTACTCACATCGGTATTTTTTGTCATCATGTGACCCTCTAAAGTCACGTGGGCTCCGATTTAAGGTCAACAAATGAAATGTCAAATTTAACCAAACAGTTCAAGGGCAAAGCAACAATAAAATAATACACAGTGTTTTAGATTGTCCCTATGTATCTATACTTTCGCAAAAGTGATGTTCAAAAGTGATGAAAAAATCTTCTTGAAAGTGTAATATTCCGGAAATTCATATTTACGGAAGCCCATCAGTGCCAACCTGTATATATAAAGGAAAAGCAATATATAAAAGCAAACCTCGATATATAAAGGAAATGCGATATATATAAACAAAACTTCGATATATATATATAAAGGAAATGCGATATATATAAACGCAACTGGGATATATATAAAGGAAATGCAATATATATAAACAAAACTTCGATATATATATAAAGGAAATGCGATATATATAAACAAAACCTCGATATATATATAAAGAGAAATGCCATATATATTAAGAGAAATGCGAAATATATAAACAAAACTTCGATATATATAAAGAGAAAAATTTCCACCGCCTGACCTTTAACATGTTTAATGACCTTCATAACAACAGAGACTTCGCCAACATATGATAAGCAGCTCCCGATCTAATGTTTTGATTGCGATCAGTTGGTGTGGCTGTTTCAGGATGTTGTTTTCTTTATTTGTGTATCTTGATAATTATGATGATTAAAACTAAAGCTAAAATAAAACTGCTGTTCTTCTTCATGTGCCAAAATTATGTTGATTCTTTGAAAAAATTATGTACATTTTTTCTAAAATTAATAGTGTTGTCTGTGTCTGTTCCACTGTATTATATGTACATGTACGTGTATATATGTTTTTTATGTTTCTGTACCTTGTGTACCATTTAAAGTGTGTGAATGAATTAAATTGAATTGATTTACATTTCAAAGACTTCAGAGACTTTTCTGCTTAAAATGTATATTAATGCTGGTGGTCTTTTCAATCGAACTATAATTCGGTGCAAACATACATGTGTGTTTTATCATGCTTTATAATTTTTTTTTTAACGTTTTACTATGGTTTTTTTTACATGACGTATGGAGAATTTCAAATCGATTTAATTTACGAAGTGGGACAAAAATCCGCAGTTTAAGTATGTGAGTGTGCATGCACTAATTCGTTTCTTTTAATTAATTCCCAAATACTTGATATTTTTTCCACACCATCAAAGACCCTAAAATTATTAAAGTATAATTTTACTTGTCACTTTCTTCCCTTACATTGAAATGAAGTGGGTACCCTCATCCTTTCCCTCTCTCCCATTCCGAACGATATTGATTCTTTTTTAACTATCAATGGGCATACTAGTTTATTATTTTTAAAATGAATTTAGATAAATTTGAATTAGGGCATCAAAAAAGAGACTTCCTATTAAACATTATTTTCATAAATTCTCGGTCGTGAAACCAAAGGTAGTACGCCTAAGTTTTTGTAAAACAGTAAACAAGATAGCTCTAGGTTGTAAAAACGAAGTTGATCATATATATGTAAAGCTAATAAATGCACAGAAAATACGATAAATATTATACTTATTTCATAAATATATATACTAATAAATAAATCAAAGGCGGATCCAGGACCGGCGCGCCGGGCCTACTCCTCCTCCCCCCCCCCCCCAGTTTCAAATATTTGTATATATAATGTATAGGTCCATTATCCTAAATTCCGCACAGTCACCAGACCCCCCTGCCTTCTACTGCGCCTCCCCCCCCCCCCCCGTTACGAAATTCCTGGATCCGCCACTGTAAATGCTCTTCTTCTCAATTAGTTGCATCAGTTTAAGTAATGTTACAATTACAGTTCATCGATATATGCATGTACAAACAAATAAACACTATTTCATAGCAACATTTTGCCGATTCTGGGACAGTTATAAATGAGTACTGTATAACTGATTCCCCCCTGCCAGGAGTTAATCTGTATATAATCTTGATGGACAGTCGAGCGCTACAGGTCACGCAGTGGAAAATTTTCTCTTTATATACACATGATACATGTATATCGCATTTCTCTTTATATATATCAAGGTTATGTTTATATATTTCGCATTTCCTTTATATATATATCCAGGTTGTGTTTATATATATCGCATTTCCTTTATATATATCCCAGTTGCGTTTATATATATCGCATTTCCTTTATATATATCGAGGTTTTGTTTATACAGTGTATATAGCGCATTTCCTTTATATATCGAGGTTTGCTTTTACATATTGCTTTTCCTTTATATATACAGGTTGGCACTAATGGGCTTCCGTACATATTGTATTATTCAAATTCAAAATATGATCATATAACTCCTGTACTGATCAACCTACGTTGGCTGCCGGTAGAGTTTCGTTGCCAATTCAAGACTCTTGTGTATGCATTTAAAGCACTCCACGGACAAGCTCCAACTTATATTAGCGAACTAATCGAACCGTATATACCTTCACGTACCCTACGCTCAGAATCAGCTAATCTTTTAGTGGTTCCGTCAACAAGAACTGTGACATATAGGAATAGACGATTTGACAAAGCGGCCTCCACTTTATGGCTTTATGGTACTCTTTGCCTTTGAATTTAAGAAAGTCTGACTCTGTTGGAATTTTTAAGAAAAAGCTTAAAACCTTTCTTTTTAAAAAGGCGTATGATTTATAAATTGTGTATCTAAGACTTTTATTATATTTTGGACACTTTTTAAATTTTTATAATCTTTTTAGTACCTTTACGTATATTGGACACTTTAAAAATTTTTATATATTTAACTTATAATTTTCGAATGTGACTGCTGTAAATTTTTAAGTTCTATTTGTTTTACATATATTGCTTGTACAGCGCCTTAGAGTTTAATATATAGGGCGCTTTATAAATGTTTAATAATAATAATAATAATAATTGTTATCACTCAGATTCAGTTATTAGATTGGTGTGTAAACATCCGCCTTAAAAGGTATATAAAGGCTGAATCCGCGTTTTAGAGCGTTCATTCCAGCGCAAGCTGTGTAAGAGGAAGACGTGTGCGAACCATAACAGCAGTAAGTGAAACTTAACACAATAAAGTCAGCTTACAGAAGAAGTCAACCTTATAAAATAAATAAGGTGTAGTCTACAAGAATTGTGATTTAATGAAGGCTGTTGTGTTATGAAGTGGCAAGCCACTCAGAGGCTAACCAGCAATAGAGGTTAGCCACCACACCTGTAATTCGTCTTAAGCTTATTGAGCCGTATGGCGACCAGGCTGTTGTGTGCAGTGTGTCTGCCTGAGTAAGGCTAGCAGTGTGCACAGCAGTTGAAGGGCTGTCACTTGTACTAACTGTGTCCTGAATAAGGCTGCAGTACAAGCTTCAGTCCGAGGTTAGCCAGTGTTAGGGATAGCCTACCCACTGCCATTTTCTTAATCATTTGTATTTATTTGATTCTCTATTCAATACTAACGTGATTATTAACCTAGATAAGGTTGGCCATTTATTTGTATATTTTGCAGGCCTTTGTAATCAATCATTTGTCAATCATTTATTAAGAAAAATTATATTATATTGGAAATCGTCCCCAAAACCTTGAATCAACAAGGTACGACCCCCGACTGCTATTATTATTCCGCTCGACACGTTACAAAACTACATTGCAGAACCACCCAATTTGATTTTTTTGTCTGAATCCAAGAATGACATCCTCTCTGACTTCCCGGATCCTTGTCTTGTTACCTGCTTTCCTTAACTTGTATGCCCTCTGCGCCAATTCCCCCTCTTCTCCTTCAGATGACCAGGCAAATCGGTCCTTACTGCGTAACCTTGTGGTAAGGTAGCGTTCCTGGCAGGAATTAAAATCTGGTTTCGGTCTTCCATACAAACGAATTTGACAATAATTGCGTATAGGGCTCCAGGTTTGCAATTGCTTTTTAAGATTTTTAGGGATTCTGTGACAGTTTTGAATCAAAATAGACTCCGCTGATCGCACGCCCAATTTTTCACGGAGAAGGTTCACACTGACCGCATGTACGTCTTCCTTTTCTTCTGAAATGCCATAAAATAACAAGGTGTATTTTCTTGATCTTGCCATTGAAAGTGCTATATGATCTAACAACTATTTTAATCAACAGATTTAATTATGATGACAAGAAATAAAGTAATATAACACTTTCACATTCCAAAATTTTAGAATTTACTGAATAGGTTATTGAAAACAATACTTTGAAAATGAAAAGTCAATTTTCGCACTTACTTTAAAGAAAGACGAGTAATCATGAGGAATCTTAGCTGAACAAGTTGAAGATCTACAATCTGGTTCCTCTTTAAGTCCATCAGAGTGTAGCTCCCAAAATAAGAGATATGGCCGAGGGAGTCTGCCCTAATATCCCCACCAATATGGACTGGTTGACCACATTCCAACACCAAATTTCTGTACTCATTTTGTTGCTCACTCCATAGTTGAAGAATAGTTGGATGCAAATAGCATTGCTGATGACTCGTAAATGATCTGTATGATATGCAAGCCATATCGAGGAATTGAAACTCTCAGTCTTTGAAGGTAGGGAACCAGAAAATAACATTAACATAGTTTCCAGCTGGAATGGCTCCAACAAGTGGCTGGCTAGACCTCAGCATCCCACAAAGGCCGCATTCCTGATAAATAACAATGAAGGATCCTTTCACCTGCTGTAGCTCCCCATTTGTAGCCCTGCACACGATGGACAGCTGTTGAACAAGGTCATCAGGTGACACACATGAAACTTCTTGTCACGGTCGTATCTGAGATGTTTAGAAATGATTTAGTAAGAATTCAACTACAAAAGAAAACATATTAACTCCACATGAAAACGATCACACTCTTTTCTTACAAATAACATGTTTAAATAAAAAAGCTGACCCAAATTAAAAATTTTTTTTTATAAATATGACCGATACAATTTCTTTAATAATTCTTTTAAGATTAAACTTATGCTATTTTCAAACTATCTTATAATTTGAAATTAATAAGCTCAGTTAGTTTACCCTGGCTTAGATTCCATTGACTCATCAGACTCGGATGATAGCAGGACCTAGAATGTTGAACTCGGAATACCCAGAATACGTCGGAGTGCGACGCAACAAACACTTGTGGTACCAATAACAAATAAATAGCTCCAGGTTTTTGTCTCTTCATTGAATTAAAAAACAATATTTTTTATGCTACATGACAGTCATATAAAAATGATTCTATGGTTCTTAGGAAATAATGTTGAAAATGTTGCAAGAATGTTTCTTTGATGTAAGAGCCACTGCTCAAAGTAATCTTGCTTATAGTTGCATTAATGAAAGTGGTTTTCATAAGATATAAAGATAAAATTATTCCTCTACAAATGTGAAGGACTCCAAAAGTTGTCCAAGAGCCATTGTTTTTTTTTCTTTCGATGTCAGGGACTGGTAGTCCTCTCGATGAGCCACCACGACCTCAGATCCTATAAGAGTAAGGCAGGTCAAGGCGCAGCACACAACTGCCAGGCATTTGGAGAAAGGGATTGGTCCCTTAATCCGGCGGCTTGTATTTTGTGAAACATTGATGCCCTTGTATGACAGCTTGTGGCAAAGGTTAAAGCTTTTCAAATGCAAGTCTTACCCAACGTCAAGGTCAATTTCAAAACACAAACAGGTAACGGGACATGATTGCCCCTTTCAAGGTACATGTGCATGTGTATATTACTAATGAAATGTGAAAATGTGTAATAGTGAATGAAGTTTGGTGTAAATATCTATTAATTAAAAAAATAGAGGTCAAGGCTGAATAAGATTAGAAAAGTAAAGTCAAGGCAAAAGGAAAGGTAAAGGTAAAAAAGTGAGTATGCAGTTGCATAGTTTACATCAGTACATGTATCTATCAGCTTAAGCTCTTCTGGTCTCCGAATAGTAGATTTAGTAATGATTTACAGGTTTATCGATATTCTCCTCACGGTCTGACGAAGCATAGTGGACCCGACGCTTGGATCCGACTGGTCCTTCTCGCTTTTCTAAGATAAATTGAATAATATATTATATATACTGAATACAATTATTTTTTTGGATTAAAGTTTTATTATTATTTTTTTTGATACACAAGATTGGCAATTTTCTTCAGAATTAAGAATAAAATAAAAATTTGTGAAAGTGCAAGGATGTGTCAATCGAAGTCATCCAAAAATTTGAAGTTTCAATAACTTTTAGATGAAATAAAATTTTTAAAATATTTTTGTTATATTGTACAGAAAAATATTAACTTCAAATCTGTGTCTATGCACCTTTAACATTTGAACAATTTCAGATTCTTTCCGGAAAGAGCCTATAACATCTATGGGTTATGGGGAACAAAATTTGTGGATATCATGGCCCCTGTCTCCCTGGGGCTTTAGTGATTGGGCCAAAAACACTACAAAATTGATGTTATGCATATAAATATTCTTCTTTACTCATGGACATCAAGCAGTCAAATTGTGTGCATGTATGTAATGAGTATTCAGTCCTCTATCAGAATTGTAATACTCGTGTCCCCAGTATCAGGGGGTTTTAGTGCTAGGGTGGGGTCAAATTTGGTGATACCCAAAGGAAGGTCTTTTCAAAAAGAATATACTGAAATATGAAAGCCTCACCAACTCAAAAGTTGTGAATTAGGTTTAAGTTTTGCGGACAAACAAACAGACAGACGGACAAGTCACAGACAGACGGACGGACATGGCAAAAATAAGATAAAATACCTTCACATAAACGCGCACAAAAATTAACACAATAGAATGGCACGTGCTTTTAGTGCATTTGATAATTATATCGATATTCGAAGTGTTGATGAATGATAAGAATGTTTGTTACATGAACATCTATACTTATAGATCTTCGGATCACATTAGTTGTTAAACTCTCCTAGATATATACTTATTTCGAGCATACATTAAGGTGAAGACCCTATTATATTTTAGTAATGTTAGTCGGACTCCTCGGCTTGTAACACATAGAGCACGTATGATAAGTCTTCACTTAACAATTATAAAATCATACTTTTGTTTACGTAAATGCCTGGCTCTTCTTTCTTGTAAGAATTTCCTCTTCTGTGGATCCCCGTTTCTCCGAGTTTTATCTTTATCGAAACGCACTTAGAAAAACGACTGTTCTGCAATATTAACTATTTCAAACATGATTCAATTGTAGGAATATATATATAAAAAAAATGAAATTTATAGAATCTTATTGCATAATTGTATCAAGAGGCAGGTATAGCCGAAAAATAAGACCAAAAAGAAAAGATTTTGAACAAAAGAAAGTATACAGAACTTTTACATCATTCCAACTCAAATCTGTGAAAGTTGTGACTTTAACTTTGTGTAAACAGGAATTCCACCGGGTGTAGAATTCTACTTGAAGTACTTCCCTGATAGTGGAATTACATTTGCGTGGAAATAATGCATATAAAAAGTATAATCTTTGGTGATTGAATTTCCCATCTTTTTAACAGAATTAAAAGAAAAAGTGGAAGTTATTCTTCGATACGATATATTTCTTGAATATCGATATATTGATACAGCCCTGGTAAATACCGACGGAAAATTTCTTTCCAATTCGACTTGTTTTTGGGAGTTAAACTATGTTCGATCTCCCATGGTCATCACGCACTTAACATGCGCAGTAATTTTTGTTGATTATATAGAGCCGAAAGCGAGGCTACAGTGTCGACCAATTTACTCCGATGATATTCAACAGAAAACATGCATAAACATCCGCCACAAATAGTGCATGTCATTTTCTCCTGAATTGATTTAATTTTTATAATTTGAAATGTAAGTAAATGTAATGATAAAGTATCTTATTTTGAATATTAAATTTCGTTTAAAGTAAAACTAAATTATAAAGAACCTCTAAAGTTTTTCGTAATGGAACTCATTTTTAGTGTAGCATCATCTATAAACACTGAAAGAGATACGAACGACAACTCTACATACTGACGGCAAGCGGTAAATCTAGTCTTCCCGACTCCCGACGGTCCCGGATTTAGGATATTTAACAATTTCTTTTTTACTGGTGCACAGAATTTAATATAACTTTTCCTGAACATTTTCTTGGTTTAAATGAATTCATTAATGCATAAAAACTTTAGGAAACATAGGTATTTATTACTAAATCAGCAGTGCATGTATCACATGCCAAAAAGCGGTAAATCTAGTACTCTGTTATAAATGTTAAAACCAGAACCGGACACCGATGTTTTCGTAGAATCGCGATTAAAAACAACAAAATAAAGTATTTTTTAAATAAAAGGAAACCCTCATTTACATACCAGATAATTTGTACCCACGCTAACTCTCACATATACCACTGTTTTTATGTTTAGTCATTAAATATTTGTTTTTAACTTGGTATTGCTTTTTTCTTCACAATATCCAAAAAAAAAAAATTAAGTTCAGACGTACTCCATGTATCATGTTCGTGTAACTGAAATACATTTATATTCACAGATAAGTTTTATATAACAAACATGTTAGCTCTCAAAAGGATGCTGAGTGAAAATCCACATTTTATCAACATTGAAATTATTCCTGTGAAACTGAAATTATCATAACACATGGGTAAAGGTGCCAAGGAAAAATATATTACAAATTTGATGATGAACTAGAGATACAGGGAGCAGTGAATTATATAAATGATCAACCTCCTCTAATAGGAATATAATGGCAGTGTCCATGCTTTGCAATGGGAAACCCAAAATATGTGTAGGATGAAAAAGTAATAGCAGGTGTACAACGGCAATATGTAATAAAGATTCTATTAAAATTTCATTCAGTGGTGTAAGAGGAATTGCGGATAAGAAATGGGTATACTTAAAGCGTAACAAACAGATGGACGGACATCTCGATCAATAAATACCCTCCCGCTTTTCAAGCAGGGGTATTAAAAAAGGACTAATGTAGGCAGGCAAGTATTATGACCTATGCATTTTTTTTTGCTATTCAATGTCTCTGAATGTCTTTCTCAAGATTGTTGCAACACAAAAAATCTGAAACAGTTGTCTGTATTTAAAATAATAATATTGTTCACTCACTTAACCTTAAGATATTATTTTACACCATGTTCAACTCCCATGAGTACTTTCAGTACTTTGATTTTGTTATTGCAGCCCGGAGGACCGGGCTGCTCTATACATATAAGTTTATATGTTGGTATATGGGGATTGGGGTGGGAGTAGTTATTCAAAATTAATGGTTTTATAAACATTGAAAAGATTGTTAATCAGAATGTTCTTTCTCTTTATAAATTACGAGATACTTAATATATTTACTTCCATAAAGTGAATCTGTAAAAATATATGTTTTTCACATTTAATATATAAAGTTGTTTATCATTTACTATCGAAAAAAACGACAGGTCCCTTTTTTTAGAACATCGAATTTTACTACTCGCATAAAAACGTACTCTGCACAGTTTGTGTTTTATATTTCAAAATTGAAAAATAAATACATTTTTGAATATAGGTGATGCATGTGTCTAACTTCAATTTATATTTTATGCATCCAACATTTACTCGAGGAATTGTAGTTTAAAATGGTATCGTTTTTGTTTGACATTTATCCGACTATTAAGTTTTCCAAATATTCGAGACTATCGTCTCCATCAATTAGACGCATGCCTTTTCACACATATCAAAGCGGTTTGATGATCAAGAGTCATTTCCATTGTTTACTTTATATATTTCCCGGGCGACAATTGATGGTTACATCAATGTTTTCTTGTTGTACATTGTATTGTTACTCTCTGTTCGTCCAGTGAGTTTCAATCCATAGCAATAACCATCAGAATCGCTCACTAAAATCTGGATTATTGTCCTGATTTCTTACTGCGACACATTTTTCTATAGTGTTCTTTATGACAGTCGTGACACCTTTGTCCTTTTACTGGACATGGACGGTCCAAGTGTGGAAAAGGTCCTAGACAATTTCAACACTGTACTTTGTATTTTGGTTTTGAGACATGGTGTCGTTGCTTTACTGTTTTTATATATTTTTTTTATATATGCAAGTCTGTTCAACATTGGGCTTATGGTTACTTGGAAATGAGACCTTCGGAAAAAACTGCTTCAAAAATGTTAACCTGCTCCAAAAACCCTAACCTGGTTATTCCTTACCTGAAATTGAAGCATTGACGATGAGCAGTTAATGAAAAATAATGTGACGAAAATTTGTTATGCATGAAACGGACCGACGTATGCATGAACAAGAAGTTGACATCGGATTTGAACAAAAATGAACACCACTACATGGCATGCCTCAGAGAAGATTGTATTAGAATTTAAAGCATCTTCGATGAGTTGTTGCTGAGAATTTATGCATGAAACGGAAAAAAGCACGGATGAACAGGAAGTTTATATCGGATTTGATAAAACATGAATTCCACCATATTAGATGCCTCAGACAGACACACAAGGGTAAAACATTATACACTTTAACCCTAGTCCTTCGGAGCGGGGTATAATATATATATATATATATATATATATATATTATATATATATATATATATATATATATTTTTATAAATACCTTTTACAGGGTTTGGGCAAAACGGATGGGCAAAACATAATACATTTCAATATAAAGCGATTTTTAAAAATATATATATATTTTTCTTCCCAAAAACAAAGCCATGGTTAATTATATTCTTTGGAACAAGTGTAGATTCCAGTCTGATCAAAATGTAACCCCTGGGGTGAGGTCTCAAGTCTCAACTCTAATACTGCATAAATTCCGAAAGAAATTGAGTTGCATTTAGAGTATCGCACTATGAAAACTTCCTAAGAATTTTTTTATATTGAAATGTTAAGATTGAGTGGAAAAC
The DNA here is from genome assembly GCF_032062105.1 of Saccostrea cuccullata. Taxonomy (NCBI): domain Eukaryota; kingdom Metazoa; phylum Mollusca; class Bivalvia; order Ostreida; family Ostreidae; genus Saccostrea; species Saccostrea cuccullata. The sequence goes on along the minus strand of NW_026929817.1, from coordinate 90,944 downwards.
GATATAATACCTCTATAAAGATAGCTTAGAGACTGTGAACAATTCGGTGATTGATTCAAGGAAACGATTTATTACATGAAATCATTCAATATTACATCTCAAATACAAGCCAACCACTGAAACTTGACCAACCATCACCGTGGAGATATGTCCCACTTGTGCTCCTGATATTGACAATATCCCCGCCCTCAAGCGTGATGGGAACCACTCCAGTGCAGCTCGAATAGGAAGCTGTTGTTGCCAAATTGTTACAGTTATTCAACTGATGTCTTGCACCATTGACCAATAATTCGGTATCAAAAATTTTTCCAGCGGGTGTCAGTGATTCCCAACTAAAGACGTAAAAGCCTTTCCTTGGGGCAGTAAAATGTCCAGTCGAGGGATTGTAACAGTTGTGGAAGTTATCTCGAACACCATCGTACACAACATCTACTTGGGACGTTGAAGGAAAGGTCAAGTGGGTTTTCCTGTATGCCGAAAAATACACGGGGGTTCTTTCTATATAATGAACAAAAATATAAATTTAGATATCCGCGGAAGACAAACTTTCTTCAAAGATTCAAGTGGTTAGAGTGTCTGCTCTAAAGTGGCGAAGTAAGCAGTTGATCCTTACGTCGCGGGTTCGAATCCAGACCGGTATTTCGGATGAGACCTTATAAACAGAGGCCCCGTGTTGCAGTAGGTGCTGGCACGAAAAGATCCCTCCCTGCTCAATGGCCCTGAGTGCCGAGTATAAGACAACATTTGCAGCTCTCCACTGTTATGTAGTAGAGTCTTTATATGAGTAAAATATTCTCGAGAAGGACGTTAAACAACGTACAATCAATCAATCAAACATTCAATACGGGCCCATTAGAGAAAGTGTTGAATTAGTTTACATTTTTAAAATATGGGGTATACAATTCCTATAATTAAGTACTAGTTTTAAAGTACAGATCGCTAAGTTTTCACTCGTTAAAATTCATGTTTATTACAAACACGAAAGAAATATATTCAATATTATTTTAATAATCTGTATTACTCTGCATTATATATGTCCAGCTCTTTTCTATGTAAATACAGTGTATCTACACAAACATTTACGAGCTTCATTTTTACAGTTTCAGGAGAATGCGAACATAGATACTTCACAGTTAATGAAGCGCACAAGATAAATATAAGTTTTTTCCTACACACCTACAATTTTAGAAATTTCAGAATTACCTGTGTTAATTTTAGATTTCAAGTCGGCATTTTCAGTTCTCAAAGTGCTGACTTCCTGTGACAGTCCTTGAATCAGAGATTCCATGTGAGCTAAACGTTGCTCGATGGACGAAGGGTCATTAAGTAGCAAACCATCACTTGCACATACACACGCAAATAACACCGCAATATATATGATACACATTTTCTTCTGCGGATTTGGCAAATATTGTAAATTTATCTCTGTCAGAGATAAGCCATTGACATACTAACCTCATATAAGGAAGTTCCTAGTGGTTATTATGGTTATTTTCTTTCATGTTTTAAATTTTCCCATTGCTGCAATAATCAGCAGGAGCATCAAATCTCAAAGACCTTCGTTTTACAAAACTTTATTTAGTAATTAAAATAGGTGACAATAATCTATTTACAAAATCTATAAATAAAATACAGATCAAGCATAAATCACAAACCCGTGTAAATTCCAGAGGTAAGACCAGGTGCTATGGAGGAGTTAGCACGCTTTTAACATAGAAAGCTCAACAACGATATATAAATAAAATACCGGTACCGGTAAATATTTTGATACGACAAAAGGCCTAAAGAATTAATGTGCATTGACAAAGAATGAGATATGTGATGATATGGACGATAAATCATGTTCAAATATTTAATAAACAATGGAAAATTTGGGCCAAAACCTCAGAGGTGGAATCAGGTGCCATGGAGGAGTGAGCATCGTCACACCCGCCGTGTGCTACTGGTCATGATAGGAAATAACGGAAAACCTGTCGACCATTCAGTGTGTATTTGCTGCCCTAAAAAATGGTATGAAATTCGTCATTCAGCATTTGACAAAAAGTATATTGTTGCATAAGTAAGGGAAGTTGACGAAGTCATCACGTTTATCATAAAGCTTCGTTGTAAGATTAACATTAACACCTTCGTAAAATTAAATATCAAATTATGAAAAAAGATATGTCAGATTCTGTTTTATCTTTTATCTCAAGCTCACTAAGATATATCGTCTTGACAGAAAATGGAAATAACTATGGTTAATTGACAAAAATCCTCTGTTATACAAGGTACAAGATTTTATTTATCCAATTTGGGCCCCGGGAGGAGCAAAAAGATTTACAAACAAAAGAAGGAGGGGGATCCAAATGATAGAACAAGCATGATGATGATATCACATATAATGAGCAATTGGTAAAAAAAAAACGTATATAAGAGATATACTGAATATACATACATGTACTGTATTGTCTGTTATATATATAAAAAAATACATAGTCAAGGGCAAGAAACTGGGAAAAAAAGTATATATAATGCTTATCAAAATATATGTTCAATATGCCCTTTGGTTTTACGGCATGTCCAGTTTTAGTACTAACTGGTAGTTTGGAACTTCTGTATTTTTGCATCGTAAACGCTCTGCATTCTATTGTCATCCTAATGCACAAGTTTCTCCTGACCTACTTTTGAAAGTTTAAATCTGTCACAGCCGTTCTAATTTGTTGTTCCTTTGTAATAACAACAATACAGTTACTGAGTTCGATTGTTTAACTATATTTTTTTCAGTTATATGACAAGATTTCAAAAAGGTGACATGTAACAAAAACAGTAATGAATGTAAGTTAATACACTCTCATACCTTTACATTCACACATTTCATTATTTTAGAACTCTTTAACTGTTCCAATATCATTAAATTTATATTGATTGATTGATTGATTGTTTATTGTTTAACGTCCCTCTTGAGAATTTTTCACTCATATGGAGACGTCACCGTATGCTGGTGAAGGGCTTCAAATTTTGACCTTTACTAGGCACTCAGGGCCATTGAGCAGTGAGGGATTTTTATCGTTCCAACGCCTGCCGCTGACACGGGGTCTCGGTTTTTAAGGTCTCATCCGAAGGACCCGCAACTTTCACTTCAAAGTGCCGAGCGCATGGCGAAGGAACAGTTGCTACCCATTTTATCGACTGGGTCAGTCGCGGCCGAGATACGAACTCACGACCTCCCGATCACGGAGCGAGCGCTCTACCGACTGAGATACCGTCAACGGTAAATTTATAATGAAGTAGATAAAAAGGAATTTAATTTATTCAGGGCAACCGTGGTAAAATTTCTTACCTAATAGAGTTATTTTGTCCACATTATAAAATGTAAGACCCTATATGGGGAAGGAGAGGAATTCTACCATTCAACTGGCTTTCCTGGGGTTAAGTGAATTAGTAAGGGTATTTGGCGCCAAGCATACGCACCTGATACCATAACTAATAAAACCATTCATACATTTCTCACTTTAAAATATCAACCAATCAGTAAATTTAAGAGAACTGTATTTCACTTTACTGTATAGGTAAAGAAAAATTTAAATAAAAAAAAAAAAAACAATGTATAAATAATAAATACATACAAGTCTTCTAATAAATATACACGCTTATTAGAACGACGATATATATATGATTACGCTATCTTCGATCTTAATAAAACGAAGATTAGTGTTTCCATATGAGTCAAAAATTCTCGAGAGGGACGTTAAACATCATATATAATCAATCAACACAGAATGGAGATAATAGTTCAGTTTGATAAAATTAAGCAGTGAGGATTTATTTTGTCTCGGCATCTGCTGCAACAAGGGATCTCGTTCGTTTTATAGGCCTCATCCAAAAGACCAATATACAATAATCTCCACGACTCAGAACGACTCACAGATGGAATCAACCCGCGACGTATGCATAAACTTCTTACTCCATAAATGTAAATCAAACGCTCGAACCACCATGACAAGTTGGTATTTAAATAAAATAATGATTTTTAAAAATTTATTTATTCTATATTGAATTAATCGTTTTTTTTTCTCTCTCGCAATTTTCGTTGCCTAACAAATTTGATCAATGTTACTCCTGAGACTTTGAAGGACAGCAACAAAGTGTTGATTTTACATATTTACGAAAATCAACCAGCTTCCAAATGTACAAAATTGGATTAGCTACGGCATTTAAAATATTTATACATAACAATACACCCATTACTCTAGGGCTACATTCCTCAACCCAAAGACTAACAATAAGTGGTCCAGTAAAAACCAAAAGGGCGCTAATCAACAGCCCAACTAAATACAGAGTACCTATAACCTTTTTATGCCTGATTTGAACAATTGGATTTCTGACTTCCCTTGTTGTTTGAGAGATGGGTCCGTTTTCCTCGAAGGCACTGGTTTGTGGAGCTACATGTAGTTGACATTTTCTTATAGGATTCACTTTCAAAGGAACATCATTGGACTTTCCTTTCGGATGTATTTTGAGGCTCTGCGTTTTAATATGTTTGATTGTCAGTACGTAAAGAATTAACGTAAATAATAAAAGAATCGTCGATAAAAACCTACTGAGTGCTCTGTATACCATGTAATGGCCATTATACACGTACTCCGTGATCCTGTCCTTTGAAGGGTTAAACTTTGTGCGAGATGGCGAGATAAGAAAAAAGTTAATCAGCAAAACCACCATCCAACAACCAAAACATACAAAATACTTCCTCTTCTGTTTAAAAAGGAACATGTGTACTTTTTCTTTAGAAACGATTAAATATCGTTGTAAGCTGATCAGAAATATCTGCAGTAGTGAAAGATACAGCCCAGTTGTAATAAAATGCATTTGCGAAATAGTTAAAAGACTATTCGCGTGTAAATAAGGAAACATTTGTTTGATGCAGCCGCACATAATTCCAAGCCCCATCGTGAAATCGCTTACGGACAACATCAGAACAAGGAAGTAGTAAGGGTTGCGGCGTATTTTCTTTTCTTTGATGATGAGGATAAATACTCCGCTATTAAAGACGAATACACAAAACAAAGCCGTTAATAACGGAATAAACATAAATGTTGGTATTGTTATATAGTGTAACTTCTGGTCCGGCAAAGAGCAGTTCAGGTCTCCAGCTGGCAAGCAACTTAAATTCTTTACAATATCCATCTTCCTTATTTGTCTTTGTAGAATGTCCCAGGGATCAGTACTCATATTCATTGTTGAAGTAAACATCACCAGAAGCTGAAAGAATATATATATATATATATATATATATATATATATATATATATATATATATATATATATAGACATGTATATACATTGATACTTTTAAACTGTTTATAATTTAAAATTACTTCAAGATGTTTCATTTTGTAGTTCGTTCAAAACAAAATTTTATAAAAGGGTAGCGCATTCTTGGAAAATAAATACTAAAAGAAAACCTTTATAATCTGATTTGTCATCTTCTTACAATTAACAAGGTATATTTCCCGCAAAACAGGATGTAATTCCAAATGTAAGAAATTCCAAATTAGGATTGAAATACTTTTACATAGTGTGATACAATCTTTTTTTAAATATGAGAGTTTTTTCCTTGCATGTCTGTGGTCTTAAAAATTTTTACTAGAACTAATAATTAGTATACATGTAATACGTATTTTTGTTCTTTTCTTAGACCATATTTTAACTCCTTTAAAACAAGAGCTCCATATAAACACATAAAAGTGATGAAATTTGAAATCTTAAAATGTAAAAAAATCTTTGCCTTGCCAAATGATAGTTCACAACTTAAGATATCGTATAAAAAATAATACAAATATGTAAAGATGACGAAATTCCAGAGACGGGATTTTGTACATAGATGGAGTATCATCCCCTAGCGACCAGTCACACCAAAAGCTTCTTTTCCAAGGAATGACCATGTAGACGGTACTTTTCGTAGTCTAGTCCATCGTACAAGTCAGCCGAAATACAACCCAATGATAGATAAGCGTAAATATGCAGAATTGAATTCTAACAAATAAGACAACTTTAAAGTACAATTCTAAGGGACTAAGTGTCTACATATTGAGATAAAATCACACCCAGATTTGGTACTCAAAGAACAACAACAGCAGCAAGTACCCCATCCCCCAACAAATACAGTTCCAGCTCAGCTCAGCTACAACAGAACTGTTCATCAAGCTGGAGAAATCTGACGGTAAAACATCTGTTCAATGGTGGATGAAATTTATGGCTCTTATTTCCATACAAGGTCTTTCCGAACAGAGCCATCCTCCGTTTACCCTTCTTCCTAATTATAGCAGCATAGACGTGCTTTGGAAATAGTAAAAAAATTAACATTAAGTTCATTAAAGAAGCCTTCATCAACCGTTTCAAGCCGCCATCAAACCACGCCTTTGATCTCTGGACATGCACCAAGTACTTACAGAGAGTGTTGACGAATCTTTACATGGGGTAACAGAAACAGCCGCAGACTTGAAAATGGACACATATCAGACCATGAGTAAAATAATCAGAGGATTAAAACCAAAAATAAAAGCAGACATGGTAAAAGTCAACCCTTAAACCAGTGCTTGCAGAGATGGTCCAAACCATACGTAATGATGACAATATACAGTCCGCAACCAGTGCCGCAGTGTGCAATGTAATGACATCCCTTGAGGAACGGATGAGTGCTCTAGAGACGTCGAATATAAACATGCTCCAACAGGCCAGACGTTTCAACAACTCAACACCACAAAAGCCCTCTTTTAACAACGCTCAAGGCCAGTCACAGAGGGGTCCTCAGCGCCATGGGTACAGGGAGCCTGAGCCGAAGAACCAGGGTCCCCAACAGAGGTCCTCCCAGCGTTGCTACAGATTGGTGAGTCTTGCGATTCATTTTATAATTGTGGAGTCAGAAATTAGAAGTGCATGTATTATGATAGATGTAATCATTGATGGGGATACTGTCGTAAATCAGAAAGCGACCTCAAATATGACAAAGTTCTACGTACTGACATACAGTGTTGACTACTAATAATTCTGCATAGGGATTCAAGCCTGTCTTTAGGAAGATTGCTAAAGAAGGGCACAATAACAAATATCCTAGGGTAAATGTGGTGACACATGTGTCAAGTAACACAGTCGAAGTTAGCATTAAAGCTGAACATTTCTCATAAATAGGCACCATAAGACAGGTATATAAACCGTTAGATTTCGTTACCCGATTGCACACTCGAAACTCGTGGCCGAAATGTAATCCTTTAGTTTAGTGGTCTTATTTTATTGCGTTTATTTCTTGTTTTTATGTGCATTTTCTGTGTGTAAATAATGTATTGACCTGTATTTTTCATGATACTTTTGTCCTGTTTTGGAAAAAATACGTAAAATTTGATAATTTCATTGAGATTGAGTAGCACGTAGTGTAAGATATACGTCTACACTCGTCGGATCTCTACAGTGAAATACATTGAACTGATAAGCGATCTGCTCCTTATATACGGGTTGTAGGGAGAGCGTTGAAGAACGGAAAAATGGCGGACTATGCCTGTTTACGAGTAGTGTTCAGCTTTAACGGAAAAACAACTAGTGATCTTGTAGATTGCGGTGCTGCAGTGACAATATTAAGTGTTCTTTGAAAAAAAAAATTGTTATCGTAGGTCAAAGCTGCAAACTCTAGATTTTCCACATGTGACATTTGCTATTGGTAGGCCTTTCAACTAATTGTTCAAGTTGCACATATGGTAAAAAAAACATTCCATAGATAGATTTATAGGTACATGAAATTATCAAAAAAAAAGATAATTACTTATGCATACTTTTAATTAAATCATAAAAAAGTTCAATAATTTATAATTGACTTTTACGATGTTGTGTTTTAAGGATAGATAACTCAGGTGTGAAAAATGACCAACGATTTATGAGTTATCGTTTATAGGAATGACATATAGGCTGCTTCAGCATTGGTATTGTTATGTACACAAAAGGGTAACCGGTTCCTTACATTGTTTTGTACACAAAAGTGTTGACCAAAAGAAGGAGAATGTCTTCACTCTACCTGAAATAATGGGGAACAGACGAAATTCAATATTTTCAACTCTCTTTGACGATTATTTTAAAGAAGAAAATTTAATGTCATGTTTTTTTGTGTGCGCGCTTTTGCGCTTCCTATATACACATATATTTTTACAAGTAAATGCAACATTTGATCATCTTATTTGTGTTACTAAGCACGAAGGGGAACGACCGAGTATAAAAAATTAATCAGGTTAGAACTAAGAAGGAGGGTAGATTTCACCTTTTATTTTAATTAAAAATTTTAATTATATGTAGTTAAACGTGTCTGCAACTATAAGTAAATAAGTTTAACATTGGTGCCAAATTTTAAAAACCACTGGATTCTACTGAGAGCAAAGAAACACTTGGGAAATGCTAAAAACTGCCTTGCGTGTAAACAGTTAGATACCTCGGGACTGCTCTAAACAAGTTTCAGTAGTGAGTTATCGTTCATAACAGCGAACCCTAGCAGCAGGTGAAACACCCCTACTAATGTTACTGTGATTTAAATTCAAGACACGTAGTTTAGGTTAACTCATTCAAATGTTATAGGAAGGAACCGGTTTTATAAAGAATTGGCAGTAAACAGGAAATTAGTATAGTCTGTTTGAATACCGTCTGTTTCTTTTGAAAAGATTCTGAAAGAATTTCATGAATTTCAACAGAAAATGGTGGCTAAACGGGGGGGGGGGGGGTTGTAAAATAACAATAATATATCTTAACATAATTTACGGCGAAAATTCCCTAACAAAAAAAAACTAGTTAACTATAGTATACTATAGTTAACTATAGTTTACTATAGTTAACTATAGTAAATCAAAGTGTCAAAGTTTTCGCCAAAGTTTTTCAAAGTGTCAAAGTTTTCGCCAAAGTTTTTTCATAGTATCAAAGTTTTCGATAAAGTTTTTCATAGTGTCAAAGTTTTCGATAAAGTTTTTCATAGCGTCAAAGTTTTTGATATACTTTTTCAAAGTGTCGAGGTTTTCGATAAACTTTTTATAAGTGTCAAAGTTTTCGATAAACTTTTTCAAAGAGTCAAAGTTTTTCAAAGTGTCCAAGTTTTCTATAAAGTTTTTCAAAGTGTCCAGGTTTTTGATAAAGTTTTTCAAAGTGTCCAAGTTTTTAGCTCTACTGGTCAGAGACCAGAAGAGCTTATGCGATAGTAATGCGTCCGTCGTCCGTCCGTCTGTCTGTCTGTCTGTAAACAATTTTTCAAAATGCTACTCCTCCTACAGTTTTGGTCCGATTTCAGTAAAACTTGGCACACAAATAGACTACACTAAGATACATAATTCTGTGCATCGGTTTTTGATTTCGATGAACGGTGTTGCCGTGGTTACTAAAAATAGAAATTTCTGTGAAATTCTTTCAAAATGCTACTCCTCCTACAGTTTTGGTCCGATTTCAATATAACTTGGCACACAAGTCGACTACACTAAGATACATAATTCTGTGCATCGGTTTATGATTTCGATGAACGGTGTTGCCGTGGTTACTTAAAATAGAAATTTCTGTGAAATTTTTTTCAAGATGCTACTCCTCCTACAGTTTTGGTCCGATTTCAATATAACTTGGCACACAAGTCGACTACACTAAGATACATAATTCTGTGCATCGGTTTTTGATTTCGATAAACGGTGTTGCCGTGGTTACTAAAAATAGAAATTTCTGTGAAATTCTTTCAAAATGCTACTCCCCCGTAGGGACCCGGGGTGACAAGAATAGGTCCCTGGCACCCCCTTGCATGTCGTAGGAGGCGACTAAATGGGGCAACCTGTTGGCCGTGGGTTGCGACCCGTGTTGGTGGAGGAGGGGATCCTGGTGGCTGAGGTCCGCAGGTGCTGGGTGCAATGCATCTGTTTGACCAACACTCCACTTTGGCCCCATATTCATCTAGACGGGAGGTCAAGTTTGGCCCGACTTGATCAATCGGCTAGTCATGCCGAGCTGATAATATTAACATGCCTTAGTATTGATGTTTTGCAATTTGTATTATCTGTTTTCTCTGTTTTGCAATTTCCAATACGCCGACGTTTCCATGTTGATATTGATATATTAAGCGGTGGCTGAGGGTCAATCAGGCACTTCATGTCTGAGTATAGTTTCTTTGTATCCTCTTGGTATCAGTCTTACTGGATGTCCGTTTGACTAGATATCGCCCTTGTTGGCGCTCCGAGGCGGGCGGGGAGCAAGGATTCTGAAATTTTTCCTCTATAATCATGGCTCTCTCAAAAAAACGTTGCTACCCAGCAGGTTTTGAAATTACTTTTAATGATGAACAACTGAATTCGGTTGTGGAACACTGGCCCCGCTTCATCACACTTGAAGCACAATTTTCAGAACAACAAACGAAGCCTTTAACAAAGATATCACCATTTATCATTCAAAAGGGTATTCAAGGAATCATCGGTACTCCTAAATCTGTTAAAAAGTTGAGATCCGGAGCTCTACTTATTGAAGTTACCAAAAAACAGCAGTCAACTTCTTTACTAAGTTTGAAAATGCTTGCCGATATTCCTGTTGTTGGTAAAATTCACAGTGGATTAAATCAAAGCAAAGGTATCCTTTTTGACAGAGATCACGACCTGGATGACATTCCTGAGCAGGAAATCCAATCCGAGTTGGAATCCCAGGGAGTGGTCTTTGTGAAAAGGTTTACAAAAAAGCGGAATGATAACATAGAACCGACAAATACGTACCTTTTGACTTTTGGTATACCAACATTACCAACAAGTATTAAAGTTGGACTTTATCATATGAAAGTTGAAATGTTCGTTCCAAATCCTCTGCGTTGCTTTAAGTGCCAGAGGTTTGGACATGGACAATCCAATTGTAAAGGCTCTGAATCCTGCTTCAGGTGTGGTGAGGAGGGGCATGATGGTAAAGATTGCCATAATGACCCCAAATGCAAAAACTGCAAGGGCGGGCACATGGCTTCCTCCAAACAATGCCCGATGTGGAAAAAGGAAAAAGAAATTCAAAAAGTTAAAGCCGAAAAACGCATTCCTTATCCAGAAGCCAAAAAACTGGTCAACATGTACAGTATCCCAAGACCGAATCTGACATCATATTCAACTGTTGTTAAAACGTCCTCTTTGAAGGACATGTCTACACAAGTCTCTGAGAAAGACTTTCTTCAGCAGACTTCATCATGTCAAACGCCCCTGTCATCTCATGACAAGGGTAAAAACACTTCACTGCCTGCTTCTGCAGGTCCTGCAGTTCCTGCTGCTCCAAAAACCGTAGCTGTGACTACATCAAAGCCAGCAGCCTGGAGCAAATTATCATCATCGGGGAGAAAAAACAGATCTCCCTCCAAAAACAACTCAAAACAGCAGAGTGATCGGTTACCTAAAGCGGCCGTAACTCTCCACAATAAATTTGGGGTCTTCGAGGAGATGGACGTAACACCATGTCAATCCTCCTCGCGAGTCCGAAGTGAGTCACCCCCCAAAAGTAAAGGGAGAATATCCCCCATTACTCATAAAAAATGAATCATCCTTCTATTATACAATGGAATTGTCGAGGTTTTAAAGTCAACTTGAATGAATTATCATTACTTATTCAGGACCATAACCCAGTAGCTATATGTTTACAAGAAACACATTTAAAAGAAACAGATAAAATTAATATTAAAAATCATAGTATGTATAACCATTATTCTCAAACTGAAAGAGCGTCTGGTGGTTCCTCTTTAGCAATTAACAATAAATATATTCATAGCCAACTAGATTTAAAAACAAATCTTCAGGCAGTAGCTGTACGCCTTTCACTTGAAAAAACAATTACCCTTTGTTCTGTATATGTTCCTCCAAACTATCATTTACAAGCTTTACAACTTACAAAACTAATACAACAACTTCCTGCTCCATTTATGGTTGTGGGTGATTTTAATGCCCATAATCCATTATGGGGCAGCGATAAAATCACAGATAAAGGGAAAAAACTTGAAGATGCAATATCACATCATAATCTTTGTATAATTAATGACGGCTCTAGCACTTACCTGCATCCGGGTAATGGTTCATATTCTTCAATAGATATTACTTTAGTAGATCCTTCTTTACTTCTGGATTTCAGTTGGTCAGTACATGATGATTTATGTGGAAGTGATCATTTCCCAATTATAATTAAAGTAAACACACCCGAGGAAAATAGTACTACTCAAAACTGGAAACTAAACAAGGCTGATTGGAAACAATTTGAAACTATGTGTTTACAAAATATTTCGGATGAAAAGTTTGAAAACAATCCTGATCCAATACAAAAATTTACTGAAATACTATTAAATACTGCAAATGAATGCATACCTTAAACCTCGACAAATTCTACTAGAATCAAAAAACATGGTTTACAGAAGAATGTAATGATGCTATTAAAGCTCGCAAAAAAACAGAAAGACAGTTTAATAGATTACCAACATCTCTAAATTTAAGCAATTTCCGTATATTTAGAGCAAAAGCTCGGAGAACTATAAATTTTAATAAACGAAAATCTTGGAAAAAGTTCGTGTCCAACCTTAATTCACATACTCCTATCAATAAGGTTTGGAACGCAATAAGGAAAATTAAAGGAAAAGGTCCTGAAAAATATCAGCATCTGAAGGTTGGAAATCAAATTATTACGGATAAAAAACAAATATCCAATGAAATAGCTAGTACAATTCATAAAAATTCCTCCACAAAAAATGTGAGCCCTAAATTTAGTAAACATAAAACATCTCAAGAAAATAAAACATTAAATTTTACATCTGAAAACAATGAATGTTATAATCAGCCATTTACTATTGACGAACTTCAAAAATCCTTAGAAAAGTCTCATGATACAGCTGTAGGACCAGATCAGATTCATTACCAAATAATTAAACACCTTCCTATAAACAGCAAAGAATGCCTTTTGAAAATTTTTAATAAAATTTGGGAGCGAGGTCAATTTCCACCTTCCTGGACCCAAGCTACTATTATTCCTATTCCAAAACCTGGAAAGAATCATACGGATCCAAATAATTATCGACCAATTGCTTTAACAAGCTGCTTATGTAAAACCATGGAAAGGATGATTAATGAACGCCTCATATGGTTTCTTGAAACCAATAATATTCTATCTAATATACAATGTGGTTTTAGAAAAAACCGAAGCACAATTGACCATTTGGTCAGACTGGAAACCTATATTCGAGATGCTTTTATCAAAAAAGAGCATGTTGTATCTGTGTTTTTTGATTTGGAAAAGGCATATGATACTACATGGAGACATGGCATTTTAGAAGATCTTGACAATATGGGCTTAAAAGGGCATTTACCAATTTTTGTTAAGAATTTTTTAAATGATAGACATTTTAAAGTCCGCTTGGGGTCTACTTATTCGGAAAGCTTTGAACAGGAAATGGGTGTACCACAAGGCAGTATTTTATCAGTAACTTTATTTAGTATAAAAATTAACAGCTTAGCTGAAGTACTGAAAAATGATATGCATGGAAGTTTATATGTGGATGATTTTGTTCTTTGTTATAAAGCTAAAAATATGAATTATATTGAGCGAAAATTACAGTCTTGCCTAAATAAAATTCAAGACTGGGCTGATACAAATGGATTCAAGTTTTCAAAAAGTAAAACCGCTTGTGTGCATTTCTGCTCTAAACGGAAGGCTCATGACGAACCACATTTACTGCTTGATGGAAATCCTATAAAAGTTGCTAAGGAGATAAAATTTTTAGGTATAATTTTTGATAGTAAACTTTCATTTGTATCACATATTAAAATGCTAAAAGAAAAATGCACAAAGGCCTTAGATGTTATTAAAGTAATTGCAAATACAAAATGGGGGGCAGATAAAGATACTCTTTTAAAACTATATCGTTCTTTAGTTAGATCCAAGTTAGATTATGGCTGTATTGTGTATGGCTCTGCAAGAACGTAAAAGCTCTTGATGCAATACACCGTCAAGGCCTCCGACTGTGCTTCGGAGCTTTTCGAACTTCTCCTAAAGACAGTCTATATGTTGAGGCAAACGAACCGCCTCTCGACTTACGAAGAATTAAACTTACTTTGCAGTATATTTTGAAATTAAAAGCAAATGTTAATAATCCTGCTTATAATTGTGTTTTTCATCCGCAGTACGAAGACTTGTATCATAAAAGAAAATCATGTGTAAAACCCCTTGGTATAAGATCTAAAAAACATATCAGAGATTCTGAATTACCTTTGGATGTTATAAAATCTTCTAATTTTTCGGAATTACCGCCATGGCAATTAATAAATCCAACCGTAGATTTATCTTTAACTGAATTTAAGAAATCGGACACAAATTGTCTTGTTTTTAAACAAAAATATGCTGAAATAAAACATTCTTATGGTTCAACAGTCGAGGTGTATACAGATGGTTCAAAGGATAAAAATAAAGTAGCATCAGCTGCCGTGATGGAAGACAGTATTTTCTCTACACGGCTCCCAAATGAAGCAACAATCTTTACCGCCGAAGCAAAGGCCATTCAACTTGCATTTGAATATATAAAATCTTCTAGTGAAAAAATATTCACAATATTTTCGGACTCGCTCTCTTGCTTACAATCTATACAAAATAAGAATATTGATCAACCTTACATTTTAGATATTTTAATTCAATATTATCATTTGGCGCAACAAGGTAAAACAGTAAACTTTTGTTGGATTCCGAGCCATATCGGAATCCCTGGAAATACTAGAGCTGACAGTGCTGCCAAAAATGCACTTCAACATCAAATTACTTCATTCAAAATTCCTTACACCGATTTGAAATATCTCGTTAAAATTTATGTTAATTCTCTTTGGCAAATTTATTGGAATTTTTGTGATGAAAGTAAGCTTTACGCTATTGAAAACAAAGTTAACAAATCACCTCACTTCGGTCTGAAACGTCAGGACGAAGTAATTATATCAAGAATACGTATTGGGCATTCAAAAATTACACATGAATATTTATTGAATCGGGAGTCACAGCCAGAATGTATATCCTGTGACTGTCCGATAACTATAAATCACATACTTTTAGAATGTTCCGATTTTACACCTATTCGAAGTAGACTTTTTGGAAGTATAAAAACAATGTATGAACTTTTTACAAATGTTCATGTTTACAAAATTTTAGAATATCTACAAGAAACGGATTATTATAGTAAAATTTGAATAAAATCTTGAAAGTAATTTTAATTAGAAATACATTAGCATATATGAATTTATTTTATCAACAGTTTATACGCTATTTTTAACAGTTTATATATTTTTAAAAATATTTAAGTCCGTCGGACGGGACGTAAAATGGTGCCCCGTGTCAAGGATGACAACCCCCTTGGCACGCAAAAGATCGTTTCTCTGGAGTTCGAAAAAGAGTAGGCTCATTGGGGGCCGCCAGAGAAACCAAAAACTTTACTTATCCATTAACCTTATAGTCCGCCGAAATATGGCTGAAAAATTGCTGACTCGGCGTTAAACAATATAAAATCAATCAATCAAAATGCTACTCCTCCTTTAGTTTTGGTCCTATTTCAATATAATTTGGCACACAAGTTGGCTACACTAAGATACATAATTCTGTGCATGGGTTTTTGATTTCAAAGAACAGTATTGCCGTGGTTACTAAAAATAGAAATTTCTGTGAAATTCTTTCAAAATGCTACTCCTCCTACAGTTTTGGTCCGATTTCAATATAACTTGGCACACAAGTCGATTACACTAAGATACATAATTCTGTGCATCGGTTTTTGATTTCGATGAACGGTGTTGTCGTGGTTACTAAAAATAGAAATTTCTGTGAAATTCTTTCGAAATGCTACTCCTCCTATAGTTTTGGTCCTATTTCAATATAACTTGGCACACAAGTTGACTACACTAAGATACATAATTCTGTGCATTGGTTTTTGATTTCGATGAATAATGTTGCCATGGTAACTAAAAATAGAAGTTTCTGAGAAATTCTTTTAAAATGCTACTCCTACAATTTTGGTCCGATTACAATATAATTTGGCACACAAGTAGACTATACTAAGATACATAATTCTGTGCATCGGTTTTTATTTTGGTGAGTGGCAAGGATCATTTTTCTATTTATTGCTGTTTTAAAGTTTCAAGTCCCAACTGCTTCTTTTCTCTTCCTTTGTTTTAAGTATAAACCAGTAGAGCTACAGTCTCGACAGAGACTTCTGGTTGATAAAGTTTTTCAAAGTGTCCAAGTTTTTGATAAAGTTTTTCAAAGTGTCAAAGTTTTCGATTAAGTTTTTCAAAGTATCAAAGTTTTCGATTAAGTTTTTCAAAGTGTCAAAGTTTTCGATTAACTTTTTCAAAGTGTCAAAGTTTTCGCCAAAGTTTTTCAAAGTGTCAAAGTTTTCGCCAAAGTTTTTCAAAGTGTCAAAGTTTTCGCCAAAGTTTTTCAAAGTATCAAAGTTTTCGCCAAAGTTTTTCAAAGTGTCAAAGTTTTCGTCGAAGTTTTTCAAAGTTTTCGATAAAGTTTTTCAAAGTGTCAAAGTTATCACTATAGTAAATCAAAGTTTTCAAAGTTATAACTATAGTTAACTATTAATAGTTAATTATAGTAAACTATAGTTAACTATAGTATTTTTTTGTTAGGGATATGCGACAGATACGCAGGTAAAAATGTGTAATATCATTTACCCTGACAAACCTTTGTTTGCCTTATATGGCTATTGTTATTAATACGCACAGAGGATCTTACTACGAGGAGCTGAACGATCGTTGAATAGCAACGTTTACGCCAAATACATGTTTACATCGTACTTCGAACACGTGGTTCAGCTCAATCTATGATCAAGTCAATGGAGTGCAAAATAAAAAAAAAATGTTCTTATGAACAAAATACAAAGATTAGAAAGTATGAAAGATGTCACGGGCGTTTGTATGATCATTTGTTAATTAGAAAAAAATATGTTTAATAAAATGTACTTTGTGTCAAGTTCAGAACACCAGCGCTTCAACAAGGGTAATGAAACCAAGCAGAATCTCGTGCATTTAAATGGACAAAACAGTTTTTACATATCTATACTAGTGATCACGTGTTTTGGCCAGGGAATCCACCTGACAATTGTATTCACCGATAGTACAACAAAAGAATTAATAGAGACGCAAATCGCTTTTGAGAAACCTAGACTTCCACCGTTTATTTAACAAATGAATTGTTTGTCATTGTGAGCATGAAAATAATACAATTTAAAAAAAAAATGCCTTTCATTAACGAAATGGATGGAAAAATGGTCTTTGTGCCTTTTCGATCGCCATAAGATTTTCCTTTTCTTTCAAGCCCCCATTCCCATAGTATTTAAAGTAACCCATAATGCAATTCTCATTCATCTGGTTTGTCAGATAAAGTCATGCTGTCGCCTCATTTGCTAATGAGGCCAAAAAATATAGTCCCGGTTCCCATGCAAGAATATTTGTCCTAAAAGAAATTTTAATTCATGAGTGCAGAAATTGTATCATAGCGAATACTTATTTAAGGTTGAATGAATTCAAGAGAGATCGATTGAAGTACATTTCTACAGATATTATAGGGTGGTGATAAATGAAACGTAACATAACTTTTCTGTTTACCATGTCTCCACGTGCAAGTCACTTCCTAGCCACATTTCCGTGAATAATTTACCCTATCTCGCTGTAGTCTCGCTAACTCTCGCCAGAGCCACCACCATAGCTACTCTTAACTCATCGGAATTTATAATGTGCAGAACACCGAAAAATAAAAGGTTCCGAACACATTAGTAAGGGTGTGAAAGGTCTACTATTGGTGCTAGTGGACGACATTTAAAAGTACTAGGGAAACTAGAGGTACTGTGAGCAATGAGCTCACTAAATAATACCCCCGCCTCCCATATGAATATAATGGCAGTGTCCACGTTTTTGCTCTGGAAAGTCAAAAATATATGTCAGATCATAAAGTAAAATAGGAGGTGCACAATGGCAATATGTAATAAAGATTCTGTGAAAGTTTCATTAAATTTCCTTCAGTGGTATGAGAGGAGTTGCGGATAAGAGATGGGTACCCCAAAGTGTAACAGACGGACGGACGGACGGACGGAAATACCGATAACTATATATCCTCCCACTTTTCAAGCGGGGGGTATAAAAATATTGAATTTGCAATTAACGGTACTAGGTACACCTTTTGTGCCCATATTGTTGATGGTTTATATCACTCCTTTATTTTAGAAATTGACATTTTGTGTGCTTCTAACACCACACTAACCTTTGCTGATACTAACACAATGCACATTCCAGACAAAAATGGTGACCAAATGTTTGTGTTATTAATACTAACGCAGGGTTAGCTAGACTTACTAACCTAGTAGAGTTACAAGCTAGGTCAGAAACAATTGTTCAGCAGCAGCAACAAGACAGAGAAGTGCTACTTGAGTCACATATAAAAACTTTTAGCTAAAAAGTTAGATGCTGCAAAATATATTGTTAAGATTCCACGTTTTCTATTTTAATAAAAGTTTGTGGGAAGACAGTAATATAAATCTATTCTGTACATCCTTGAAGCGAGAACATTTAAATTACCCACGTAGTTTAAAAAGTGATCTGTGATACATTGTATACAGCATCAGGCAATTCCTAGTTTTTTATCTTATTTTTCCGAAAATGTGTAGTACTCTACTTTTAGTCTTATCGCTGCACTGTGTTAGAATAACAAGTGATTGACAGCGAATATGACTTTATTTTAAATTAAAATCCCATAAGACTTTGAACGGAATATGAAATTTACGGACTTTGAAGAAGACCGATTTGAGTTTGCAATAAACTTGTTCCTCTGTACCGTGAAATTCACTGCAAAAGTTATTAATTAATGCTCTTAGTAAATCAAAAAGTATTGCTATCGGGGGAAAAATGTTGATAAACGATAGTACATGTATTAGTTCCTAATTTACATGAATGCTATGGAATGCGCAGCAGTCATTTTATTTTCATAATGATATTTAAAAAAAAATAAAATAGAAAAAAAAATACCCTAAATTTGGTCAATGTTCTAAAAGTGATATGAGAAAAAAGGATGTTTAAATTTAACCATAATTTAGGAATGAATTATTGAGGAATTATACTTCTTCATAAAAACATTTCATATAATGAAACACGAGACAGAAAGGTACATTATGACAAAGTTACCTCAAGCTGAAACATTAAGCCATATCACCCCAGGATAAATACATCACTGAATCTCCAGACGTCTGTGTAGGTGTTCTTGATTCTACCGTTCCTCTGAATCTAGTGGAGTACCTATAAACTTGATCTATAAATAATATCAAATCACAAGTTAGTCTCATGAAGAGGCAAGCTAAAGGTCGAGAGCGATAAAAGAGAATGTCTTCACATATGTTATATAATTCTTGAGAAATGGTTAGAGAGTGTAAAGCATCTTTAAGAAGCGTCATCATTTCTTAAAAAACATGAAAAATGTAGGTTGATACTTTAAGGACAAAATAAAGATTTCTACAAGGGATATTTTAGATCTTGTGAAATTGCAGACGAAAATTTATAACAATTTAAAGTACATTTTTATTTTTACAAATTAATTCACTATAAAACAACAAAATCAAATTTAAAGCTGATTGTGAAGATATTCCATAAGCAATGTATTTTCTCCAAGATACTCAAGATTATTAAAACAATTTTAATGAAAACAAGCTGATTCATAGAATCTATGCCCCTCGTAGAAGGAATAACATCTGGAGAGAACGAAAAATATTCAATATCAAAAATCCATTAAACAATATAAAATAGAAGCAAAGCAAACACAGATCTCCATAACCTCAGAGGTGGGATCAGGTGCCATGGAGGAGTGAGCATCCCCTGCCGACCGTTCCCACCCGCCGTGTCAATAATTTGTTTGTCAGTAATTTACCTCGTTATAGAAATTGTTCATACGTAGAGCATGCTCTTGCGTACCAAATCAACTCAGATGTATAAATGAAATATATATCATGCGCGGATCAAGGGGGGGGGGGGGGGTAATAAGGGCTGGCGAGACCAAAGGGAGTTTTCATTTTAAAATTCAAAAACTTCTTCAGATATCCCCCGGAAATGAAAATTTTACACACACACATAATGTATGCATTAAGGACCTTGACCTTTGACCTCAAACACATGTACATTAGGGGTCTTTCTTTAGCCATTGGGGGTTGTGGTTTAAAATGTCATTGCAAAAGCGCTTCTCGATATATTCCCCGCAAACCTGCCTTTCAATGAAGATTTCAATAATGAAAGTAATGTTAGAAAAAAAAGGCCCCCCCCCCTGTAAATCTTAACTTGTGTGTATGAGATCGTTCACTGTTCGTTTTATCTACAATTTATCCATTTTCATTATCTGTACTTTGTAAGTTCTACATGTCACTACATTTTATCCAAGAGATAATTAATGCGCAAGGTTTTATTTCTACATTTAAATGTTTCCATTTTAGACAACACACACAATTATAAATCTGTAAAATATAAATAAAAAGAATATAGTGTATTTGCGATCTCGTCTGTAAAGAATAATTAAACCTACTTTTGCAAAAAATAAAAATAAAACGCTGTTAATAAACACCAACATTATAAAATGTCAATATGTTTCTTTAAAGACAATGCTTTTAAAATTGACATTTCATTTTCTTGATGATGATAACGGATAACACGATTCGACTTTCTTGCGTAGTAAAAACAAGTTTAGAGACATTTAAATGGCCCAGATTTTGACTTAAAATGACGTCTTCATTTAAGATATATGGAAAATGCTTTATGGTATATTTGATCACGTGCCAATCCGTATTTACAACCATACGGTTTTGAAATAATACTTCATTACTCATATTTACATTTGTGACTGATTTTTTTGTTATAAAAAAGGCGAGGTGACATCACATCTCAATTCGTCTGTCCGTCTCTTACAACAACTTTAACCTTCAACTTCTTAATGAGAAGAGATATGGTTTTCATATTTCACATGAATATTAACCGTGACAAGATCTTTAAAATATGCCATGATTTTTACCTTGACCTTGACGTTTGACTTACTTTTAAAAAAAATTAACATTACTTTTCATTGGTCATAATTTTTTCAAAGAGAAAAGATAGGCTTTAATACTCAAGATGCATTCTATTTGTGAAAAACCTTTTAAATATACCATGAGTTTTTTGACAGAGTGACCTAGACCATAAACGTTTAATGACATTCTTTTCAAAAATGTTATATAGGTGGACAAATTTATAACAGGACGAATTCAAAGAACGCAAAATACTTAGTTTATAAGTGCAATAATAAACCGAAGGAAAAATAACATTGAACCGTACAATAAGAATTTTATCCAACTTTGGAACGTAGAGACATGTTTTCGATCGAACAACACCGTATGAAACGTATCCCGTAGTGCAGCATGTGCTGACACGAAAGAGATTCCTACAAGACTGAAAGTGACGAGAACAAGATTAAATATTCAGTTCTCCAAATGAGGTTATCATAATATAATCGAAAAATTCTTCAAGGGACGATGAGCAAACGAACAAACAATGATTTTTTTGATGGGTTATCAATTGCAATTACATTTCATTATCCAGTGTAACTCTAAGAAAGAATGCGTTTTCTTATACAACAAACTGAAGTTATTCGCCCCATCGTAAACATTAGGATTGAAAAGTACAGCAATACAATTTTGGAACTACATTGTTGTATAAATAGTTTTGTATTCTATAACAAAACATCAATGGATTCTCTTGAAATCAATTCCTTTAAAGTAAACTTGACGGGAAAAAAGAGAAAAATATTAAACTAATGTCAAAAATCAATCATTTTTGTAAGAAAAATAATAAAGCTGTGATATGTGTTCGTCTTATGTTGTAAAACATATTATCGATATATCATATTAACTGGTCATTCAGGGGTCATTCGGGGGCCTATATTATAATCTCTATCATCGAGTTGAGTGATGCCGCCGTGTGAGTTATTCAATTACAAGTGTACACGACTATAAATCAGTATATTAGAAGTACAATAATATGTTTAGGTAACAGGTGATAATTACTTTCACACATTAATAAGTTACGAAGACGGACGCTGTAATTTTTATATCGAAGTCTTGAGCAAATTATTACCTTCTCAATATCACACCAGCATCTGCAGCGATTCTACAAACAAACCAAGGTATTCTTGTATCTTGTTAGTAAATACTATTTGAAAACCAGAGTAAATGAATATATTATATAAAGATCGAATTTTGTCGTTAAATAAATTTGAAAAGAAAAGAAATAACATGAAAAAAGCAATCACTGTCAGTACATGTAACCGTCGATTTAAGAAATGAAGCTAATTTTAACCTACACCAGTTTACGCTTTATAAATCGCGAAGCCGTTTATATAAAAACATAAACTGCACCAAGTTATGGTATATCGTATAACATTGGTTAAAGTACGCTTCATTTCTGATAATTTAATTTAAAAAACATAGGTAATCAAAGATTACGAAGCTCACCTCGACGAATGTTATCAGTTTAAGTAATGCAAATCTCTCATCATATTTTCTTAATATTAAGTATTCATCCCAACAACAATATTCTTGCAAGTTGTGTTTAACCCCTTACATGGCATATACACATTTCTATGCGTGTAGCGTGAAAAACATGTATCGTGTAAACAAATATTTATAACTGTTAATACTGAAGATATCAAGGACTTCAAGTTCATTTGGATTGATCTGTTCCCAAAACTTTAACCTGGTCTCTTGTATGGAAAATATAGGTCAGATCCAGCATCCGAAGCAAGTCTGATAGTGTCCATCCTAAGATGCATTATCCATGCAAGTTTGGTTTAGCTAGGGCTTATAGTTACTTGGGAATGAAAATGTAGGTCAGATCCAGCATCCGAAGCAAGTCTGGTAGTGTCCATCCCTAGATACATCATCCATGCAAATTTGGTTTAGCTAGGGCTTATAGTTACTTGGGAATGAAAATGTAGGTCAGATCCAGCATCCGAAGCAAGTCTGGTAGTGTCCATCCCTAGATACATCATCCATGCATATTTGGTTTAGCTAGTTCTTATAGTTACTTGGGAATGAAAATGTAGGTCAGATCCAGCATCCGCAGCAAGTCTGGTAGTGTCCATCCCTAGATACATCATCCATGCAAGTTTGGTTTAGCTAGAGCTTATAATTACTTGGGAATGAGAATGTAGGTCAGATCCAGCATCCGAAGCTTGTCTGGTAGTGTCCATCCTTAGATGCATCATCCATGCAAATTTGGTTTAGCTAGGGCTTATAGTTACTTGGGAATGAGAATGTAGGTCAGATCCAGCATCCGAAGCAAGTCTGGTAGTGTCCATCCCTAGATGCATCATCCATGCAAGTTTGGTCCAAATAGGGCTTATAGTTCCTGTGGACCTGCTCTAAAAACTTTAACCTGGTCACTCATCTGGAAAATGTAGGTCAGATCCAGCATCCGAAGCAAGTCTGGTAGTGTACATCCCTAGATGCATCCTCCATGCAAGTTTGGTCCAGGTAGGGCTTATAATTCCTTGGGAATGGACCTGCTCCAAAAACTTTAACCTGCTCCAAAAACTTTAACCTGGTCACTCATCTAGAAAATGTAGGTCAGATCCAGCATCCGAAGCAAGTCTGGTAGTGTACATCCCTAGATGCATCATCCATGCAAGTTTGGTTCGGGTAGGGCTTATAGTTACTTGGGAATGAACTTGCTCCTAAAACTTTAACCTGGGACGCCGACGCTAACGCCGACGCCGACGCCAACGCCGGGGGTATAGCATAAGCTCATCTCGACTTCGTCGAGGTGAGCTAAAAAAACAACTTCAAATGGAGTTTATTTTAAAATTATCGTCCAGCGTAGTTATACGTTTTTGACGCAACTCATTGTAACGTAGGCATGTTATACAATATAAAATTAATCTTATTCAATCCAATGACGTGTTACAACTAAAATTAAATCATTTTTTATACACGAACAAAGAGTTTTTGATTTGTTATTTTTCAAATATGCTGCGCAGCGCGGTAAACGTAGGTGGCGACGACATAAAACATAAAACGGATCCCTCAATACTCAAAGCAGCAAATGCCAAGTTAAGTTTAAAATTTGCAGCTCTCCACTAGCAAAATTGATGTTTCAATCTCAGAGGGACATTAATTAAAAATTTAAATATAGAACCAGACAAAAAATTCGCATTCATTTCCTTAAAAATCAACATTTTACAATATGAGCTGCATTTTTGAGAATTTATTATGTTGGTAAAATGTATTATAGTGATTCATTTGTATGACATTTAAACCCTTATGATCAATAAGACGAAAATAAAATTTTAAAATGTTTCAGGATAATTATTTCTGGGCAATCAAACATACAGTATTATATAAGAAATCATTATTGTACAGGACGTCAATAATGCAATTTTGCTTCAATCAAAGCTGACAACATTTTCTTCCATAGCAAATGTTTATAAATGATTTATTTTTATGTCATTGAAGTAGTTAATAACAAATTTGCAAAACTTTTTTTCCGATGTCAAACATGCGGCTAATATTGCTTTAACGAAAAGATACTTTTAAAGCATCACGCAAAATTAAGACAATTTTTTTTCTCATGAAAATAGGTAAAGTGAGACATGTGCGTGTAATTACCTAAAATATATCGAGATAAATACGCCCATTAAATTCCTAGACGTCTGTTTCTTTTCTCTTTTTGTCCGTTATCCTACCTTGTATGAAACCAAGAAATATGATCTATAAAAAGATAATAGCCAAATGTCAAACAAACTAAGAGGTTAGTAGATCAGGATAATTTTATTCAGAAGTAGAGTAACATTTGTCTCATTTACACCTCCTAAAGCTATTGGCGTTTAGAATTGTCAGTGCATCACACAGAGCTTTATATAATTATATGACAGTCATGTCAAGTTTTGAATTACAAAAGGTATTTATTACATTTCGAATTAGCGACTCGCGGGAAATGAGTACATGTACTTATCTATGGCTAAATTTAACTTTAGTTTCTATGGCTGATATAATTCTCTGTAAAATTAAGTATATCCTCATATTTCTCAACAGTGCTCGAAATGCATATTTATTTATGTTTAAAAATACATTTATTTTTATTCAAATAAACTATTGTCTTCTACTCATTAAATGAATGCCTAGTTCAATAATTAGTGAAAGACATTAGTCCTGATAAAGAAAATTCAAAATTTTTAATTTTTAAACTCATTTTAATTTCTGGTTTGTTACTACATGTAAGTTATTCTTGATGATATTTGTGATATTTTTTATGGCAGCCTTCTGAACCTTTTTATGTTTAGCAAAGAAAAAAAAAAGAAAAAAAATTAACATTCTGCGGAAACCTAGTCTAATAACCAATTGGCGTTAAATAGCTGTTAAACAGAATTAATCTCATTAGATAATTTTCACACCTTCATCACGACAAGGATTTATGGTGATTTTTAGAACAATGCTGTTTATGTGACATGTTGATTTCATAGTTCATCCACAGAATGTCACTTTTCAACTTATCGCTTTGTGTGACACTTAATCTCTTCTTTGTGTTTTATTTGTTTCACTCAAACATGTTATTAGCTAGTCAGCTGGTGACGGGACTGTCGTGCCATCAAAACCAAACTGTAGTCGGAAAGATATTCGTAACAAGAGGCCCAAGGGCAATGAATCGCTCCTCTGATAAATTTAATTTATCTGAAGCCTCTAAGTATCCTGAATATATTCTGAATTTGACATCACGCAGCACAGTTAAGGATACAGTAAAGAGGCGAGGCGGGGCATAATTTGTACGGGAAATGTTTACTATGACGTCACACATAATATAAGGTCTTCAAAATACCACAAAATGAAATTATTTGCTATTTCAAACAGCTGGATAGCTGTATACTACCTACAAACTTACTATTATGTGCAGTTTTGTCGTTTGTTAAATCCCACACAACAGTATATCAACGATACATCGATCACAATGCACTTTTCAACGTGACGTCATCTCGCAAAAATGAAGCAATTTGTACACAGTAAGAGGCCGATCAAGTCACATTTTGCCAATGAAAAATAAAATGTCTTCTGTTCTCAAATAAAATATTACTTGCAGTTAAATAAAAGGTCGTTTACTTGAATACGATGTCTATTTTAGTATTTTATCTATCAACTGACCGTACATTCTCCATACTGTCACTAGTGTGTTTGTATGCAGATTCATTGAAAAAGTAATGGAAAGGCCCTAATAAATCGATGTATTACAAGGGCTACCCTCAATGTAGCTTGTCAAGTTTTTACACTTAAACTCAAGAAGCAGTAAGATATTTGAAAAGTGCTACGAACCTGAAGAAATGTTGCAAATAAATTAATTATAGCTACATTTAATGTAGCTGACTAGCAAAATATTCAACCTGCCGTCCAACAAATTAAATTTTAGCAATTAAAAAAGGGAATCTATATGGGTTCGCAACACTTTTCAAAGACTACATGTAGTGATGAAAAGGATTATAATTTAACTTGGTTATGCCCTTGCAATATTGGAATTTATAGATGAACTGCAAGTATAATTGCTAAAATCATGTAACGTCAACATCACGTGACAAGTCTAAAATGTACCCAACATGTAGATATAAACCACATAACATTTTTAGCTCTACTGGTCAGAGACTAGAAGAGCTTATGCGATAGTAATGCGTCCGGCGTCCGTCCGTCTGTCTGTCCGTCTGTCTGTAAACAATTTTTCAAAACGCTACTCCTCCTACAATTTTAGTCTGATTTCAATATTACTTGGCACACAAGTAGACTACACTAAGATACATGGAATAGTGCATCGGTTTTTGATTTCGATGAACGGTGTTGCCATGGTTACTAAAAATAGAATTTTCTGTGAAATTTCTTAAAAACGCTACTCCTTCTAAAGTTTTTGTCTGATTTCAATATAACTTGGCACACAAGTAGACTACACTAAGATACATAAAATAGTGCATCGGTTTTTGATTTCGATGAACAAAGTTGCCATGGTTACTAGAAATAGAATTTTCTATGAAATTCCTTAAAAACGCTACTCCTTCTACAGTTTTTGTCTGATTTCAGTATAACTTGGTACACAAGTAGACTACACTAAGATACATAGAATAGTGCATCGGTTTTTGATTTCGATGAACGGTGTTGCCATGGTTACAAAAAATAGAATTTTCTGTGAAATTCCTTTAAAACGCTACTACTTCTACAGTTTTGGTCTGATTTCAATATAACTTGGCACATAAGTAGACTACACTAAGATACATAGAATAGTGCATCGGTTTTTGATTTCGATGAACGGTGTTGCCATGGTTACAAAAAATAGAATTTTCTGTGAAATTCCTTTAAAACGCTACCCCTTCTACAGTTTTTGTCTGATTTCAATATAACTTGGCACACAAGTAGACTACACTAAGATACATAGAATAGTGCATCGGTTTTTGATTTCGGTGAACGGTGTTGCCATGGTTACTAAAAATATAATTTTCTGTGAAATTCCTTTAAAACGCTACTCCTTCTACAGTTTTGGTCTGATTTCAATATAACTTGGCACACAAGTAGACTACACTAAGATACATAGAATAGTGCATCGGTTTTTGATTTCGATGAACGGTGTTGCCATGGTTACAAAAAATAGAATTCTCTGTGAAATTCCTTTAAAACACTACTCCTTCTACAGTTTTGGTCTGATTTCAGAATAAGTTGGCACACAAGTAGACTACACAAAGATACATAAAATAGTGCAATGGTTTTTGATAAGTACAAACCAGTAGAGCTACAGTCTCGACAGAGACTTCTGGTTTTGATATCAGTGAAGTCCTAAAAAGAATTGCCCATCCAAATAAAGTATGTATTTTTTATCTTAAAAAATCGCCGATATTTCCATTTGTAACCTTAAATGTGCAGCGCAATGAAAGAAAAATTGAGCAAGCTCACATTCCCTAGCTTCCCTAAAACTCAAAGTGCTGAAAATCCCGGAAAAAATTAGGGAATCGGAATCTTCCGGTTATATGCACATCTACACATTGTTTCCTAAATATCTGCAAAGTTTTACGAAATTCTGTGCAGCGGTTTGAGAGGAGTTGTGCTGACAAACTGTTCATCTCTATATTCAAGGTATGGCCAAAAATCTAAGATGAAAAGTGTGGTAATTCCCAGAAGTTGCGCTGACAAAAAAAAAACCAGAAGTCTCTGTCGAGACTGTAGCTCTACTGGTTTGTACTTATCAATAAAGTGCCCCGCCACAGCATGATACGCCCGTCAAATATTGTTCAACAATAATAAATTGGTTAGGATGCAAGAAAATCAGGTAGCCTTGATTAACAGATTGACACAGATTTCAATGATTTAATTTCCATTTCTTATCATACATCTCTAAGAGACTTGCAGTGTAGGGATTGATTATAACAAATACATCATATAACTCTATACTGGTTGTGTTAGAGCATAACAAATATCCATCTGCAGCTTACTTAAACTTAAATTGTTTATTGCATATCTTATGAAATAATAGAAATGCTACAGTTAAATAAAAAAAAATCAAACATAAATTATAATTTCTTCAGACTATAAAATTCTAAGTGAGACATGACTGCAATTTGTTGCAAATATATATAAAAATTGAAATATATATTTTTTCTCAATGAACACATGTATATTAATAATTAGTTTTAATTATATTATACAATACTAATTTAGTTTTAATCATACACTAAAACATAAATTTGTTTTGATTACATTACACCAATTGGAAGATCTTTATCTGGACTAGCCACCAAGAACTCTTAATTAACACAAGCAACTATGAGGCCATTTCTTTTTGCCCAACTCCCAAGAGATAAATTAAGATAACAGCTGCGTCAGATCTAGAGTTGCTCTTAGCTCCTGACAATCAACTCATTAATTTCTCTCTAATTTGACATGCAAGTTTCTGCTATCAAAATTCTTCTTGACCAGTGCTTGATAATTATTCCCATGGGACAAACTGAATTTCTCTCAAAGCATAAACATTTGTTACAGATTGCTGTAAAGTATATAATGAAAAAATAAGTTTTTACTTAATTTAACATCTTTTAATAAGGATACAACTATATTTTTACATTTTTTAGGATTATGAAGTTTAAAATTCAAAAGACTTAGTTTTTTTTTAAAAATTCACTTAAATTATAGGTCACAGTGACCTTGAAATAGGCCGCGACACACCTTCTACTTTAGCTGTATACTTTTGCCAAGTTTGAAAGCTCTAGGTCTAATAGTTTTCTAGTTATGAGCCGGACAGGATTTTTCCATATTTGGCTATAGCATCTTTATTAAAGGTCAGAGTGACCTACTTTTGGTGCGAGACACACCTTCTACCCAAGATGTATCAGCTGCCAAAGTTTGGTAACTCTAGGCCTTACAGTATTAAAGTTATGAGCCGGACACGAGAAAAGCTAACAGACGGACA
This sequence comes from Saccostrea cuccullata, assembly GCF_032062105.1. NCBI lineage: Eukaryota > Metazoa > Mollusca > Bivalvia > Ostreida > Ostreidae > Saccostrea > Saccostrea cuccullata. The sequence continues at coordinate 61,446 of NW_026929817.1, read as the reverse complement.
GACAGACAGACGGACGGACACGAAGCCTATAACATAATACGTCCCGTCTTAAGACGGGCGTATAAAAACCATTGCACTATTTTATGTATCTTTGTGTAGTCTACTTGTGTGCCAACTTATTTTGAAATCAAACTAAAACTGTAGAAGGAGTAGCGTTTTAAAGGAATTTCACAGAAAATTCTATTTTTAGTAACCATGGCAACACCGTTCATCGAAATCAAAAACCGATGCACCATTCTATGTATCTTAGTGTAGTCTACTTGTGTGCCAAGTTATACTGAAATCCGATCAAAACTGTAGAAGGAGTAGTGTTTAAAAGGAATTTCACAGAAAATTCTATTTCTAGTAACCATGGCAACACCATTCATTGAAATCAAAAACCGATGCACTATTCTATGTATCTTAGTGTAGTCTACTTTTGTGCCAAGTTATATTGAAATCAGACCAAAATTGTAGAAGGAGTAGCGTTTTAAAGGAATTTCACAGAAAATTCTATTTTTAGTAACCATGGCAACACCGTTCATCAAAATCAAAAACAGATGCACTATTCTATGTATCATAGTGTAGTCTACTTGTGTGCCAAGTTATATTGAAATCAGACCAAAATTGTAGAAGGAGTAGCGTTTTAAAGGAATTTCACAGAAAATTCTATTTTTAGTAACCATGGCAACACCGTTCATCGAAATCAAAAACCGATGCACTATTCTATGTATCTTAGTGTAGTCTACTTTTGTGCCAAGTTTTATTGAAATCAGACCAAAATTGTAGAAGGAGTAGCGTTTTAAAGGAATTTCACAGATAATTCTATTTTTAGTAACCATGGCAACACCGTTCATCGAAATCAAAAACCGATGCACTATTCTATGTATCTTAGTGTAGTCTACTTGTGTGCCAAGTTATATTGAAATCAGACCAAAATTGTAGAAGGAGTAGCGTTTTAAAGGAATTTCACAGAAAATTCTATTTTTAGTAACCATGGCAACACCGTTTATCGAAATCAAACATAGGTAATCAGAGATTACAGAGCTCACCTCAACGAATGTTGTCTTTAAGTAAGGCAAAGTCACACAATTAACCAACAAGAAGTGTACATTCCAAAAATGAAAATATTTAAGCAATTTTAATCTGATTTTGAAATAGACCTACATAAAAAATTTAAACTAGTTCTTCTTCATGAAAATGTAATTAAAATCCAGCAACTGAAGCAAATTTGAGAGTTTTCATCTCTTGATGCAACATTTGTGCAAGTTTGGTTTATACAATGTTATATAAGCCTTATAGTTTTTTGGTAATAGACCTGCACCCATAACTTTTACCTTGTCTATTATCTGAAAATGTATGTCGAATTCAGCATCCGAAGCAAGTCCATTAGTGTGCATCCTAAGATGTATCATCCATGCATGTTTGCTCATTAAAGGGCTCATAGTTAATTGGAAATGAAATATGCATCAAAAACTAACATTTTCACTCATCAGCAAAAAGAAGGTCAGATTCAGCATCCGAAGCAAGCCCGGTAGTATGCATCCTTATATGTATCATCCATGCAAGTTTGGTCATTAAAGAACTCATAGTTACTTGGAAATGAATCATGCACCAAAAACTTTAACCTATTAACTCAACTAGAAAATGTAGGTCAGCATCCGAAGCAAGCCTGGTAGCATACATCCTTATATGTATCATCCATGCTAGTTTGGTCAACATAGGGCTTATAGTTACTTAGAAATGAAACCTGCACCAAATACTTTAACTTGTTCACTCAACCGGAAAATGTAGGTCAGATTCAGCATCCGAAGCAAGCCCGGTAGTATGCATCCTTAGATATATCATCCATGCAAGTTTGGTCAACATAGGGCTTATAGTTACTTGGAAATGAAACCTGCACTAAAAACTTTAACCTGTTCACTCAACCATAAAATGTAGGTCAGATTCAGCATCCGAAGCAAGCCCGGTAGTATGCATCCGTAGATGTATCATCCATGCAAGTTTGGTCAACATAGGGCTTATAGTTACTTGGAAATGAAACCTGCACCAAAAACTTTAACCTGTTCACTCAACCGTAAAAAGTAGGTCAGATTCAGCATCCGAAGCAAGCCTGGTAGTATGCATCCTTAGACGTATCATCCATGCAAGTTTGGTCAACATAGGGCTTATAGTTACTTGGAAATGAAACCTACACCAAAAACTGCACCAAAAATGTTAACCTGCTCCAAAAACATTAACCTGGTCATTCCTTTGCTGAAATTGCAGCATCTGAAACTTTGACTGGTACAATGAAACACACTAAAACCATCTTCCATGCATGTCTAATCAATATAGGACATAGAAGTACTTAAAAAGAAAACTGCTCCAAAAAACTTAACCTTAACCTGGGACGCCGACACCGACGCCGACACCGACGCCGACGCCGACGCCGAGGGTATTACATAAGCTCCCCCAACTTCGTTGAGGTGAGCTAAAAACCGATGCACTATTCTATGTATCTTATTGTAATCTACTTGTGTGCCAAGTAATATTGAAATCAGACTAAAATTGTAGGAGGAGTAGCGTTTTTAAAAATTGTTTACAGACAGACGGACAGACAGACAGACGGACGGACGCCGGACGCATTACTATCGCATAAGCTCTTCTGGTCTCTGACCAGTAGAGCTAAAAACAGGACTGACTGACTGACGGGTCAAAAACATTATACATCACGAGCTTGTTGCGTGGGGTATAATAAGATGCTCGAGTTTCTGATTTATAATATCTATGTCGTTTTTGGAGACCAGGTCTTTTCACCTTGGCACTTCACCACACAACCACACATTAGCATTATTGATTAAGAGAGTGAATTCTAGTATGTTAAGGAAACATGGCTTGAAGCAAACAACGTCGGTTTCCAGTCCACTGACGGCGCCAACAATGATGGCGAGTATTCGGTTAAGTTGTTCCATTATTTATACAACTCTTTTACATGGATTAAAGATTTAAAAAAAAATACCATATCGTAAGTATCAAAATTGATTATAAAAGTTATTATTTTAATTTAAAAAAGAATAATTATAATTTTTCTTGATTGCGAAGAAAGGTGTTGGTGCCTCGCCTTATGAAATAAGCTTATCGACTTTCCATCATCTCTACAATAGTGGATGGAAGCATAAATAAATGTTCAATGCATCGTATGATATACACGTAAATTCTTATAACTTAGATGTGTCTTGTTCTACATCCTCCTCTGCAACTGCCTGCTAGACCACAATAGCCAGCAGCCACCAAAACCTCGAGAATATGAGCTCATTTCTCCTATTAAGTCTTTCCCTCTCCTCAAACCCAGTCTTCTTAAGTATGCCCTGTGCACAAGGAAAATGGATCGCATAAATTTCATACGAAATTTGCAAGAATACATGTATCATGCGAGTTTTCGCATGAAGAGGAGACGAAAAAAAATTCGCATTATATTTGCAGGAAAATATCATACGATTTTTACATAAAATTCGTATGAAAAAATGCGAAAAAACCACATGGTTCATGCGAACAAAAAAAAAAAATGCGTGAATTGCACGTGAAAAAAACCCCACAGGTTTCATATGAAAATCATGCGAAGACAAGAAGAATTATACAATGCAAATGGGAAATATAGAATACAAATGAAAAAATATACAATATAATGAAAAATATACAATGCAAATTAAAAATTATACAATACAAATGGTAAAATGCAAATGAAATATTATACAATACAAATGGAAAATTATAGAATACAAATGGAAAATTATACAATGCAAATGGAAAATTATAGAATACAAATAAAAATTTTACAACACGAATCGAGAATTTTACAATACAAATTGAAAAGAACGAATATTGCAACGTTTGACTTGCCGTAGGGAACATGACATCATTTCTAGTTATTCACGTCAAGGACAGCAAAAACGATACGTAGGAGGCAAGTGACCTTACTAATAAAGATTTAAAAGACATTTTTACCTCACTTACTGAAAAAATATACGGTTCAGTGAATGCTTAGCTTAATTAAATCTAAGATAAGCTCGATAATGTAGACAAAAATCTAAAAGTACTTAGAAAACATATCAGTGTTGTCTTGAGAATAACAGACTTGGAAGGTATGAAGGGGGAAAAGATTCACTAGTGCAATAGAATACATGAACTGGAAGAGTCCGTGAAAGAACTACAGACTTACATTTTAAACCAAGAAGACAGATCAAGGAAATATAATTTGCTATTCTACGATATTCCTTAAGGACCCTCTATACACCAGTAGAAAATGTTTTTTTGACAAATATATTCCATAAAGGTGTTAATATTAAGCTTCTTTAATTTTACTATATAGTACGTGGCAATTACCCCCAGGAAAAAATAATCAAACAAAACACAGTATCAGTGAATAGAAATCACAATTGTTCACTTCCACGGAGAAGGTACGTGTAAATAACATGTTCAATTAATTTATCTTGGCCTTTCAAAATGTTAAGAATACTTAAATTGATTACACAGGTCTGGACGATTTCCAAATATGGAAGTCAAGATCGATAACTGAAAGTTGCTATAAATATACAACGTGTACACGTAATCATTTTTCTGTCCAATCAGACAATAGCATTTTTACACCCCCCAAAACATGTTTTAAAAGAGCAAAGAGATAACACGTGCTTTTGTTTTTTTCCTCAAAAAGATTTTTTTAACAAAAAACCTTTAGAAGTAAGATGAAAACTTTTGAAGAATATGGTATTCCCCAAATATTTACCGTGAACAACATTGACATTTTTATCCCCATAAAAAATAATGTATGATACAATGTAATCGTTTATGGCTATAGCAAGTTCTTATCAAGATCAATTATAAAATTTACTCGAATAAACTATGATATGTTGGAATATAATTTTGCTTAGCCGTCCGATTTTCATCGATGATGCTTGAATTCCATGTGTATAGATCCACCTCACACTTGTAAGTGTTTATCGTATGGAGTACACATAGTTTAAAATATCACGGCTTTCATGAGCGCCAATGTTTATTAAGCTATGCAGCCTTACGGCACCCATAAGTAAAGACGTAAAACATGGAGGAAAGAGAATAATTATACATGAATGCGACTTATCCCAATATCTTACCTCGCATATGAGAAACTGCATATGGACGATTTTGTAATAAACATGAAAAAATAACTAAGACAAGCATCCATTCAATAAGATGTTAATGTCAGGCTAAAAAAAACTGAATAATTTCCGTATTTATATCAAATTTTTAAATTAGATTAACTTTTGGGATTCCTACCTCCTATAGTGACAGATATTTAATACCACTTAAAACGTATTCTAAGCTTTCGAGTCGTGTTTGTTCAGGGTAGAATTGTCAAAAATATTATATTATTCTTAAATGTGCATTAAGTGTACTTGTATCATGGCTGCGGTGTTTTCCTTTGAAGTCAAGTGTACAATAACTGGAGATACACCGATGTGCGTAGCCAGAAAAATCTGTGCTGTGTAAATGGGCGGAGCCATCAAAAACTGTGCTGTGTAAATAAATTATTGAACACCAAGTCAACAATTTTAATTTTTTTCAAATTTGAATTTACAGACTCAATGAAATGCGTTTTTCAAAATATTAAGACAATACTTTTGTCACTGAAATAAAAGTTTGTTTTTTTTTCAAATCGCAACACACAGTCATATATACCACAATATACAGTACACTAATACGAAATGAAAGGGCAGTTGTTAAATGTACTGCCACCAACGGTCTGACCCAAAACTTCCACTTTATCAGGAATGTTAATTTCATTGGATGTTGATATATCCATGAGAGGTCCAGAGGCATCCTTGGGTTCCATCTTTGGTAATTTAGGTTCTGGAGGATTCAAAACTTTGGACACCGTGCACGCTATCTCCGCATTTCCATGTTTATAGGCCCGTACGCCCACTTCCGACCGATGCCCAGTTCGACCCATAATCTCCTGTTCGTCGACTCCATTTTGATAGAGTGCCGTTGCGCATGTTCTCTTCCCTGAATGGTTTGCATAGTTTCCCTTAAGACCGGCCTTTTCACAGATGACCTTCATCATTGATTTTAATTTATTAACACCCACTAATTGCGAGCCATAACGAGGGGGCGAGCCTGCCAGTGGTCGGCGGTAAAACGATCCTTCATTTCCCAGAGCATCTAGGTGTACTTTAAAATAATCAGCCATGCAGCGCTCCCCTGAAAAAAAGTTGAAATATGAATTAAATCTTTACATAAACCACAATTTTTAGTTCTAAGTGTGGAGAAAACAAAAAGAAATTAAAGGCGCAATCTTTGAATACAATACATAGGCCTACGAGCAGGGGGAGGGGACCTTAGCCCCCCCCCCCCCCCCCCACTTTTTTTTTTGAAAAAAATAGACATAATGCAGTCATTGAAAATCGGGATTTACCTTTTTTGTAGGTTTAGCCCCCCCCCCCCCACTTTCAATTTGCTTCCGACGCCCATGCAATATAAACAGTGGACTCAAAATTTACAATATTTTCAAACTAGACATGTCTCTGGTTAAATAGGCCTAAATATATATATACTGAAAAAAATTAAGAGGGGGAAGAGGACTTACCGGGCTGACAGTAGTGCCGTATTTGCTTGTTGTGTAGTTCTTTGTGAGCTAGTCCACCCTTGAAGGTCTTTGTTGATCTGCCTGTGAATTCAATGTATTTCCCCCTATTATCCTCACCGAGAAAAAACTGGTCACACTGGAGGGAATGATGTTCGTCATGGCCCCGTAATCCGAAAAACTTGCAACTATAAAAAAACACTGTGTTCTGTAGGGTTTCCGCATTGTTCATCCCGAAAATTCCTTTCTCCCAGATTGTAGCCTCATCTTCGGGAAGAATTGGGTCTGCTTGTTTCCGTTTTCCCCCAACTCCTCTGCTTAATGCGTCCTTCATTTTACTGTCCAATATTTTACGGAATCCCGCAAATCTTGGATCCGCCGCATCGGGAAAGTTCTTGTCATAAATTTCATGATCCCGTAGATACCTTAAAATCCCACAGCTAATGTAGTACAATGTTTTAGCGGGGTATTCATTGCCATCTTTTCTACGTACTCTCATAATGAATCTTCCTAAATAAAAGTTCAGCTGCACTGCGTCCATCGTTTCGATTTCTGGTATTAAGAGTTCTAGCCCTTGACATTGCGCATTTCGTTCACGCCGCCAGCTTTCAAAAATGTTATATGACCAACGTGTATTTTTTTTCGTGTTGCGGTTTTCTTGACTCTCTATCAACGCTTGAATTTCCTCTTCTTCAACTTCAAAACCAAATCGCGGTTCTTCGAAATTCTGTACTTGTTCAGTTTTTATTTTCACATCCATGTCACATGTGTCACGATTCTCACGATTAACTCCGCCATTCTCTGTCTCGTTCACAAGGCCCAAGTCAAAGTCCATAAGATTCCCTAGGTCTGGGTCAAAATCCATGTCGTAATCCTCTAGTTTAATTTCTCCAAAACAATAAGTCATTTCGATTTCTTCACAGGCCTGAGATAAAATGAAGTCCTCATCGTCGTGATCATTAGATAAGAAATCAAGAAACGACATCCACTACTCTTGGAACTCGGTGGGAAAATGCGCATTAGAAAAAATACTGGCGGGAAGGAAAGAGCATGCACATAGTCACCTGACAAAAACTAGATTTTTTATTGGTCTAATTAAAAATCACGCATTGATCACCGATTATTGATGTTTTGATTGGCCATGATACAAGAAAGTTATTGAATATTTATTATGGTGTATCCTGATTGATTTGGACGAAGGGCGGAGACTCGTGCTTCGCACTCGTCACCGCCCTTCGTCCAAATAAATCAGGATACACCATAATAAATATACAATAACTATTACAAGAAGTTTGTTCTAAAAAAAAAAATCTTTGAGCAAAAAACTTTAAAACCACGTGATTTATTTATTTTTTCAAGGGTTTGTCTAAATGCTGTAATCTGATTTGTCAGGACTAGCACCTACCCAGCATTTTCCCCAATATCACCCCCCAAAGAGTACGGCTGCTGCTTTCACGGACTCTTCAGCCACGGAGACAGCTACTACATGTATCAAGTCCCCAACACAAGGAAGCCAGGGAACATTCACGGGTGTGGAGGACTCAACTTTGAAGGTGAGCATTTAAGCCGTATTTTTTTTCATAAATTGAACCAATTTTTATTTTAATGTATTTTGTAAAACGTATTTTTTAGATTTAATTATTTTCATTAAATGTTAACTTCACTATCATCATACATCAATATTAAAAAAGACACTTTTCATGTTTTCTAGAAGACGTCACAAGCTAAAACGAAAAATGATGCAGAGATCATCATTTCCTACCTACCCCCTACAAGAGGAGCTGCGAACTTTAAGATCGCTAAAGGATGCCATAAATGCCAATGTGCAGCAGATGGAGATATTAATTTCATGGAGGACTATTTTAGAAGGCGCAGAGTGCAAATTTGTATCCGTGTAATTTTCTTGCTTTGTGAAGGACAACATGGGATTTAGAGGAGACTTATCACTAGAACTACTTATAACCTTCATAAACCTGTTAATTCAAGTTACCTAAGCTCCAGTTACAGAGTGCTATGACATAGACGAAAATCGTTTTTAGATGAGTTAAAACAGTGATCTGTAACACTTATGTAGAGGAAGACTCGTTTAAAAAGATACAGTGTGCATGCATATTGTTCACTGACATCAAAATTTTCTTTATCAAAAAGATAACATTTTATCAAAGACCTCTGCATTTAATGAAAGAAGATGGGCGCATTTGGCGGGTGATCTGCAGGAATCATTTGTACGAAACATTTATGGTTTAAATGTCCATGATTTGGTTGGCTGAACATACCTGGTCAGATTTTACAAACACGCCCATGGTTTTTTTTTCATTTAGTTTGAAGACATTGTGAAATTGTAACATTTATGTCCATTTTTTTCTAGGGGGTACTATAACATAGTAATATTTCACAAAAAATAAAACCTAAAATATATTTAATGCATAGATGCATGATACGTGTACATGTACATTATAAAATAGAAGATTAGAATTGATATCGCTTGAGAACCAAATTGAACCAAAATGTATCTAATTCAACATTTTAATACATCAGTACATAAAACGAAACTGACAAAATAAATGGTTGCACTGAACAGGTAGCCTTACTTTCTGAGCTATCACCACTACACATTTATAAGTGTCTTTAAAAGGACAAAGACGCACCACATTGACACATTTGGATTTTTTGGGGAAAAGTTCATTTTTCGTGGTCTCTGGGTCTTCTCTCCATTTTTTAAAAAAGTGTAATCGTTTCTTTGAATTAAAATACACTCAAATAACGTTTCAAAATCATGGAGAGAAGACCCAGACATAGAAAATTTTTAGAAAAATGTGTTTCAAAATGTACAATTTTGTACCAAATGTCTGATATGGCCAATTTTCAAGTTATTTTTTTAGCAAATCAAAGCTCAATTTTGGGAAAATATTTTCCGTTCCTGTTGCACAGGAACCCGATAAATTAAAAAAATGTTAAAATTTCATGTGGCATGTCAATAAAATTTTCACTTTTCAATTACGCCCAGGTTCCTGCCGAATGCCAATCAAAAGCGCCCTCGTTCTTTTTGTACTTGATGCTATATGAATATAATCCCATTTACTATATTCAGTTTCTATTAGCTTTTATGTTATCACATATATACTATATGTATAAACAAACATATAAATATTATAATCTTTACATGAAACTTCGTTGAGTTCTTTTTTCCCACTGCATGCGCAAATATTAAAACAGAATTTTTATTGTTAGAAAATCGATGGGAGACTATGTATGTTGAGTTCAGTATTAATATTTTTAAATTGCTATATGGCCATGTATCCTTAGCAATTCAAATTTTCAAAACATTTTAATGTTCTATGATTTTGAAATAATTCTATATTTACAAAAGTGAAATACTGTTCATTTATATTTTACTATTTTAGAAAATTGTAAAATCAAAAACATGGATAAAGTTTTGATTTAAAAAATGGATTTTTGAATGAAAATTTTTAAATTCAAAAAAAAATTTTTTTTTTAGTTTTAACTTAAGGTTCTACGAAATAATGTTTTCCGTATTCTCTACTTTGATATAAAAACTGTTTGAGTCTAACTTCTATATAAGTTCCTTGACCTTATTCCTTGATAGGTCTTCACTTACTTTTTTTTGTTAACATGACTTCAGCCAGATTTGAGAAGCAAGACATCTACATGACCTAGTTCAAGGCCTGGGCTATATCCTTTAGTTTAGGTCAAGGTAGTGTAACACGACCTAGAAAAGAATCGAGACTTCTGGCATTAAAATGACCTAACGTCAACTTCAGCACAGGATGAAAAGCCAGGTTTCCCAAATTTGGAAACCCGATGGAAACATATGGGAATCGTGACATCAGTAGTTTCCATATAGTTTCCATTTTATGGAAACCACATAGTGGTTTCCACATAGATTCCCGACATGGAAACAATCAAACTGTGGTTTTCCGTAAGTTTCCCAAGATAGGAAACCATGGAAACATGCCCTGGTGGTTTCCATGTAGATTCCCGACATGGAAATATCCAACCTGTGGTTTCCCGTTAGTTTCCCAAGATAGGAAACCATGGCAACATGCCCTGGTGGTTTCCATGTAGATTCCCGACATGGAAACAACCAACCTGTGGTTTCCCGTTAGTTTCCCAAGATAGGAAACCATGGAAACATGCCTCAGTGGTTTCCATATAGATTCCCGACATGGAAGCCACCAATGTGTAGTTTCCCCCATGTTTCCAAGGTAGAGAAACTTTGAAAGTATATCTCAATGCTAACCCAACTACTTTTTATTTTACAAAAAGTTAAATATTTTCTGATGTTACCATAATATGCTTACCAATTACAGAAATATTTCAAAAGTGTTTACATGCTGTATCAAAATAATTAACTTCCCTTCAAACAGTTAAAATAACTAGATGTGTATTTCTGCGTGATAAAATTTAATATTTCAGCACCGTGAACGCAATTTAATATTAAAAATTTATCAAATAAGTTTTGGTAAACTCGTATAGAATTCATGAAATGGAATAGAGAAAATTAAGTGCAGTTATGTAGATATCAATCATTTCCGATCCCATTTTCTTGTAAGCTGTCTATGTTGAATGTTCCTTTGAAAAAAATGCAAGAGCGAAGGGCACCTTTAATGATATTATTTACAGAAAAGGTAAAAAAGATCGATAAAAAAAGTAAATAAAGAAATATGTCAAGTTGCGATTATATAAAATGTAGTGATTAAGGACAGATGAGACGTTCCTCAATAATATAATTATAATTTTTTCCAATATTTTGACATTGAAGACTTACTTTTTTTACATTATAACATGTATTCACAAAAACTCAAGGTACCTTACAAGGCATTTTGTGTGAGATACCAGAGGTTGGCATATCTTATATACCGGGGTAATCTTTCAGGAAAAAATTCTTCAGTTGGTTTGTCACAATTACATTTTTAGTGTTTCAAATTATTAAAATCCAGTTTAGAAAGTAATAAAGATTTTTATACAAATTTATTATACATTAATATGAAGATTCACAAAACAGATACTTAATGGGAAACGTATCGTCTGACCTTAAAAAAAAAACAAAATATAGAAGAGTAAGTATGGTTACATAGAGATCAATGTAAACTGGTCAGATAAAATCCATCGAATTGGTTGGGGGCTGAGTATTATCATACTAGTATTTTACTTTAGTAAGATTGTTTTTTTTTTTAAATTTAATAGATTATTATTATTATTGGGGGTGTTTGGATTGCTTTTCATTTTTTCTTAGAGAAGCCCCCCCCCCCCCCCCTCAAAAAAAAATAAAACCACACTTGAAAAAATCACTATAGTCGGCCTGTGTAATAACTACGGGCACCTGTCCTCACGTGCCATATCAGGTGGAGACACGTGCCGCGAAGACACCTGTCACTGTGTATTTTTTGTATATTCTATGTGAATTGAGACGGTTTTCTACCTAAAGGGAACAATGGGCTGTTGTCGAGCATGTACACACAGCCTCCGACCGAAAATTCGTTTGAATTAAGATGACGATTTGTGTTTTTTTATCAATTAAAAAACTGTATATTTCATAAATAAAGTTATACAAGAGAACATATTTATAAAATAACATACATTTATTTTAAGATGTTCAATGAAAGAACGAACTATTTAGAATTTTTATTTCAAAATTCATTACTGATTTGAAAAAACTATGCTCTTTAGAAATTAAATAATTTTCTATAGGTATTGATTAGATCTAAATTCTCGTCGTGTATAATTATATTAAATCAGAATTACTTAATAGATCAATGTGAAATCAACACTGTATTTAATAGTCTTGATGAGTTTTTGTGTGAAATTTGTAATCCAACGTACTATACAAAGGCATTTATTAAATAATGTTATAATATTCATTACATAAAACATTTTTTTTCTTTTTCGTTTATATGTACGCAGACCCCGTATAGTAAACGTCTGCACTTTTCGCATAAAATTACAATGTAGGGTCCTAAATGCACATATGATCATGCACATATATTTAACAAACTTTAAAAATTTCAGCCATTCTTTTCTCCAAAGGCCATTTCTATAGATAAAGAAAAGTCTATAATATTTTGCTTCATTTTGTTTTCCTGAAGAACAACGGCTTTTAAAGTAGTGGATGCTAACTTGAGGCAATCTATTATAAGAATTAATTGTATAATTGTCACGATTGTATTTTTGTGCAGTTTTTGTTGATTTCATTATATAAAGGTATGAAGTTTGTCAATACTTCAACAAACATTAATTTTCTTTATCTAAATTGTACATTACTTTATTTTTATTCCCGACATGCTACTCTTTTTAAAAAAGATGCGTGACATTCTTAAATTTGACTAATAGACTCGAACTTCAGGCCTGTAGGAAAGTAATTTCCGTTAGGGTAATAAACTTACCGGGATTTTTTTTTTTACTAGCATAAAAAAAAAAACATTAAAAGAAATACAGGGCGGGACCAGCTAAAGCATGATTTCTTAACGAAAATCCTAATTCATTTAACAATTTTACGTGTTAAATATGATGTGGGAAATATTTTTTAGCTAAAGGCAAAGAAGTTTCAAGTACAATTTTTTACGTGTTAAAATGAGGCCTACATGGCAAAGCAAATAGAGAAACGTCTAGAAGGTCCACCAGTAATAATACAGTATATTGATAGCAGGCTCAAAATCTAATTAAAACCAGAAAAGGAGGGAGTTCTAGTAGTATTTTAATCCCCCAAAAAATTATAAGCAATTAATTATTAAACACCGAACTTTTCAATCATCACTATTGAAATAAAAAAAAATAAGGACGGTTATTGTTAATTATACATGTATTATAATTGTAACTCATTTTCATGCCTTTAAGGACTCCTGTGGAACGTTCGCAATAAAAAAAAAATGTACTTTTAAAGGTTTAACATCTTTTGATGTGACATTATAAATTCATAATTATAACAGTTAAAAGTAGCGGGGAAGGGGGGGGGGGGGGGTACTTTCAGCTAGGACGGCCACTACCAACAACCAAGCCCCGAAACCCTCATCCCGAAGGCAAATAAGTTGAGGTGTCACGCAAGAAACATAATTTTTCTCTGCTCTCACGTATTTAACCGCTTTTTATCTAAATATACTAGGCCTACACATCATATCGACAAAAAATATTTTAATAGGAGCCCCTTTTTTATTCCATGAACAGGGGAAAACTTCTAAATTCTAATATAAAATCTCATAATCACACATAATCATAGTGAATGTAAACAGTTTATTTTCCCATCCTGCATCGCTCTGCAGGCGCTTTATTTCATTGGTCAATTTCCCGAGGCGCCATTTTTGGAGGATCGAGAAGGACGAAGAAGAAGGTGTAAGCAGGTCGTAATTGTGAAAAGTTGATGTTTTCACCACCCAGTGTCTTTAAGACTGTGATAAATGCAATGACCAACGACCAAGGATTAATGTACGTATATTTTTGTTAACTTTTTACGGCAAATAATAGTAATATTTGGCAACAACAAATCTTCACTATCGGAGGCAACTTTAGTTCTGACGCCATTTTAAAAAGTTGGATATCTAAGTTTTAAATTGTTAAGTGCATATATTGAGAGAGAGAGAGAGAGAGAGAGAGAGAGAGAGAGGGAGAGAGAGAGAGAGAGAGAGAGATTTGAGACAGTGATACAACATAACTTAAATAGATTATAGAGGTCCCAAGGCACCGTATGTTGTAAAATGGCAACGTTTCGCCTTTCACCATGTTTATTAAAATGTATGCTCAATATGTATGTTCTCTCTCTAAATATAAATGAATACTTTTCGGATTTAAACAAAAATATATTTTTAACCCCGCTCAAATTATCCGGATGATAATAGTTATACCGAGCATGGTTTCGTAGTTAAATTCAGACTGTAGTACATCCGGTTTGAATACATACATGTGTTTTCTTCTGACTTTCCGTTTTCGGATAGCCAACTCTTTTGATTTTTGGAACTTATGACTTATGGCAAGGTATGAATGAAATACTTTTGGTTCAAAACCTTGATAAAAGCATCAATATTTTTACAAAAAGTGTCTTCAATCTCAGCTTATCCGATTATCATGAAGGATATCATCATTCAGAACAGTTGGAATAGATTGTAGCCAATACTGTAGCATAACCCTTAATCATATGCATGATGATGATATGGAGGGAAAATATACATAAAAAAGTGAATGTAGGTGAAAGCCTGTCCACTTCTCTGAAGAGAATAGGTTTGTTTATTGAAATAGTTTACTGCTCAAAAGATTTTTTTGTACTGTCTAACCTGCTGAGATGAAGATGTAAAAAAAGAAAATTAAGCCTTCATAGTGAATTAATATTGATAGTATGTTTCAAAATGCTTATTACAAACTTGGTAATAAAATACAGAACACTTTAAAGCTGAATAGGATTCGTAAAAGGAATCTGTCTGCCATTTTTGTTCCCAAGTCAATCTTCTCTGCAGACCGCTATAAATAGGGCAGCAGTTGGTCACTGTTCAGTGTAATCAGTCTACACTGGTGAAGACGGACGTATGCTATACAGAAGAACTCGGTAGCGAGAGTAATAACGTAATACTTCATCTAATGCAGGAAAATAAGATACCAAATAAGTTTATAACAATTATAGTTTTATAAGTCAGTAAAATATACAAAAAACACAGGTAAACGTAACTGCAATAAAATGTAAAAAAAAAAGGTAATGCAAGATAACCAGCACGATCACGGGTTGCTATTCCACGCCAATACCCGTGACAATAAAGCAGTCAGGTGTAACGATTGCAACGAGTATACCCTAGTATTGATGTATCGTAGATAATGCTATCGAAAATGGCGTATGCCTATTTACGAGTTGTGTTCAGCTTTAAGTTGAGAAGAAAATAAGTAAATAATCAAGCACAATTAAACTACTTACATACATCTACAGTGTACATGGTATTGTCTAACTGAACAGACTTAGCTTTCATAAAAAATAACATGCTTCTAATCTTATATCTGAATATAATTATAAGTTTATAACATACGCCACATTCTACATAACTGTGGTGCAGGCAAACAATGAGTCGAGCACAATATCATATTCTGCTGGTGAGCTATTGCATTAGATTAAATATTTTGAAAAAAAGACTTGTATGAAAAAGTGAATTAGTGATGGTTGTCTTGACATAGGAGAAGTAGAATGGTACAAACTAGTTGATGCTCATTTGTTTGAAATTTTTATACGCCTGAATTGATAGATTCAGCACGTGTATTGATTTTGTCCTTTCTGTCTGTTGTCAACTTGAACCATTGCCATGACTTTTGAACTGTGAGAGATAGAGACTTCATATTTGGTATGCATACTACGATAATTAAGTTCTTTGAAATGCAACAAGGTCAATGACCTTGTGACTTTGACTGTAATTATATGTTAAAATAGCTTTTTCGAACTTTTGCCATAACTGTTTATCTCAGTGTCTGTCTGTTGTCAACTTAAACCTTCACCATAACTTTAGAACTATATGAGATAGTGACATCATATTTAGTTTGCATACTCCACTTATGAAGTGCTTTCACATGACAACAAGGACAATGATTATGTGATCTTGACTGTGACCTATATGCTAAAAAAATTGCTTTTTCGAAACTTTGTTGCCGCCGGGCACATAGTGTTTTACAAGCGCGTCTTGTTTTTTTTTTTTTTTTTTGCCCATCCCTGTTGTTGCTAATGCTATTACATAATTAGTTTAAATTAGAATGCAATAGTACCTTAACATAATTTATCATTTCAGAGAGAAGAAAACTGCATGACTTTAAAAGAAAACCAGTGAGATAAAATCATATAAAATGTATGATGATTCAGGATGTGGTCATTTGGTAAGTGGTAATTAAATCATGATTGGTATGTATAACAATTGCCTGAAAAAAAAATCTAAATTTTAAATACTGAGCTGTGGTTTATCAGCTGTGAGCTACAAGAAGTTTTATGTAAAAGCTAGGGCTGAAACAATTTGCCCCCCTCCATGTTATGTATGTATTGTCGTGATTGACATACAATCAGTTCTCTAATACATACACTACAGTAAAACTTTGTCATCTCGAACCTGAATTGAAGAGGAAAAAACTTTGAGATCTCTCAAAAAATTTGAATGAAAAAGAGGAAATGTTATTAACTGATTTCTTGCTGGTCAGTATTTTGATGACTTTAAGGAAGCTCTAAAAACTGCTCACTAAAGAGCTCTACTTTGATATTGGGTAGTTTTATGCAGTTAGAGTGATCTGCCCTTGGATTGAGATTAAGAAAAATTTTATTTTACAGTCAGTTTGATTACTTGTAAGAGATTAAATTATTTTTAGCATTATCTAAAATCATAAAGAAATTTTTTGATTTTTTTCATAAAATTTCCAAATGTATTAAGTAAACAGCAATGATTTCTGCTCACAAATAGTCCATTGTATTTGAAAATGTCTTGGGGAAATGATGCACATACGATATGTTCTAAATGAATAAAAAAGGCTCATTATGCACATCTTTATATGATAGATTTTTTTCTCTCCAAAGATTAATTTCTGCAAGTCTGACACTAAGTTTTTAGAGTTTCCTCAATTTTTTAGATACATGTATTCAATGAAATTATTTGAAGTATTAAATTTTGGTAAATCTTATGATAGTAAAAGGTTATGTGGTTGAAAACAGACCTGGGGTAATGGTAATGTGTAATGGTAATGCATTGTAATCATTACATTTTTTCAAAGTAATGGGGTGCAATGTGTAATGGACCCATCTTTCAATTACAAGCAATTGTAATTTATAGTTTAGTTGAAAATACTTTAAAAAACAGCATGCATGCATGACAATAGGGCTTAAATTTTTAATGTCTCTTAATTTTTCAGTGACATTAAAACAGGAATTGTCATCACCAATAGACAAATTTCACATTGCTAAGAGTAATGTCTCCAATTGTCGGTGTATCACTCATTTTTCTCACTTTGTCCTTTGTAAGTTGCTTGTATTTTTTCAATCTTCAAACGATATTGGGCAATTACGATCTGTATCTGTATGGCCAGAGTATGGGGTAACATGAAAATCATAATGAACATGTTCATACAGATTTCACTTCCAAGATATTGACCCTCAAAGTTGGTACGGTTATATAGAGGGAAAACAGCGTCTTAAGCCGATTGACCCCAGATTGACCCTGCAAAGGGGAATAACTTTTGTAAATGTGAAAGTTGTCTATGGTATATCATAGAGATCTAAAACTGACTGAATTTTGATCCACCAATTCATGAACATGATGAGTGGATGTAAATAATGTTGGTCAATTTTTGTAAAAAAAAAAATTTAAATTACTTGTTTATAAACCGAGTGTACATGCAATACTGGCATAAAATTACTCATAAGATACATGTATACTTACACCATGATAAAAGCATATGTGTCCAATGCAGCATATGATAAATCATTAACATACAAGTACATGTATATCCATACTGTAATACATATATATTGCATTGTTTTTAGAGACCTGTTCTGTGGATGCCCTTAGACAGTGTATCTACCCATCACGCCATCTGATATCACTTGTTCTGAGCATATTTATCTCTCAAACTTAAACTACAGAGAGCCTGTGGATAGAGGATGAAGAGCGACCTTGGACTAATGTTCTAGGTCAAAGGTCAGTATCAAAATGTACTGTATATCTTAATCAAAGTTGTAGTCCAGAGTATATTTCTCCCTTGGTGTAATCTAGCTTTTATGCAATTGGTGTGGAGGGTCTGCAATGATCTTCAACCAATTTTTTAGGTCAAATATCAAAAATTAAAAAAATTCTCTCTCTATTAATAATTTTGTTATTATAAAGAGTATATTTTCTCTCAAACTAATTCAACTTAAAGCAGGGTTCTATGAAATTGTAATATATTCTCAATGACATAATGAGGCTGAAAACATTATTTATATTATGTAAAAAAATTTTCCTTATCATAAAGCATTAAATTTTAAAGAGACACATTAAATGCTGAAATCATATGTATCATGGTCATGGAAAGTAATTATTGATATTGGTATATTAAAGAACATTGACTGATCTTTCAGATTTCTAAGTTATATTCAAGCATTATAATTCTGACACATCATATGATAATTTTGTATGAATATTGCAGATCATAGGTGATGTGAAGGAAATACCAGGGAACTGATGTTGAAAGAAGTACTTAATGACGCTTATGAATGGACTTAAATGTGAAAGACTGTTCCATTGTTTATCTAAGATATATGAATTTATTTAGTATTTTGATATCATTGAAAAATACTGTTACAGTTTTTGTACATCAAATGAATTATTAAACATATACAAGAGGCCCACGGGCCTTATAGGTCACCTGAGCATTATGCAACAACTTTCCAGTTACAGTGTATTGAATTTGATTCAATAACATGTTTTAAGCCAGGTGCTAAATGGCATTCACAATTTTGAAAGAGCACCATTGATCATCATAACAATAAACTTAGCAGTCGCTTAGCTTGGTTACTGAATACCCATATGCAGGGTAGGGGAACAAAAATGCACTCCAACTAATCAGTAATATTCATCAATAATCAGTAGTGCCCCTAACACTCTGACATAAACCCCTGACCCTAGGTTGCACAAATTTTTAAAAGGCACCCTTAAAATTGCCTATCAAAAAGTAAATAAATGTTTTATAAATACAAAGGACCAGATTTCAAACAATTAATTCATTTCCAGTATATAAGTATAGAGCCCCCCCCCCCCCACCACTGACCCTGGGGCCTTGAAATTCACAATTCTGCAAGATTATGGCCCTTGCTCATCATAACTATATAGGTAGTTTATCTGCTTCATACCCAGAGACAGAGAAGAAAATTTTCAAAGATTTAATGTATTTTCACTATATAATCAATAGAGCCCCACCCTAACACCAGAACCCCTGACCCTGGGGCCATAAAATTCACAATTTTGGTAGAGGCACTCTTGCTCATCATAACTATGCACTTAGTTGGTTTAATACCTAGGAGCAGAGAAGAAGATTTTCAAAGAATTCATGTAATTTCACTATATAATCAATAGAGCCCCCCCCCCCCCCAACACCAGAACCCTTGATGATAGGGCCATTAAATTCACAATTTTGGTTGAGGCACACTTGCTCATCATGACTATGCACTTAGTTAGTTTATATAATACCTAAGAGCAGAGAAGAAGATTTTCAAGGAATTCACATATTTTCACTATATAATCAATAGAGCCCCCCCCCCCCCACCAGAACCCTTGACCCTGGGGCCATAAAATTCACAATCTTAGTTGAGGAACACTTGCTTATCATCACTATGTACTTAGTTAGTTTATTTGATACCTAGGAGCAGAGAAGAAGATTTTCAAAGAATTCATGTATTTTTACTTTATAAACAATAAAGTACCCCCCCCCCCACCAGAACCATTGATGCTGGGGCCATAAATTCACAATTTTTGTAGAGGCACTCTTGCTCATCATAACTATGCACTTAGTTAGTTTATTTAATACCTAGGAGCAGAGAAGAAGATTTTCAAATAATTCATGTAATTTCACTATATAATCAATAGAGTCCCCCCCCAACACCAGAACCCTTGACCCTGGGGCCATAAAATTCACAATTTTGGTAGAGGCACTCTTGCTCATCATAACTATTTACTTACTTGGTTTATTTAATACCCAGGGGCAGAGAAGAAGATTTTCAAAGAAATCATGTATTTTTACTATATAATCAATAGAGCCCCACCCTAACACCAGAACCCCTGACCCTGGGGCCATAAAATTCACAATTTTGGTAGAGGCACTCTTGCTCATCATAACTATGTACTTAGTTGGTTTATTTAATACCCAGGAGCAGAGAAGAAGATTTTCAAAGAAATAATGCATTTTCACTATATACTTATTTAGCCCCGCCCTAGCACTAGAACCCCTGACCCCAGGGTCATGAATTTCACAATTTTGGTAGAGGACTCAATGCTGATTACAATCATGCAAATAGTTTGACTGCTTGATGTCCAGGAGTAAAGAAGAAGATTTTTAAAGATTGCATTAATTTTAGTGCTTTTGGCCCCACCCTTCAGACCCCAGGGGTGCAGGGATCATGAAATTCACAATTTTTGTTCCCCTTCACCCATAGATGCTTTGTGCCAAATTTGGTTGAAATTGGTTCAGTGGTTGCAGAGAAGAAGCTGAAAATGTTCAAATGTTAACACACGACGCACGACGGACGACGACGGACGAAAACGGATAGCAATAGGTCACCTGAGGTTACTCAGGTGACCTAAAAATGGTAATGCTTTTTTTCTCTTACATTTAATAATTTTTTTGATAGATTTTTGAAAGAATACACATAATTTCACATCGCTTCCTTAAGAAAAGTTGGGGAATCTTGAAGTTTCCCAGTAACTTCAACCAGGAATGGGACTGCAGATAATTCCACCAAGTTTCCGCCGCACAGAAACTGCTATACAAGTTCCATATAGTTTCCTGAGTCAAGGAAACTTTAGGAATCGTAAGGTTTCACGAGGTTCCATATAGTTTCCCGTAATAGGAAACCTTAAGATTCCATCAAGTTTCCATTCCACGGAAACCACTACACTCCGATTCCCTGTGGTTTCCTGAGTCACGGAAACTTTAGAAATCATGAGGTTTCCCAAGCTTCCATGTAGTTTCCTTAAAAAGGAAACCTTAAGATTCCACCAAGTTTCCATCCCACGGAAACCACTACGCTCCGATTCCATATGTTTTCCTGAGTCACGGAAACTACAGGAATGGTGAGGTTTCCCGAGCTTCCATGTAGTTTCCCGTAAAAGGAAACCTAAAGATTCCACCAAGTTTCCATTCCACGGAAACCCCCTACGCTCCCATTCCATCAAGTTTCCTGATTCTGGAAACCAGTGGAATCTTTAGGTTTCCCATTACGGGAAACTACATGGATGTTCGGGAAACTTCAGGTTTACAGAGGTTTCCGTGGTTCGGGATACCTTATGGAATCGGAGCGTAGGGGGTTTCCGTGTCACGGAAACTTGGAGGAATAACCTGGCATCCACTGTGGAAACCACTGGGAAACATGATGTAAACTTGAGGTTTCCATGTTGTTTCCATAAAGTTTCCCATGATGGGAAACCACTTTTTTCACCCAGTGCAGGTCAATGTTATGACCTTGTCCTTGTTTAAGGAGGTCATGGTTATGACCTAGATCTCCTAGGATTAGGTCAAGGTCATGGCTTAATCCGGTTTTTTAAATATTAGGTCAAGGTCATGATCTTGACATAGTTCTCGGACTGTGTAGAGTCAAGGTCATGACCTAGGACATAATTCTCTGGAGTGTGAAGTCAAGGTCATGACCTAGATGTTATGGAATTAGGTGAAGGTCATGACCTTGACCTCATTTCCTTGAGTGTATTGAGTGTTAAGTATACCCCTGCTGATAACAATGTATTTGGGACACCCCCCCCCCAAAAAAAAAAAAGAAGAAGAGAAAATGTAAGATATTGAAGTCCTAGTTCTTAAATCGTTTCCAAGATATCTATACGTAATGATGTTTAAATGAATTTTCTTTGCTTTACCCTTAATTTCTCCATTTCTGATATTTTAATTTTTTTTTTTTAAGGTGTTGTCTTAGCCAAAGAATTACCAGATTCACCCTACACAGAGGTGAAACTACTTAAAAAAGGGATCGATTTAGGCACCATCCAACCTCAAATGTCATTCCGGCAGCTGGATTTAGTAGAGAGAAAAGTGAATACCTGTTTAAATTTATCCGACCATTTGTCAGGGTCTCGTACAAGGACGCCGTCGCTCCTTCTCCTGACGCCCAGGAAGAGTAACTAATGTGACAATCGACAAATTTATCAACGAATGTTAAATGACCATTGAATAACAATTAAATATAATTGTGAAAATAAAAATTTAAACTTGTGAAAGTGTTCACATTAACATTACTGTCTGCATCCATCAGGTGAAAAAATATGGTTTATTATTCAATAGGTGTCCTGTTTTCTTATCAATATTTTATAGCAACGTCATAAATTATTCGACGTTATCCCCTAACCTTATCCCATGACGTTAATGCTAGTTTAAGCGAGTTTCATGGGGATTTAGTATGAAATTATTGTTTTTATACCCCCCGCTTGAAAAGCGAGAGGGTATATAGTAATCGTTATGTCCGTCCGTCCGTCTGTTACGCTTTGGGGTACCCATCTCTTCTCCGCAACTTCTCTCATACCACTGAATGAAATTTGATGAAACTTTCACAGAATCTTTATTACATATTGCCATTCTGCACCTCCTATTTTACTTTTTGATCTGACTCATATTTTGGGTTATGGACACTCCCATTATATTCATATGGGAGGCGGGGGTATCATTTAGTGAGCTCATAGCTCACAGTACCTATAGGTCCTATTTAAATCAATGAAAATTAGGAAAAGTGTTTTTTTTTTTATTTTTAGCCTGGTTTTTGCTTTGACGGTCATCATATACCGTTGCACCACAGTGACGCACTCTAACGCATATGAGCCCCTTGGGGATCCGGGTTAGAATAGGTCAACCCTCAGGCTGACCGCCCAATATTCCGACGGTCCGATAGTCCGACAGTCCGGTAATCCGACGGTCCGATAGTCCGACAGCCCGGTAATCCGACGGTTCGATAGTCCGACAGCCCGGTAGTCCGACGACTCGATAATTTGTAGTCATATATAACTAATTCCTACAGCAGAAAAAAGGAAAGAATAACCCCTTGTAAGTATGAAGCATGATCGCCCCCATAAAATTCCGTAGGTTTTGCTTTGGGTTTTATTTGCCCCCCCCCCCCCCCCCCCCCGTACTCAAACTATCAGGGATACATAGCTTTTTAATATATTTTTTTGCTATACTCTTATGAACAGCTTTCTATATACTAGTATTAAGTACTAAAAAAAGTCCAACAAAACAAATGTTTATAACATATTGGTCTAACAATTTTACTGTTGACTGGCCTGCTGGTCCAACATAAGAATTGTTATACCGCATCGTCACTAGTAGTTAATCATCGTTCAATATCGGCGACACGGAAATAGCCGAAGTTAAGAGCTGTAAGGAATGTTGCTACCAGCAAGGTAAGGAAAAAGGAAAGAGTATGTTTTGTAATTACGAAAGCCCATTGAGCTCATTTTTATAAGTTAAAGATTATAAATTTTTCGCGTTATAACGCTTAACTTTCGCGAATAAACGTGTAATTTTCGAGTAATAACGCGAAACTTTCGCGAAGAAACGCGTAACGTAATAACGCAAAACTTTCGCGAATAAACTCGTATCCTGCTCGTTATAACGCGAAACTTTCACGATATAACGCGAAACTTTTGCTGTCTACCCAAGACATTTGCATAAGTCAAATTTCTTTTGATTTTGTGATCTAGTTTATTCATTACAAAAAAAGAAGGCCAGTTTTATCTTGGACAATCACAAGCTACAATTTAAAGTTTTCTTTTTGTTGAATCCAACCCTTCCAGACGTCTATTTTACACACTCAAAAGAATTTGAAATAAAATTGTTTAAATTAAGATCTCAGAAAATTAACAAACTAATGTAAAATTGTCATTTGTGTCCCACCACATGGGTGAAAATAGGATGTGAAATTTTCATTTGTCTCCTTAGATTCCCTGCACAAATACGACATCGTATTTTGAGGTTGCACCACGTTGTCATTCTGCATGCTGCTTACGAAGACATTGACAAATAATTCAAAGTGTAAAAAATCTTTGTTTGCTGTAAATCCTCAATAGTTTTTAGCTCACCTGAGCCGAAGGCTCAAGTGAGCTTTTCTGATCACATTTTGTCCGGCGTCCGTCTGTCTTTCTGTAAACTTTTCACGTTTTCGACTTCGTCTCAAGAACCACTGGGCGAATTTCAACCATACTTGCCACAATGCATTATTGATTTAAACTATTCAATAATAAACAATTTCAACTTTTGCCCAGCCACAGTGTTCAGATGAGTGATGTGGCCCATGGGCCTCTTGTTATTTATGGCGCTAGTCCACAAACTTTTCAATAACCCCTCAGATATATAAATATTGGAGAAGAAATAAGAAACAGTAAACCACTCCTCCTCGATCAATTTCAAATAACAATATCATTTACGTTTATTACTTCAAAACATATGACAGGTTAAGCTCATGCAATGACACATTGTTCACTCACTTTGAAGCTATAATTTTTAATAAAAAATGATGGATTGCTTAATTTATTAGTGGTATAATTGTAGTGAATGTTACAGATAAAACTGCTTGAGAAAATTTCAAGTGAAGACTTTCCCTCAATAAAATAGTAAGTCTAAAGAATTTTCTTGAATTTAACAACTGAAAAACATGTACAAGAAAGTAAAATTCATTTGATTAATTGGTAGGGCTTTGAAATAAAAAAAAAAAAGATGACTAATCTATCCTATTCTCAAACCATTCTCGCATCATTTCTCCAGGACATATGCTGAGGAAATAATAATTCATTATTAAATCCATGAAAGATCATGTCAGGATTCATGTTCTTATCTGTCAGTGACGATCAAGGTACTATATGCATATAATTTCGCGAAATAACGCAAAAGTTTTGCGTTTTAACGCGTGAGTTACGCGTTTATTCGCCAAGTTTCGCGTTATATCGCGAAAGTTTTGCGTTTTCAGATAATTTGAATTTTGTTTTTTGTCCCCTATTTAAAAACGCTGCTACGTACGTCCCTGTTTGTTATGGCAGAAAAAATATATTAGTATTAGTAATTCATAGTTACTGGTATATATGGTTTGTCTGAAATAATAATACGATAAAAGTTGAAGATATACATGTTGTATGTTACCGGTCTTTACGTTCAAATAAAATAAAATCACCAGTTTGTAATTTAAGGACAGATGTTTTCTTTGGAATAGACTTAATATCATGTCACAAGTTTAGGAAAGTGGATAATTGTAAGCATTTTTTCTCCTAAGAACTGGAAAATGAAATAAAGTTGGAAAATAGTACTAATATTATGATAAAAAACAAATACAGACAAATTTCACACAGTAAAGGTTTACAGGTGAAAACAAATTTTAAAATATGTTACCTTGGTGCAAAAGTGTAATATAAACGTTAGAAAAATATACCAAGCCAGGTGAATTTTATGAGGAAATACAAAATGACAAAAAATCAGCAATGAACCATAGTCTGATTTTTACCATTTTGCCTTTCCTTATAAAATTAAACTGGCTTGGTATATTTTTCTAAAGTTTAAATTACACTTTTGCACCAAGGTAACATATTCTGAAATTTATTTTCACCTGTAAACCCGTTTTGAGTGTGTTTTATCAATATTTTAATTATATTGAAATATTACTAATGTTTTCCTTTTGCATTTTCCAGTTCATAGGAGAAAAAATTCTGAAAATTATCCACTTTTCTAAACTTGTGACATGATATTAAGTATCTTTTAAAGAAAAAATTGTTTGTATCATCTGCTCAGGTTTCTATAGACGAATTGCCTGTTTTATATATTTGAATTGATTTTAATTGTTTGATTTACAGAAAAGTCTTATCTTTTATATAAACTGTTTTAATTTGATTACTAAAACATTCAGTTATAATTATTATGGAAATTAGAAAGCAAATTAAAGGTACTTGGACACAGATTTGAAGTTAATTTTTTCTGTATAATATCACAAATTATATATTTTAATAGCATTTCACACAAAAATTAATTGAAAATCTTAATTCATTAAAAAGATATTAAAACTTTTAAATTTTTGGCGGGTTTGATTGACACATCCTTGCACTTTCACAAATTTTAACTTTATTCTTAATCCTTAGGAAAAGTGGCAATCTTGTTGTGTATTATTGAGAAATATTAAAACTTAAATCCACTTGGTGGTGCCACTACAGCCCCATTCTGAAAGTGGGAAATGATAGCCCTAGGGCCCCTCTACCTTTCCCCAAGTAATCATTTGGTAAACACTTCAAAGATAAGGCTTAAAATAGGTGTTCTTTAATGGCGTTTTCGGGATATTATGACAGATAGCCAAAGTTCAGGTTAGATTACGGGTCCTATCCTGTCCCTTGGACCCTTAGAAATGTTGACAAGGGATTCTTCCTAGGACCCTTAACCCATCCAAGGTGATAGTTAGTTCAAGTGGCCAATAAATGATGACGAATTATTGCTTTAAATATGCTCCATGCTCTTGGCACCACCTGGTGGTACCACTAAAGCCCCGTTCTGATATAAAGAAATAATAGTCCTTGGGCCCTTCTTTCTTGCCCTAGTAATGATATGGTGGGCACTTTATAAATCATGGGTATAATACCTGCCTGTAATATTAAAAATGCTTTTAGAACCACTTGGTGGCACCACCACCACTTATTACTGATAGTGGTAATTAATAGTCTTTTAGACCCATTAAGTTATCCCAGTAATAATGTTCGAAACATACTTTAACGTAGTTTACACTTGTGCCATATTTCGGTTTACAATCGTTAGATTAATCAAATCTCAGGTTAGCTTATTGGCCCTGTCATAATTTTGAGGTCCCTGAAAGAGTTGAAAAAGGATTCTTCCTGATGGAGTTAACCATTTCCTAGTGCTTGTTTGTTTTATTAAATAAAGTAGATGGAGTAATTTATTTCTTATATTTTCAGTTTTTAAAAAGAATAATTTTATGTTCAGGTGAGCCTTACTGCCTCCGGGTGTCTGATTTATTATGTTATTAATTGTTGCATTAATTTTCTAATCATTAACCATTAATTATCTAAAATAACGTATTAGAAACAGCACTGCGTCTGAGTACTCTTAGTTCTCTGATTAAAATCCTTATAGACCCTTTTCTTATGACATATTTTGCCTAGGAGTTATTTCCCTTAGCCGCCATCTTGTAGGGTAGGGCAAAGTAGTGAATTTACCTCTTTGAGCAACCAATTTTAAATATGCATGCAAGAAATATATGTGGGAAAATATTTACAATTTTAGAATTATGAATTAATAGAAGCCGTGACAAACGTATATTCCTAAGAAAAATAGTGTTATCTTTACCTCATTAACCAGTATAACAAATTGAACTTGGTTGAATAATGAAGGGATCTGGATATGTTGCCCTACAATATGGCGGCTAAGGGGAATAACTCCTAGACAAAATATGTCATAGGAAAAGGGTCTATTGGCTGCTAGCTTTTAGGGGCTTAGTGGCTGCTGTTATTGGCTGCTAGCTTCAGCCTGGTAGTTTTAACTCTATTTAAAATATTGGTGATGGTCAAAATGTCGGACTACTGGGCCGTCGGACTATCGGACCGTCGGACTACTGGGCTGTCGGACGGTCGGACTACTGGGCTGTCGGACTATTGGACCGTCGGAATACTAGGCTTGAACCGTCCTCAGTACCCCCTTGCTTGTCGTAAAAGGCGACTAAATGGGGCGGTCCTTCGGATGAGACCGTATAAACCGAGGCCCCGTGTCACAGCAGGTGTGGCACGATAAAGATCCTTCCCTGCTCAAAGGCCATAAGTGCCGAGCATAGGCCTAAATTTGCAGCCCTTCATCGGCAATGATGACGTCTCCATATCGGTGAAATATTCTGGAGAGGGGCGTTAAACAGTATACAATCAATCAATCTAACGCATATGCCTTTACCCCACAATCACGCACTTAAACGCATCTGTTTTAATGCGTTAATCGTCGTGCAGCGGAATATAATGTTTTTAAAAATAAAATAGTGGGGGAATACATTTCTAGGTAGATTTGACGTCGTAATAGATAATCATCGTAAAATTAGGTCATTTTGCACATTAATTTTGGTTGTGAAACAGAACAAAAAGTGGCCGATGAGGGATTCGGCAGATTTATTTGATAGTTCCGGCAATGGTGAAGACACGAATTCAGAAGGCATGTCTTTTGCCGATTCGGACATTTCCGATGTAGAGGAAGATGAAATAGTTTTCCCCTTACAGTCTCAGCCTTTGAAACCATGCAGGTCTTCAATATAAGAAGCTACAGAAACACCCCCTTTCCTGTGTGATGTTGGACCGTCACAAAATCTGCGACGGTCGGATAATGTAATGCTATGTTTTTTAAAATTTATTTTTAATGAAAGATGTGTTCGCACATTGACAGAAGGAAAAAATAAATATACAAAAATGCCCCCCCCCCCCCCCCAAAAAAGGTAAATTACTATTATACTAATAATAAAGACCCAAATTAATTTTGACAATTATCATTTACTTTTTTGAAGCGGAATTGATAAGCAAAATCAATCGTAAAATTACCAGACCAAGTTTCTGCAACCGATTTTCACACCTTAAGCCTCCGTGGCATATTTTGGTGTGTTTTTATTACTTGCAATTACAAGATCAATATACTTAGAATAATTAGATATTTTATAGAATAATTATATATTTATTTTAACCCAAACGAAGTTGGGGAACATATTGTTTGTACTCTGTTTCTTATTATTGTTATTTTTCTTCTTCTTGGGTACTTATTTGTCCGTTAATGATCTCTTAAACTTGATGTAAAACCTTTTTAGGGTAAGTAGGCATGTAGATTTCAATTACAAAATGAAGTTACAGGTAAAGATATTCAATTCAAATGCGGGAGAAAAGCGTGTAACGGGGGTTATTTTTTTATTCTGTTGAGGGAAATCGTGTTATTCCTAAAACATTTGTTTTGCAAGAGATTTACAACATTAAAAGTTCAATTCATCAAACAAATAATAAAGTTGAATATCTTTCACGCGAAATATAAACTTTTCGGATATAAGGACAGTTGTAAATACAGAAAATTATACGAGAAATTAACCCGATGCCTTCTAGACTTAGATTAAATCAATGTTCAAAACTTATCATCGGTCCGGGTTTTAAATTGGAAAGCAGTTGTTATGTTTACTGGGTTATGGAAAATTTAGGTAAATCTTTTGTTCAATCCCCTACAGGTTCTCCCTCCACCCCCAAAGCAGCGAAAAGCAAAGACGAAGCATATGTTTGCCACGACTCCCCTGTCAATATAGAACCTTCTGTCTTTTCTTCCATATCTTCTCTACCAGAAATTATAGCCGACAAGATTATAGCCGACAAGATCCCAATTTCTTCTTTCATATCAGACCATTTAGAGAGCAAACAAAAAACAGTACTCGTTGTTTCAAAGAAACAAATACATTTAAACCGAACTGACATTGGAGAAATACCGCACTGCAAAATACCAGATTTTCTTTACTGTTGCTCATATTCCATCTGAACATAGCTTTTCCCTTTCAGTTGAAGAAGTAGATCATTTGAAAAGTGTTCGGAATGGTAGACGTTTTAGAAGGGGACAATGGCAGCATATTTTTGCCAAGAAAAATAAAGTAGTCCAACGGTCATTGTTTTCATGTATGACTTTATAAAAATATAAAGTTCTTAAGAATTAAATGCATTCGTGTACGATTATATCGTGAAACAGACTACTTCTATGGATTGGCAACGGATCTTTTACAATGAGAATATAAATTCATACTTTCCTTTCTTGTCTATCATTTTACAGTATCAAAATGGATGTGACCAAGGCGGAGAAGGGGTACCTTGTGCGAGTTCAAACAGATCAAGAAATATGCAATCACGCATTATTCAAAGAACCATTGGGTAAAGGACGAGGTGTCATTCATTTGTAGACATTGCGTATTTCTGACTAAAAAGGATTTACTCTCCCATGGCAAATGGTATGGCCCTCACAAGGGGACAGATGTTCCGGTAAAAATTATCAAGGCTACCAAGCCTTTCGTTCGGAGGGATGATATCTTGACCAGATTGGAAAAA
The DNA here is from genome assembly GCF_032062105.1 of Saccostrea cuccullata. Classification (NCBI taxonomy): domain Eukaryota; kingdom Metazoa; phylum Mollusca; class Bivalvia; order Ostreida; family Ostreidae; genus Saccostrea; species Saccostrea cuccullata. Next base: position 31,080 of record NW_026929817.1, on the reverse strand, counting down.
TCGGCTTCTCTTGCATACTGGATAGACATGGGTATGAAGAAGGTCAAGTGCGTCGAGAATAAAGACACCACCTGTCAACCTTTTGGAGGAGGCGGCGGAGCTCATTTCCCTGAACCAGTAATGAGCCCCCCCCCCCCTCCAGAGGGGGTGAATATCTTACCAGATTTGTTGGGTGAGGATGAGACGGGGTTTGACGGAGAAAAGAAGAAAAGGTGTATACTCTGAAAGAGTTGCAGGTTGGGGCTAAAATACAAGGGGAGCGTCAGGTAGGCTAGCGCCAATGGTGGAGCAGACGGCAGCGATAAAACAATTTACAAAGACGCTGACAGAGTACTATTAAAGTAGTGGGCCAAAGCAAGGACTCACCCCCAGCCAGAGGACAGACCAGCCACTCTAGGCCGCCGTGTCAGATCGCCCAGACGACCTACACTCCAAGGACAAGGATGGTTTCGGCCTAGATTGGCCCCCAGGGCTAGAGCACATAATGCTCTGAAGTCACAAACGTTGTTAACCATTATCTTTCTGTCGTTTTGTAAACATTTGCAATTTACTTTAAGTATATATTGCAATACGAAGATGGAGAGAATCGAAGACAAAATGCATGAAGGGATGTCTTAAATCAAGTCTTAAAGAGTATTTGTCAGGAACGAGTACCCGGGCAATGGCCCTAGTGGTAAGATTAAATTCAACATGAACTATATGATGGCATGTATTACTTATTTTAAGAAAGTTAATAAATTAATTAATAAAGCATATTGAAGAACATGTTTACTATGCAGTGGGTGATTACACGAATTAATCTGCATGTAAAAAAAAATCTATAAAAAATATTATGAATGTTAATTTTTCGTTCCATATATTTTTTTTTAGAGAAGAAACATTCTGCAAATTTTAATCTTCATGTACGGTAGAGAGACAGCTGACAAGCAGGTTGGGGTTAGATACACTGACAAGAGAGGCGTCGCTGGTAAAACGATCAAAATTTTCACTTTGCTGAAAGTACTTCAAGCTTTTAAAACCATTCACAAGGTACAGTACCGACCAGACCCAACCTGACACCAAAGCAGTCCCAGAAAGCAGTCCCCGGGGGCCCACTCGATTGGGACCCTTCTAGAAGCAGAGGGGAATGTTGGAAGGGTTGGAATATGTATGTCTAAATCAAGTGTTCAGAAGGATATTGAATAGGATGGAATATTATCTGCAATGTTTTGAATTACTGCAGTTGTTGAATTTCAAGAATTTGAATCTGTTTTTATTTAAAGCATTAAATGTTAGTTCGAAAGGGAAACTTGAGATAATTAAGAGTGGAAAAATTAATTTAATATAATAGTATTGGGAATTTTTTTTTTATTTATGTAAAGAAAGATTTAAAACATCAAGTGTCTGACACAGAAGAATATTAAAGAGCATGTAAAAAATAAAATAATTATGGTCAAATCAGGGACCTATTTATGGCTCAAATCTGCACCCCATATTACATGGTAAATTATGAAACTGTGTTCAATGGTTGATTTTACTGCAATTACATAACAGAAAAAATGTTTCTTAACAGAAGTACCCTTCATACATGATAAAAATACATTTTGCAACTGTATTGTGTTTTACGTTTGGTTTGTTTACAATAATAAAAATCCCCCAAGTTTTCACCAAACCGCTTGACGCCATATTAGAATGCTATCCTTCAGCTATCCTTCCATCTCTGACGTGGAAGGCTGAGAAGGCCTTCTAAGTCTACCCTACCAAACCAATCGAGCAGACGGAATGGTTATTCTGGAATAAGAAGGGTCCCAATCGAGTGGGCCCCGGGACTGCTGTGGGACTGCTATGAAAAGCAGTCCCAGCTGCCCCTGGGACTACTTTCTGGGACTGCTTTGTTCACTCATGTGTGAAAAAGGTTCTGAGTGACATGATAGCTCCGCCCCCTTGTGTATTCTGAATTTGCAGGCTCCCTGTTGTTTTGTTTACTTGCAGCAGAGAGGAGTTTAAACTGTTTAATAAGCAAGGATTTCTTACATTCTTTTAATAAGTAGAGGTTATTATAGTTAATTCATATTTTCAGGGACTGTATACTTACACAAATTAATGTGTATTTAGAATAAATTAAAAAAAAATAATAAAGTTGATAAAATAAGGAATTCATGAGAAAATTTTTATCCCTAAAAATAAACTACAAGTTTATGAGAAAAAAATAGCCATAAGTGGGCCTTTTTTAATTATTTAATGTTAAATTTTAATAAGTACTCAAAATTTGCATTGGTAGTATTTAAAAATAATCATTACAGCTAGATATAAGATTTTTTGATTAAAAATGCTACACATTTTATAAGGACCATGCTAAAAAAAGTATCCCATGTAACCGTCAAATAAAACCCAACAATTTATTAGATGACCATGATATAAAATTATGCTACCATTCTCCCGTAACATAAACTACATGTATGTGAATAATCATTGGGGAATTAATGAATTACCGGTAGCTTTTAATCAATAAAAAACAAGTTGTTAAAAGAGTATATTTATTTTTTTTAAATGAAAATACCGGGAATTGTGATTTATTTCTTTTTTGTTTTGCTAGTGTTTACCTGGCCGATTAATGTTTATAAGATGGTATCAACACCCGTTGTTTCAATCGCCTTTGGGCAGAAAAATCGATACTTGTTATTTGGGTATTTTATCAGTGTTACACACCATTGAACATGCTGGTAAACAATTACCCTAAATTCAATTTATTTAATGCGAAAAAAATGTGATAAATGAAATATGTATAAATTTCTTTCGGGATTAATTAATTTTGAACATAATCTGAAGCTTCAGTTCTGGTGAATTACAGATGTACACTGTAACATTTACAAATAAAACACTTAAAACTGAGTTTTATAGAACTAGGCATTAACGATAATTAAATTGACATGTCAGTAAAAAATAATCATGACTGAAAAATAATACTTGGCAAAATTAACAAAGAATTTTTTTAAAGCCCCAATACTTAAGAAAACTCTAACTTTAGAGTATCCCTATAGTCTAAATTGGCCATATAATGATAAGATCTATTTAAAGCTTCCTCTGGTGGAAAATAATTAATTCACGTTTAATTTTCTGTATAAAAAATAAATATGGGAACCAGTATCAATCACAGAAGAATTATTAATATACCCAGGTATTGTGATTAATTATTCATGTACAGTGTAATTCATATATGTACATATAAGTGTGAAATTCTTCTTCCTCCAATAAATATTATTAATATTAGATTATTTCAATTGTTATGCGCGTATACATGTTCTGTTCATAAATGACCTTCGCGTACATGTAAGGATTCCTGGCATACTACCCAGAATCAATTTTTACTGCCTTTTATAGTTCCATTGTTTATTGGAAATCTCTTTTCTGAGTTAGCTCCGCCCATTAAATTAATAAACCCCGCCCAGTGGGACTGCTGGGACTGCTCTCTGGGACCGCTGTGGGACTGCTTTAGCAGTCCCCGGGACTGCTCTGGGACTGCTTTGTGTCAGGTTAGGTCTGGTCGGTACTGTATCTTGAACATCTATCTATCTTTTTTATTACCACTGCAACAGAAGCGATTCATTATTTTTTCATACATTTTCATGGAGGCCATAAATAACAAGCGAATCAAAGAAAGACATTGACATCAACAATCGACTGTGGACCAAACACGTGGTGTATCTGATTGACTATTTAGTAAAACTGTATTCGTTTACTATTGAGTTAAAAGTTTAAAATCAAATGTTTTTCTTTAATTTGAGGATATGATACAGCTTTTGAACACCCTTAATCTTACCGTACCTTAATGAATTATAGCTTCCAAATTCCATCAAGAATTAGGCTAAATTAATTGATCCCAATACTTATCTTTTATTTTTACAGGAAAAGAGAAGGCAGCTGTAAAGTATATTAGGATTTTGGAGGACAGTGAGGACAAATTAGTCAATGTAGATACCATCTCTGTGATATAACTTATCTATTCCTGTTTTAATTTTTGACGTGGTGTTTCTCAATGTTTTGTGTTTATATTCCCAGATAGAATCCCAATAGGATCCCCCGTGTCCCCTTCCCTTGAGATGGAAATCATGAAAAATTGGGATAATCTGAACAATTCTCATTATGTCTGGAGGGCACCTTACATCTTGTGATGTTGCAACTCCCTCCTCTTTGTCATAAAAGTGACAAAGAGTGTCCAAATACTTTATACAAAGATGGCGAGCGACATGGGTGTGTGTGTAATGGTCTCATTGCTGCTTTCTGGGGTGTTGGCTGCTCCTTCCCAAGAGTGCACACCTTTTACCGTCTGCTGTCTGGTACGCGAACCCTCATTTGTGGAGTGCGACGGTGCCTGCAAGTACATCCATTTCTTTGTGGCTGGAGGAAAGCCTTTGGAATTGGCATGCGAGAAATCACTTTCGATTGTTGTTACCCGACTATGGTTATCCACGGTCAAGTACACCCATGGAAAGACGAGGACTCTCCCACGCTCTCCTTCTCTCCGTTTATAATTATTTTTTGTGGACATTTTTGAACGAGAGCATCAAGACTTTAATGGTAAGATCTCTCTTTCTCTCTCTCTCTGTGGGGGATCTATCGTAAATATTAAAGTAAAAATTTTCTCTCCTTTTAGAAAAACAGTCTGCTATTGTATACAGATCTTAGAAATCTACAAGAGCAAGACATCGGAACAAACACAGGGTGTTTTAGATTGGGGACACCACTGTGAAGACTTGGGGAAAACAATCATCTTTTCCCACAGCTCAACACTAGTGTGCAGGCCACTTGACAAGTGGCGTTAAGAGGCCTTGTACTAAGAGAAGAAAGAGTTGCATTTTACGTCTAATACTGAAATAAAGTATGCATAAATAGTTGTTTTTTTTTCACATATATATACTCCCATTTTTTTCAATCATTATTAAAAGATTACAAAAGGCCAACGGGCCGTAAAGGTCACCTGAGTATCATGCAACAACTTCCAACAATTGAATTTGGTTTGTGTTTTAAACCAGAGGCCATGAAATTCAAATTGTGAAAGGGGCACTATTACCAAACATAATTATATACTTAGCATGCTTACTCTGGTTAATACCTTCATTTCATCATAAATGGTTGATTAGGCCACTTTTTAAAAAAAAAAAATCTTGGTTTAGGGATTTTTTTTCTCAAAAATTTTGGGTCTTTCGGGATAAATAAAAATAAACTTTTATTATGAGTATTTATTTCACTCAGAAATTCTTTTTCCATGATGTGCCATACCTTATTTGTTGTCTACAGGAATAAAGATACATGCATTCACAGCATTTGCTACCTGTTAACATGATTTGTGTAGAAAAAAAATTAATTAAAAAATACTTCAATTTCAGGAACCAACTAAGCCTTAAAAAATTGGAGACTTTATCACTTTAAGCAATTAATAGACCTCGGACCTGTGTCAAATATAGACAACTTGGATCTTGACGACAAAAAAAGAAAAACTCAAAAGTTACCTCCGTCTCTTGTGAATAAAAAAAACACCTGCCCACTCTGCAATGTTACAGTAGATATAAAATGTGTCAAGTGTTATATGCGACAAAAAAAAACTGTAAACCTGAAAAAAACATTGAAGTGCCATGTCTGTGTAGAGGGGTCAACATAAAATTTCAGTCCCACCTTCACTGAAAGAAATTGATATCACAAAATCTTGCTCAACGGTTGATGCTTATGATGATGCCCTCCTTGCAGAAAATTTTATGGTAGAAGTTCATGGAAATTCTGTTTTTAACATTACAAACGCTTCTTACAAAAGAATAAAGACGACTACTCAGTTTAAGAAACACTAAGTGTTTTTGTATGGTATGCATCTCTTATAATTTATTTTAAAATTGCTGAAAAACCGTCATGTATAATTTCCCTTTCATACAATCGAGATTTGAACTTTCACTTTTCAATATGTACATGATTGATTGTATACTGTGTAACGTCCCTCTCCAGAATATTTCACTGATATGGAGACGTCACCATGCTGCAAATTAAGGCCTATGCTCGGCACTTACGGCCTTTAAGCAGGGAGGGATCTTTATCGTGCCACACCTGCTGTGACACAGGGCCTCGGTTTATACGGTCTCATCCGAAGGACCGCCCAATTTAGTCGCCTTTTACGACAAGCAAGGGGGTACTGAGGACCTATTCTAACCCGGATCCCGACGGGGTAATATGTACCTGAATTATACATAAACTGAATTTTTAGTTTACCTGAGCCAAAAGCTCAAGTGAGCTTTTCTGATCAAAATTTAGTGAGAACAGTACATGTAGGCACATAAACCCCCGGTTAATTCTTCCAGCGAGTTGAGATGACTAAGAAACACTCGTTAAATTATAACGTATGCAAGATTGCTCTATATTTAAGTTTCTTCTGACCATGATATCTTAGTGGACCGACAGACCGACAAACAGCAACAGAGCAATATGCTCTCCCTTCTTCGAAGAGAAGGCCGATGAAAATAAATTAGCATACCTGTTTAAAAACTTTAACTCATATGAATTTAACATAATATTCACGATTTTTGCTGTGCAACTCCATTTCACGTGTGTTTGTACATGCCGTCTTCATAGCCTAATTCTCTTTGCACAAGATGATCAATATTCCCAAGTTACTTGATGTATACAAATGACGTCATAGGTGGTAAAATTTAATCAAAATGACAGATAAAGCATAACAAAATTAAATTCTTTTATTATTAAAAATTAAATAAATAAAAATTAAAAATTTCGAGAGAAATAAAATTTCCGATTGTTTGAATCTGCAATTTTGATAGGCTTGACTGAAATAGAATAGGGGTTATAATTTAAATCTAGTATGGGGCTGTGGCCTTGGTGTATTGATGTGAGCTGAAGAATGGCCTACTTCCTCAGCTCTTGAAAGTTTAAAGATTTTGAGGATGATCTGTTTTGTGAAGGTGATCTTGATCTTGATCTTGAATATGCCTGATGTAAACAGTCTCTTGCGTAGTGACCCATCTTACCACACTGGAAAAATTCCACCGGTCTCGCTCTTTCAGGACTATATGATCTTGATTGATCATCTCTTGTAGGAGATTGTGATGGTGATTCGTATCTTGGTCTTGATTCTCTCTGTGTCTCCTTCAATCTTTGTAAAATTTCCCTTAGCAATCTCTTGGACTCTCTGTCATTCTTGTCTCTAATGGAGGTACAGATGTAGGTGTTGATAACCCTAATGCTCGCATCTTCTGTCTGTACAGTTATAGGTCGAATTTCTTCTGACTTCCCTTCAAAGGTAACCCTCTGACTTCTCTTTTACGCCCCATTATTAACTTCTGGTTGGTGATGGCACTTTTCATATGCTGGACTGCCTCATCCAATGTTTTGGGGTCTTTGTCTAATGTGACCAGTGCCGCTCTTTTCTCGGTACAGCCCCTTAGGAAGGCATCGATGGTAATGGTGCTCCTGTAGTATTCTGGTGTGTCTGGGTAACCGTCACATGTAAGATCTTCAATTCTTTCTGCAAATTCTTCTAAGGTCTCATCTATGTTCTGCTTTATTTCTTGTAACTGTCTTCTGATGATGTGGGGCTGATCTTTCTTGTCGAACCTCTCCTTCATTTTCTGGCATAAGATGTTATAATCTTTCTGTACATTTTCTGGTCTAGAACTGAAGCATTTTAAAGCTTTCTCTCTTACACATTCTATCAATTTGTCTAACTTTTCTTTTTCATTCCACATATACTTCTTTGCAATGTGATTAAACTGTACAAAATAAGGTTTCCACTCTGATTTCCCATCATAAGTTGACAATTTTGGAGTAGCTGGACTGCACGGTGTTTTTGTGTTACTTCTGTTGTCTTCTGTTTTTTCACTGCTATGGTAAACATTTTGGGGAATCAACCTATTTCTGTGTGAAATATATTCTTCCTGCTCTCTCTCTGCTTTTATTTGTCTCAAATCTCTTTCTCTCTTTACAATATCTTTTTCTCTCTGATCTAATTCTCTCATTCTTATCCTGAATTGTTCCTCTCTTTCTGCTCTTTCTTTTTCATCTAATCTTTGTACTCTCTCTTTCTGATCTACAAATCTTTGCATTTGGTCATCTAACTCTCTTTCTCTCATAGAAAATCTCTCATTCATTTCTTTTTCTTTCATTTCAAACTTATTCTGCATCTCTTCAAATATTTGATCTGCTTTCTCTCGACTAGAAATGGAGCTCTTATGCACAGGCCTTTGGATCGCTTAAAAAAAATTGTGTGTGTAAAAAAAAAAATAAAGGTTAAACTCTCTTTCGCTAATAAAATATTTTTTATTCGAATGCTCTAAAATTCTACTTTCTATTTAAATCTATTCATAGATAAACATTCTTCAATTCTACCAAAGCTCATTTCCATATATTTCTTGATATTCTGAAATCAATTTCAAAAATGACCTACTTTCTTTTACTCGACATTAGCTTGGGCCCCTGGCCATTCACATGTAAACAGACGGTGTTTGAAGTGCGGCGAAGAGTTGCATAGTATTTGCAAAATCTTTCAACAATTTAAAGTTGATTTCTTACTCCAGATTGTAACGTTAAGTCCGTAATAATATTCCATTCGCGAAAAATTAATTTGAAAACGTCTACATTCAACTACCGCCATGTTGATTACTGTAAATGAAGCTGGTAGAACGAATTTTTCCCGGAATGCATTATATACCTTTCGATTTTCAAAACAATTATACCGCTAAAATGTTGTTTATGACTTAGTTACACCATATGTTCAAATTAAAGAAAAACCTTGTAAAGCTTGAATGCAAATGAGCAAATATTCATTGAGTTTAGAATAAATTCTGTCGTTCCCGCTTTACAATTAGTGAAGGCCCAAGCTGATGTCGAATATTGTCAATTTGGGAATTGATTTCTATCTCGAGAAGTATAAGGAATTACTCTCTCTAGTAATGAAGATTGTTTATTTTTGAATAGATATGGATAGAAAGTAAAATTGTAAAGCATTTGATTTAAAAGAATTTTATTGGCGAAAGTAAGTACTCCATACCTTTATTTTTTTTTTCAACACCTCAATTTTTTTTCTAAGCGATCTAAAGGCCTGTGCTCTTATGTAATAAAGTTAGTTCTTCTTCTTTCTCTTTAATTTCATCCTCTCTCTCTAATCAGAATCTCACTTTCCCTGATCTTTCCATCTTTTACCCATATTTCTCGCTCTAACGCCTGAATTTTTTCTATTAATTTCTTTTGACGATCTTCTGAGGGCTTGGTTGTTTGAATGTCTGATGTATTTTGATCTGTAATTTGTTCTGTAGTGTCAGAATGTCTAAGAATAGATGGTACAGTGATTAATCCTTCTTCTACCAAAGGATCCCAGATTGTACTTGGGACATTGGGGATTAATTTTAGATCTTCTAATGTAACCTCTCCCTTTTGATCTCTGACCTCTGCTTTTGCCCTTTTATCGCCAATATTTTTGTTTTTATTTCTCGTTAATATTAATAGGAGTAGTCATGATCTAAATGCTTCTATACCTAAATACACCTTTTTTGTTTTATCCTACGTGATGTTTTAACTAAGTCATCAGACACTCTGACGATTTAGTTGTGTTGTTTTGCTTTGAAAAATATGTAGGTGTATTCAAGGAAAAATGAATTCAAAGTACTGAAAGTACTGGGAAGCGCTAAGCATACTGATTTGAAATTCGTCAGAATTATTTTAATTTAAAATGTCCTGTTGTATTGAATTTTAAGCGATATTTTGACTGTGCGATAGAGCTAGGTCTAGTACAGTTGTCAAAAAGTATGCGAGTCCTGAATATGTGAACCCCGATGGGATATGAAATTTCACATTGTCTCATGCCTTTTTTTCAAGCATTATACATTATCTTCGTATGTCAAAAGATCAATCAGTTTCACTTACAGTACTTTACACGAAATTGCAAGAAAATATTTTTGCGTGTAAAAAATTTTCTTTTCACATCGCCTTGTAGGAATCTGTAAGAGGTCGTATTTGCGTATAAATTGCAATTTATTGGAAGGGAGATGGTAATCGAGTTTTCCGATGAAATTTAAACTCTAAATTTACATGTAGTTATACTTTTGCTGGAAAATGTATGCATTGTATTTGGAAAAAAAGTGAACACTTGAAAATGTCGCTCCTCTCTTTACGTGCAACACTGATCTTATGATCATATTTATTATTGTTTGCAGTTAACTGTTAAGTTTTACGTTACGTCACGATCTCTTTCGTCAGATGCATCCAGAGTAAACAAATCACGTGATTGGTCAACCCATATCATCAACATTGACACGGAAATAGTCTGTTGCACGAGCAACCACTCAGGGATAAGACGAAAATTCCAGTCTTGAAGCTTGCGGTTAGGAGGCGTGTACAATTTACCTTGAGCGCAGCTGTCAAATAGATTGTGACGTAACGTAAAACTTAACTGTTAATTGCAAACAATGATAATAACAAATTCATTCTGCGTTTACAAGTTTTTCAATTTGAAGATTGGCATCATGTTTGTAACAACGTCATATGACAAAACTCTACGTAAATGAAATGAACATCCGTAGAATTAACGCCCTTTATGTCAGAGATAATATGCAAATATACATTTTAGTATAAAGATAATTATTATATTTATCTGTTGATGCTATCCAGTAATCTCTGATTTTCAAATATATGATTTATAGTGTACATGTATTTGCAGTAAAATTTGTGTTGATATACAATATGTGTCACTCAATAGTAAATGATACGTTTTTGCAATAAAAATTTTACACTTTTCTTCTTTGGATAAAAAATACGTCATTTAACCCACAAAAATATTTTTGACTATTGTCGAAATAATTTAAAATGCTTCAATATTTTTTGCGGACACTTGATGCTTTTCACCATTCTTTACTTGACGTGTATGTAAGATCTTCACTACCACGCAAAAAATGTTGAGAGGAAAAACATATCTACGGCATTGTTGTGCTAGTTAAAAAGGAATACTAAAAATAATTGCTCATAATATTTCTGCTATATCAATGATTTATAATTCAAGAGTCCAAGAAAGAAAATACAGTATTAATCTCAAGTATTAATAAATCTTCATGAAGGTATACAACATTATTTTATTCTGTTTTTATTTAGTCTTCATTAAGAATTGGCAACACAGCTGAGACACATCTTTACATAAACTATTTATTCCTAGTTCCCAATCTGATTAAAATCAGATCCTCGATCCCCTCCTTTGTTTGTTTTTTTTTTTATTGACGCTACACGACCCTCGTGTAGCGACAATAAAAAAAAAACAACAAAGGAGCGGATCGAGGATCTGATTTTAATAAAATTGTTCTAGTTCCCTGCTTTAAGTGTTACACCGATTAATATTAAAGATATTTTTCGGCAGTTTTAGTACATGTATTCCGAGAAATAAGTTTTACTATTTAAATGTATTCTTGAAAACACATCCACCACATGCTCTACATGTCTGTACCAAATACACCTTTTTTAAGTACAACACAAGTATAGACATTAAAAAGACCGTCCTTGAATGCATTTCAGTCTGTTACTAATTGATACTTAGATGCGAAAATCAACTTCACTGATAAATCTCAACATGGTTCAAGATGTTAATAGAAAGGCTTGTTTTAGTTACATTGCCTAAAATAATTGTCTAAAAGAAAAAATAATTATAGTATATATGGATATATAGAACGTACCATATTATGTAAGTAGTACATTGTAAATCAATTTTATGTGATTTTTTTTACTGTGTTTCCAGTTTTAGCTTATCAAAATCCCATCTGAAAAATCATGTAGGTGTATTTAATCAATATCGCATGTACATGAAAATAATATACTGTTTTTTAATTAAGTATTGGCAATAGAGCAAAAAAAATTAATGTGCGCCGACATGATTTACAATGTAAAAAATAAATAAATGAATAAATACAGCTGAAAAAATGAAAAATAAACAAATACAAGGGAAAGACAAAAAATAAACTATTTATCAAAAAAAAAAATATTGTCTCCAAGGCTAGAAGACTAGGAGAAATAAGTTGCTTTCCCACCAAAAAATATCTACAAAAAATAAACAGATACTTTTCTCAAAAAAAAAATATTGTCTAGAAGAGACAAAGAGAAATTTCAAATAGGCTAGTACAAAATAAATAAATATTATTTCTCAAAAAAAAAATTATCTATAAGAGATAAAGAGAAATATGAAAAAACGTATCTTATGAAATAAACAAATAGAGTTTCTCAAAATAAATATTGTCTTTAAGAGACAAAGAGAATACTACAACCTGACAAAATAAACAAAGAATGTCTCTCAAAATAAATATTGTCTTTAAGAGACAAAGTTCAAAAAATTCTACAAAATAAACAAAAAGGGTTTCTCAAAAAAAATATTGTCTATATGAGACAAAGAGAATTTTTAAAAAACGGCGCCAAAATGCACGATCTTCTGTGCGGGGTTTATAATAAAACTGCCACTTCTGACACCAATGTTGTGTTTGTATTACTAGACACAAATATATAACATTGAAAGCAATAGCTCACCAATGTATGTGAATCACAGGTGAGTTGCAAAACCTCCCAGAACCGTGACTACGTCTGTATACTGTGAGGTCTGTCAAGCAACTGAACATTGTTGTTTACATTGAGAACAGTTTACGTAAGAGTTTTGGGAATCTCTAACCCAACATTACTTACTACAATATTTGTTAATCTTTACAAACGACGGTCAAAATATACGATCCTCTTCCATTTTGGAGCTACACCGCGGACTCTGGACAATGTTTTGAGACGATGGTTTATACGTTTCAATTCAATTTATAAAGTTCAATTAACATTTCTAAATACCAATATCACGTAAACTTCTGAAAATGATGTCATCTCATCTACTATGACGTCATATTGTAATCACTGATTTAGTCAAGGTAAAATGCTTCCTTATTCAACGTTGTTATTTAGCTTAGTTTTTCATCTCACAAAATCTCGTTCCAAAATGCATGAATCAGGAGGAGAGATTCATAAATTATCTTGCGCCAGCATTTGACCCGACACTCAACTGAAAATAAGATGATATGAGGAAATGTTTCCAGAAATATGAAAAAAAAAGTCAGAAAATATTAAAGGAATTTAGGCTGGACTGAGGACATCCGCCTGGATTTCTTAAAATTTAAGATTGATTGATTGTATGTTGTTAATATCCCTCACGAGAATATTGCATTCATATGGAGACGCCACCACTTGCCGATGGAGAGCTACAAATTTTATTTTATACTAGGCACTCAAAACCGTTGTTCATGTTGAACATGCCATTACTAACATGATTGTAAGGGAGGACAATACAATGACGGATGCTTTGAAAAAAAAAAGAACGAGATACCTCTTGCAAGATGCCTGCAGGGTAATAAGAGCAAATTACATTCTAGCTAAAACAAAAAAAAGGACGAAAGAGCAGAACTGGCCTAATTCCTTACATTCAAGCAAAATGTTTGACCATCATTCTTTGCCTATTCATTTATTTTAGGGGACGACCATTTGATTCTGAGGGGGGGGGGGGGGGGGCTGGCAGATTTTGGAAATAAATAATCTGTCCCTGAAAATGTTGAAAAAAAATAATCTGTCCTCTTCTGCAAAGAAAATAAATAATCTGACCTTGACTTATGATATTTAAATATTGTGAAAATACTTTTTTTTTTATTTCCGTGTAATTTAACCTAAGAATCTTCAATTCAGCATTTTTTTGGCTCGCAGCTAGAATTAGGCTGTCCATAAAATATAAAACTGTTCAGACTGTAGTAACTTCTTCGAACTACCTAGATATGACGTCACAATAGAATATGACGTCTTGAGCTGACATGACGGGGAAAGTGTCATAATTTGTACATCGCATGTAGGTTAAATTTGGGGCCTTGTTGTTCAATTCAAGTGTTAGGATTGTTTTTTAAGCTCAAATATGCTGTTATGACGTTTAACATTTGAAAGTTAAATATCCATATTCCTCTCGTATGTCCGATTTGTACATATTCAAAAATAGAGAAAAATTATGTGATAAACGCCCCCCTTACACGTCCGTAGACAATGTTAGAATTTAAAAATCGTGTTTTTATTGGACTTGCACAAGTGATAAACAAAAACAAATTGAAAATATACTGTGTGAATCTACAAGAGAAGTATGTCCTCTTACGGAATTTTGCTGGGGGGTTGTGTGTAGTTTATCCATATTTGAATAAATCGCGACAAAGAGTGGAAAATACCCCCAATTATGTTGGTAAGTTGAGTTTCTCGTAAATATTTTCTTACCGATCAAATATTAAACCTGCCCCCAACACTTTCTATATACCAGAGATCATGATGAATTGAACTATGTAACAAATTTTGCACAATATTTTTGTTTTGCACTTGTGCCGAAGCGATTTTTATGCAACATTTAGGAATATCATAAATCTCCGTCAAGTGATCAACACAGTCATGTGACATCACAAAAATGCTTTATTATAATACCTGACTATATAATACATGAAGTTGAATGTGATATAAAACATTGATTACATACTGAAATTAGAAACTAGCTCAAAATAAAATGACTATATTTTTAAGGCATTTAAAGCCTTCGGACAGCCTTATCATAACTGCGCTCGCTTCGCTCGCCATTTTAGAACCAAATAATACTTAAAATCAGATTACCAGACTAGATACTTGTAGTCAGTTGATCAACATGACAATGTGCACTCAGTAGATGTGATGATGAATCACTTTAAATACAAGCCAATTCTTAAACACCACAAAAGATAAATTTTCTTGTCAAAGAATTATACTTCCCGATAAATTACTACAAAGTATACAGTGGCGGATTTAAGGAAGGCATACCTGTGTATGACCCCTCCCCTAAAATTTCAAAGTATGATATGAATTATATTAATATTGCCATACTTTTAGTACAATACCAATATTTTTGTGCCTAGTTTTACTCTTAAAATACACAAAAACCCAAGAGCTTCATCCAAAGTATGATATGACTAGTATTAATTATGTTATACTTTGTAACATATCTAACCTATTCCTACGTAATTGTGCCTGGTTTTACTTTTAAAATACACAAACCAACGAGCTTCAGGGGGCTTCGCCCCCTGGACCCCCTTCATTCAAAGTATGATATGACCAATATTAATAATGTCATACTTTGCTACATAATAACCAAAACCACTATAATTGTCCTGGTTTTACTCTTAAAATACTCGAAAACCCAAGAGCATCTGGGGAATTTCCCTCCCTTGGCCTCCACCAGTACTTCGCGCAGGACCCACTGGGGTCCTTAAGGCGGCCCCAGACCTCTTGCCTGAACGAAGTTATACACGCCCCCCCATCCTAAATCCGCCTATGGTATATAAATGATTAGTCTTTTAGAATCAGTCGATCAAGGTACCGTAAGACAAAGAAGAAAATAAATAATCTGTCCTCGATAATCTTGAAAACAAATAATCTGTCCTTGACAGGTATGAACATAAATAATCCGTCTCAAAAAAATTTGCCCGCCCCCCCCCCCCCCCCTCAGAATCAAATGGTCATCCCCTTAGGGATTTTAGCAAAGATTGATTGTATACTGTTTAACGTCCCTCTCCAGAATATTTCACTGATATGGAGACGTCACCATTGCCGGTGAAGGGCTGCAAATTTAGGCCTATGCTCGGCAATTAAAGCCTTTGAGCAGGGAGGGATCTTTATCGTGCCACACCTGCTGTGACACGTGGCCTCGGTTTATACGGTCTCATCCGAAGGCCCGTCCCATTTAGTCGCCTTTTACGACAAGCAAGGGGGAACTGAGGACCTATTCTAACCCGGATCCCCACGGGGCTTTTAGCAAAGAAACAATTGAGCAGTTATCATCCGAGGTATATTAGGTTATGGAAAACAATAAATAAAGCCAATTGAGAGATGTTGTAGTGTGCAGGTTAACATTATTCAGTGCAAGGAGAGAAGGGGAACAGAGTCGTATAGCATAACTCACATAGGCTTAAAAGAAAACTAGAAAACTGACCAGTCAGCAAGGGCCCCGCCATGGGGTAGAATTATAAGGGTGCAGCTTATGAAATGATTCAAAATATATGACAAATAAGAAACAGCAACTGTATTCTTAAAATTTCAAGATAATTCCTGAATATTCAAAAACCTGTAAATAATGTCCTTGTATTTACATAAGGCAGTAAAGAATAACTCAACACTGAATGTATATCTAAACAATAATGAAGCTTGTGTTATATGAAATGCCAGCCTTCAATGAATGCAAATACATATCATGAAGGCTTGACCTTAACTTCAAAACAAACAGCTGTTGCAGACAAAGGTTTTCATTAATCTTAAAGTGACAGATAAAGATAAGCCTTCTAAATTTTCTGCAGCAGACTAGATAATTAATCCCAAGGGATTAATTGTACTTCTCTCTCATCATTTTCTTCTGAATTTATAATAAGAACTTTTTCAGTGATGATAGAATGAGGTTTTTATCCTACTACCTTAAAAATTTATAATATTATTGAATTTACATGAAGCAAGGAAAAAAATAAATAAATTAAAAAAAAAAAACATCTTCTTTAATCTATTTCTTGTTTTAAGAATTCGATGAAATCAGAACTCATTGTGTAGGGTATTTCAACAAAAATAAAGTAAAAACATCTATACCTTAATCTACATTTCAGAGTGTTCATAGCATTCCAAATGGACTTAACTTCAAAACAAACTTCATTTGCAGACAGAGGTGGTAATTAATCTCAATGTGACAGATAAAAATAATGCTTTGGATTTTCTTCAGGAGGAAAGCTAATTAATCCCAAGGGACTCATTCATTGCAGTATTCAGTTAACAATGGGAACATTTTCAGAAGTTATCTCTCTTTGCCAATTCATTCTTATATAAAGTTAAGGAATCTACCCCACCACCCCAGCTCCAAAGCAGAGGACATATAGAAACAAACTTGGCATCAAAATATGTCTTTCTGCCTACTGAACTACCGTACCAAATTTGAACTTAATTGGGCTACCATAAAAAAAGTTATTAGGAAAAAACAGAAAATTTGTGGACGGAAGAATGACAGACGGACAGACAGACAGACAGAGCGATTACTATAGGGCACCCGCAAATCCTTGCGGGGCCCTAATTACAGCTGCAAGAGTGTAGAAGAAATTCAGTCAGCGTAATGGAATGAAAGAGGTGTTAACTTCAGTCTTGCATCCGACAGTATGTAATTTACACCTGCCCAACTGAGGATTCAGAACTGCAACATCAGAGTTGATGACCAGAATCATAATTCCAATTCGTTCAAGGTCTGTAACTAGACATTTTATTTCCGTTACTGGATTGATTGTCCGACATCACGGTACAGGAATAAAGCATTCTTTCACTTAGTTGCGAATCATTAGAAAATGTTTTAAATAACGGCTAGGTAATGTCAAATTGATATTGTAATATACATGTATCTATTTTTAAAATCAATGTTTACAGACGATGAACAATTTGGTGCTACGGAAATGCATGAAAAACATTGGAAAAAGATTAAAAGTTCAGTGTTTTCATCGATCACATTCAAACGATGACTGAGGACAGTTTGCAGAATGGGTTTGCACGTGGAATTTTTGGCATCTTTTCCCCTCTCTCGTCATCCCTGTAATATAATGACATGAATAATCGTATGTATGACTTAATTAGTATGTTAACTCTCTAATGTGTAAAGTCGAATAAATCAGTTTCCGGTTTCATCATCATGGTGTTCTAATCAGGTTATTACATGGTGTCAGAAAATTCACATCCATCGCCCCAGAAATATGGCGCATAAAGGCATTAAAACCCTTCCAGAATTTAATCCGACTGATCCCAACACTAGAGCAAGAGAATGGGAGTCGTACACGCGTGATTTCCTCGTTCATTTGGATGCGCTAGGATTGGATAATAAACCCGGCAAAAGGAAAGTAGGTATGTTGCTCGCCAACATGGGACGTGAGGCCGTCAAAATATATGATTCCTTCACATGGGCACCTGAAATAGAAGCAGATGAGGAAAACAACATAGAAGCACAGCCCGGAGAGAATCGCCATGACCTAGATACAGTATTCCGCAAATTCGACCGCCATTTTGGTGTGCACAATTATCGCAATATCAAGAGACAGGAATTCTTAAATACTAAGAGAGGTAAGAGCACAATTATGGACTAGATCTCGGAGCTTAAGCGGAAAGCAGAATATTGTGAATACGGTGAGCATAAGGAGGGCTTCATATGTGACATGATTATTAATGGTGTTAACGACAGGAAGTGCTGAGAAATTAATGGAAATTCCAGCTGCTGACTTAAATCTAGATAGAGTAATTCAGACATGTCGACAGGTCGAACTAACTAGCGCACATCTGAAAAACTTGGATGCAGAGAACCCAACGGTAAATCTTGCACACATGCATCATGAGAAAACAAGGATGAATCGGCGACCAACAAGAGGAGGTAAATACCAAGGCACTCATCCATTTTGTATCAAATGTGGCAAACACCATGCGAGTGGAAACTGTCCGGCTTATAACAAGCATTGTGATTCATGTGGACAAAAGGGACATTTTAAACATTCAACCTTGTATCGAGTCAGAAATTTACGGAGAGGCAGGAGTAGGTTCAGAGGCAGTGGACATGCACCACAGCGATCAAGAGTATATTACGCAGAAAATAACGAATATCAGAATACTCGAGAACTGGAACAAATGTTTGATCAATGTACGTTTCAGGATGTGTGGACAGCTCAAACAGATTCCAGCCAGGAGAAACAAAGTGATTGGAAAGTCACCTTTGACGTCAAAGATAGGAAACTTACCCTTGATATTGACAGTGGAGCACAGTGCAACATCCTATCAAAAACAAGTTCCGAGAAATTCACATCGATTGTGCCAATTACAGACAGCAATGTTATCATCAATGGAGTGAGCAACACAACAAAAGCATGTGGACAAATATGCCTGCCATGCAGATACCATGACATGGAGAGAACCATAAGCTTTCAAGTGATTGATAATCCTCGTCCTTTGCAGCTACTGGGGAGAAAGGACAGCATTCTTTTTGGTCTTATAGCCAGAGTGAACAATGTAAGTGTGAGTGACGTCACGGAACGGATAAAACAAGAATTCACAGATGTTATCGGACAGGAAGTTGGATGTCTGCCTGGCGAGTATGAGATCAAAGTTGACAACACTATAACACCAGTTATTCACGCACCAAGAGGTATTCCTGTAGCCATTCGTGAGCAAGTGAAAAGTGAGCTTGACAATCTCGTTCGATGTGGAATTATTACCCCAGTCAAAGAACCAACCGCATTGGTAAACAGTATGGTTTGTGTAAGGAAGAAGAACGGTCGTGTAAGAATTTGCATTGATCCATCAGATCTCAAAAAAGCGATTAAGCGTGAGCATTACCCTATGAACAGCATTGACGATATAGTAACCAGGTTACATTGAAGCAAATTTTTCTCTACCCTTGATGCCAATATGGGCTACTATCAAATAAAGCTGACCAAAGCAAGCTCCTTGTTAACAACATTTAACACACCTTTTGGAAGGTACCGATATCTTCGTATTCAATGGGATTAAAATGTTCAGGAGAAGTGTTCCAGAGAGAAATGGTTACTCACTTTGACAGCATGGAAGGTGTGGAAATCGTGATTGACGATATACTGGTTCATGGGAAGACTCTAGAGGAGCACACAAAGAGACTTACGGCAGTACTCAAAAAGGCCCGATCAATTGGTCTGAAACTAAACTCAGCTAAGTGTGTACTTGTGAAGCCAGAAGTAGATTATGTTGGTCATCGCCTCACCGGAGAAGGTCTAAAACCTTCAAGAGATAGAGTACGAGCAATTCTTGAGATGAAGGATCCAGAGGATAGAAGTGAGCTAGAAACTGTGTTGGGCATGCTTGCATACCTAGCCAAGTTCATTCCAAGACTAAGTGAACTTGCATCACCATTACGAGAGCTTAAGACTAGAGACCAGTGGAGCTGGGACTTGGAAGCTCAATAGGCATTCGCTAATGTTAAAAAAGCACTTACCTCAACAGATGTCTTGAAGTACTTCGATGCGACACAGCCAGCGACTGTTACGGTCGATGCATCAATGAAAGGTTTGGGAGCAGCAATCCTGCAGAAAAATGGAGTAGTGGCTTATGCGTCTCGAGCTCTAACACCCGCGGAGCAAAGATATGTGCAAATCGAGAATGAGGTGCTCGCAGTATTGTTTTGGCGTGAACGTTTTCACAAACTGCTGTACGGGAACTGGAACCCCTGACCCCGGGGCCACGAATTTCACAATTTTGGTAGAGGACTCAATGGTCATTACATTTATGCTAACAGTTTGACTGCTTGATGCTCAGCAGTAAAGAAGAAGATTTTTAAAAATTGCACTAATTTTAGTGGTTTTGGCCCCAGGGGGCAGGGACCATGAAATTCACAATTTTTGTTCCTCTTCACCCATAGATGCTTTATGTAAAATTTGGTGGAAATTGGTTGAGTGGTTGCAGAGAAGAAGCTGAAGATGTTCAAATGTTAACACACGATGAACGTGTTTTGCATACTAAAGTTACTGAAACTTCTGGACGGGTATGATTAACACATCTATGAACTTTCACAAATTTTATTTTTATCCTCCTGTGAAAAATAAAAGTATTACAGACACTAAGAACATTCATACCGATAAGAACTAGTATTGCCAGACTTGTATCAATATAAGTTACATGATGTTACCTGTTTTGCAATGTTTTAATTGATGTTTCCAGGACTTTAGATGACGTTTCCCGGGGTTTAGATCTGTAATTACTCTTGATATGGCCAACTTTACAGCATTCATATCACACAGGCGGGAAAATTAAAAGTTTCTACCTTCTTTTGTTTGCTGACCGGCTGCGCGATTTCTGATCATAGTGGTGAGGGAATCTCCTTGCTCTTGTTGCGCTTCGATGATTTGGTATAACTTTTCCGTGTTAGGCAAATCAGGTGAATGGATATTTAAATTCAGTTGATCATCGATCGTGCTCGGCTTGTTTTCTTGAGTAGTTTTTCTATTGTATGTCGTTTATTCTTCTACACTGAATAATACGATATCGTCTCTAAACTCCGTAAGGTTGTTACGATTTTACATCTTTGCTTCTTTTCTCAGGAATGGATCTCTTACACCGTTTTGTTTTTCTCGAATTTCTCACAGGGAGTAAGTTGTTTTTTTTTTTCTCTTCCTATAAATCCAATAATGCGTAGGAGTAGTGTCTGAACATTTACTTTTGCATGACCACACACACACACATCTATTGGTCGGATTTTAAAATGCTGGGTTTTTATTGGTTGAATGTTTGGTCTTTGTAGGGTATTGGGTTTGATTCAGGTAAAGCTAAATATTAAGACTTTTAATGTAGAAGACATGGTTTGGATTGCTGTTGAATTTATTTATTTCCAAAGATCTGAGACCTAAGACAGTTCATGATATGTAACACCATAAGTAAAGACTATATTTAATTGCATTTGAGAAAGTTTAGGTCCATAAATTGGACATATCAATTTCATCTGTTATATTCAATTTGTCCAGTATCAACTACAGATGTCATCGTAATAAAAGTGTAAAGTTAGAAGAAGGATATAGAGATAACGAACAGTATTCAATCTCAAAGTCCATAAAACAATACAAAATAAGAGCAGAGCAAACAGACCCCCGAAACATCAGAAGTGGGATCAGGTGCCATCGAGGAGTGAGCATCCCCTGCCGACAGGTCACACCCGCTCCTTGTCATGATCAGGAAATAACAGAAAAAATCGGTCGTCAATTCAGTGTATAAATAATGGACTAAATTCTTGTTTCGTCTACTTGCTTGTCAATAATTTACCTCGTTTTAGAAATTGTTCACACGTAGAGCATGCTCTTGCGTATCGAATCAACTGAGATATATATATACTCCGTATATATATATACTCCGTATATATATACACTCCGTATGCAGGTGATGAAGGTATATTGCTGCATAAGTAAGGGAAGTTGCATAAGTAAGGGAAGTTGACGATAGAAAAGTTAATGTCATCACGTTTATCATATAGCTTGGTTGTTAGATTACCATTACTGTCTTTTCAAGTAAAATATCCAAGTATGAAACAGAAGTGTGTTTTCCATTATTGCCGATAATACCCGCTACATGAAGAGTAAACAGATCAATGAAATAAATTACAATCTGTCTGTTTCTACTTTATTGCATGAAACTGTATGACGTCATTTGATTGTTGAGTGGTTTGTTACGTCTAGCACCTGCAGTGTAATCGGAAGAACCCAGTGCGATAAATTTGTGGATGAAGGACATGAAGATACCGAACAGTATTTGATATCAAAGTCCATAAAATAATACAAAATAGGAGCAGATCTAGAGCACACACGGACATGCGCGGATCTAGAGGGGGGTCGGGGGGTCAGGACCCCCCCTGGAATTTACCAGGTAAATAAATGTATATACAAAAACAAGAAAATAGCTACCATGGACCCCCCTTGGAAAACGCAAACCCACCTGGTAAACGCGAATATGTGAAAAATGGGTATGATAAGTGAAAGATTTGAGGCAATAGAAGTCACCATAAACCAACCCACCCACCCCCCACGAAATGTCTTTGACTTGTGGGCGAGTTTACACTGTCAAGAAATTTCTGGTATTGAATTTTTCTTATGACTGAGATGGAACCCCCCCCCCCCCTGGAAAAAATTTCTGGATCCGCGCCTGACGGACCTCCGAAACATCACGAACGAAAAAGGGGGAGATATGGGTACATATGGTCTGTACAGTTTTTTTTGCCTTCCCCTCTAAAATAAAGGCACCAACAGAAAGAAAAAGAATGGCTTGACCTAAGAAGGGGACCAGACTTCGAATATGATAGAAAGAGACGGGTCTGTTCCTTACACTTTAAGGACGGGAAACCCACTCCCGACCATCCATATCCAGAATTATTTGAATATAACAACTTCAAAGAAAGTAAAAAGGTTTAAAATATTATTAATTTACCTCATTATACTTGTATATAGCACAGATGCAAATTAAAGAAAAATAAAACGTACACAAGCTTTGCTATTAACACGTACACAACCATTGCTATTTATAGATTCTCCCCAATACCTTAATTCTAAAAAAAAAACAACAGGCATTACATTTACACGATTCTATGAAGAATGATGCTGGTATCTGCAGAGACGAGGGTGGTTGCAGTAATTATGTCTCGCCATCCGCTGCATCGACCAACAACTCCTTGCTGTCCGCTGCATCGACCAACAACTACTTGCCATACACTGCATTGACCTTGTCAATCAATTTTATCAACAGCAGCCGTTAAACACCCTTGGCAATGAGAAAAAACACAACCTGAAGTATTTTTACCCCAATCAGGACAGGCAACATCGACTTTCTTGCATCTTCTTCAACTAATCCAGACCACACAAACATTCAGACATCTCCAATAGCCACAGACTCCAGCCATAAGTCTTCATCTAGAATTTCTACACATGATACACACAGCAGACCAGCTACACCATTGACTACAGCTAGAATAAACAGCCAGACATGACCAATTTGACCTCTGCCCCATTGACCATTCGTCGCCGCACAGACAACCAGACAACTTCACCTACGACAAACAACGAGGTACTGACAACAGCAGACAACACCCAAAACAACCCTTGTAATTCCACAAAGATTGCCAACCCTTCCCCAAAGGTCAACAAGTGATTTTATTGAGATGGAATGCGAGGCTGGGACCAGAACGATGGAGATTGATGGACCGGATAATATTCCTAATAAAAAATACCACTTCTTTGTGAAAGAGAGCATTCTTCACTCCCTAAGGCTAATTGTAAGACTGGTGGAAT
The DNA here is from genome assembly GCF_032062105.1 of Saccostrea cuccullata. Taxonomy (NCBI): domain Eukaryota; kingdom Metazoa; phylum Mollusca; class Bivalvia; order Ostreida; family Ostreidae; genus Saccostrea; species Saccostrea cuccullata. The sequence continues at coordinate 7,201 of NW_026929817.1, read as the reverse complement.
TTTCCTGTGAAAACTAACAAAATCCATATTCAAGGAACAGGAACTTGTAGACAAAGAACATCTATGGTGGGAAAGGAAAATCAGCTTTATCGCCTCGTAGATGCCATTCAATGATTCATGCTTTTGTTGATGTCTACCAGACAAGAAGCAAAGTGGCACTCCACAAGACAGTGAAGTCAGTCAACAATGGACTCTACAGTTTCAACCACCACTAACGTGTTTTTATTTATTTAAACCGTGTGAATTTTACTATCATATTACTCAAATTATCACAATGGACAAGTTTACGCCATGTGAGACAGAAATTTCATTATGTTATTAAATCATTTTAGTAAATGTTTTGTATAAAGTGCATATCTTGTTCTATTTTGTTATACTATAATAAACATGAAAGAACATGAAAAATAAGTTTTTTTCACTGTTTTTTTTTTAATTTGTACCATGGAATCAATTTATTCAATGGGATCAGTGCTTGTGCGCAATAAAAATTACGAATATACAAAAGTTCAAATTATTAGTACATCAGGATCTTTTGAGATATCACTTTTTAGGGAAAAAGGCTTGGAAATTGTGCGACTATTTTAATGATTCCACATTGTATTCCAAAATATTCCAAATTATTTAATTCTGTTATATGTTTACAAATGTCTAATTTACCATTTAAATTAGATATTAGATCCGCTCACCCGCATACTCGCTACATCGAGTATGCAATTAAACACTCGCTATCGTAACTACGAATTAATGACCGATTTATAAAATTATATCTGCACGGTATCTGCACTGGTGTTCCTGAACTTAGGACCGATTCAATTCCCCAACATCTTCGTCCAGTAGTTGTTGCATATAATCCTGACTGTGTGTTTTTACATACGGGAGGAATGACATCATTTCATCTACAGGTCCTAGAGACAATTTTTAAGAATTATGAACATTCGGGAAAGTCTTTTGAATGCTGGGGTTGTGTGTACGGTGCCGAGCGATCCGCCCTAGGGAAATGCTTCGTGGTGTTTAAGGACATTCAATTCCCGAAAGACTGACACAGACCAGTTTCACTTAGGAACTGTAAAATCAGGAGAGCGGTCATCTGGAATGTTTCCATACATGTACAGAATTCGCCGCGGACTTCTGGGATTCAGACAATAAAAATTGCGTCTTATTAGAAGTTTCAGTCAAAAACAATTTATTTTGCCTGCAATCGCCCGTATTTAAAAATATATTTGCACCATTACGGACATGAGTCTCGGGGTTTGTCAAATGAATCTTTCAACAGCAGCAAGTACCATTATGATTTCTAATAAATCTATACGTGCCTGTGCACGAAGGCAACTCACGGGATTGACACCAAGTACAGGAATTTAATAAGAGAATGCTACTCATGCAAGTAAACTGAGTTTTTTTCTAGCTAGCCTTTAAATGCTGTTGTGCTTTAAAATACACCAAATTCATCTTTATTCATGTTTCATTTGCGTATCCCAGGATATTATAAACCTATTTTCCATGACTCAAGTGCAGTTGAAAAAGGAACCCCCTTTCAAAGATTTCGGACATAGATTTGTAAAGAAAGATGTAAGATAAACCTACAATCACGCTGCAGATTTCTTCAAGTTAGTAATATATGGCTTTATGTTTCTGGCTACCCTTGAAGTGTGCGGCATAGACAATATTGATGAACAATCAGGATGAAATCCTGTTGAAAAGGATGTTGATTTATATCTCAGGGAGGTATCCAGGAAAGTGGTAGATAGGCAAAACCCAATTCACATTGTGATAGGAAATCCTTCAGCAATAGAGCAGAATCTGCCACCAGAAAATATATAGTGCAAAAAATGTACACAAGTTTGAAATAATGGTTTATTAAAGGATTATACGTTCTTTGTGAACTATTTATTGATGTGTAAACTCTTGAGATTTTATTCACAAGCTTAACAAGGGGCCAATGGGCCTTAAAGGTCACCTGAGCATCAGGCAACAACTTTCAAACATTTCAATTTGGTTCATGTTTTAAACCCGAGGTCATGCCATTCACTACATTGAAAGAGGCACCATGGCTCATCATATCTTTGCACTTAGCATAACATAATACCCGTTGACAGAGTAGGGGACAAAAATTGCATTTCAAACTAATCAGAAATATTCAGCAATAATCAGTAGTTCCCCCATCCCCAAAAATGCTCTGACCCTAGGTTCACAAATTTCACAATTTTGGAAAAGGTATCATTGCTCGTCAAAAACGTTTGATTTATATACTGGAGCAGATTTCAAACACTTCATTCATTTCAGACTCAGTAGTTATTAGGGCCCCACTCTGCCAAAGTCCTCTATGATTCCCCTGATCCAGGGGCCTTGAAATTCACAATCCATGCTCAACATAACTATGCATGTTGTTAGTTTGTTTAATACACAGGAGCAGAAAAGAAGATTTTCAAACAATTAATGCATTTTCACTATATAATCACTATATCACTATATAATTAAGCCTAGCCCCAACACCAGAACCCCTGACCCTGGGGGCATGAAATTCACAATTTTGGAAAAGGCACTCTTCCTCATCATATCCATTTACTTAATTCATTACCTTTAAAACCTGGAGAAGAAAAACAGGTTTTCAAAGAGTTATTGCATTTTCACTTTATCATTAATAGAGCCCCGCCCTAACACCAGGGCCCCTGACCCTGGGGCCATGAAATTCACAGTTTTGGAATAGACACTCTTGCTCATCATATCTATACATTATTTTTTTGGTTTAATGCATGTATGGTTTATGGTTACATACTCTAACCCATTTTTCTTTTTCGCACACTTCAGGGATTTCATAGTTAGCTAGTGAGGAAACTCGCAGGCTCTGCTTACAACATAGATTGCTGGTATATAACAGATGCGAAATCTGAAGGCAACAGGTTTATCAATAGATATATACTGGTTGAATTTTGCGCGATCTTCATTTGGTATGGTAGGATGATGCTTGGTTGGTCTTAACAGACCTTGACGCAAGTTAGATTAAGTTTTGAACGGAGCATTGCACTAGCAGTTTTGAACTCCTTGTCTCTTACTTAATTTATCTTTCTATGTCTTTTAAGTTTCTAAGTAACAGTAAGATCACATCATATGAAGTCTACTGTTCTGACACGTTTATAAACAAATGAATTTTATAGCTCTTTTTGATGGAGCCTTTGCTTTCCTCAACCTGTTTTATAAACCATCATGTCAGTTACCATGAAAGAAGAGGAAAGGTGCTCCAAACTTGTGAAGAGAAAAGGGTATCAGATAACATGCATCTACGAAGGTGAGACATCAGAGCCGCAATAGAAAAAATAAATTGAAGGAGTGGAAATTGTAGTTAGAAGTCAAATAATTCAGGTCCCAGAATAATGAGCGGAGGGAAATTATCATCAAATCACACAAACCATTTAGTTCGAGGACAAGGAGACCGCACGCTTTGTAAAACGAGGCTGAAGAATTTGTTTTAATGTAGAAATAAAACAATCTGATCTAAATATCTATGAGGAAATCAAAACAAACAAGACGTTAATAAGAGCCGAACTCGTTGCTGCAAATCAACGATTATGTCTTCCGCTGGAAAATGTACAAAATGACCTTGAGTCAAGGTAATGCCACATTCAAAAGTTTTGAGGTCAGACAAGGATTTATTGCCAATATATATGCTTGATAAAATATAGCAGACCTTTTGAAATTTTTTGCATGCAGAACAACATCAAATGAATAATGCTACGGAAGAAATCCTTCATATAAAGCAAAATTGAAACAGAAATAACCTGAACTCAGGACAAACTGACTTAGACTTAAGCCAAATTTTTATACGCCTGTAAAATGTTTATTTATTATCAATTTGATCTAAAAATTTGCAAATAACAACATTACTATAAATCTAGGAGAAACACATTTTCAATTTTGATTTGTTTGCCTTTTATAAAATTTAAGTACAGCATGAAGATTTTTACTCAAGCTTAAGTTATTTCGTGATCCAGGGCCCTGAATCTGAGACCAAGCTTCATCTGATAATGATTACGAAAAACTAGAAGAAATTCATTATTAACAACTACACCATTTCATACAAATTACACAAAAAACAGTTGTTTCAGAACAGTTTTCCGATTCAAACTCACTTACAACATAGATAAACTGCATACAAAGGAATGAAAGGATGTTATAATCTGTACTTTCTGTGGAACTGAGAATGCAAGAAGAAAAGTGATCTGGACAGGTTGTCAAAACGAGATGGTTTCAAAGAATCAAGCGGAAGAAAAGAAAAAAAAACAACCGTCGGGAAATAAGCAAAGGAATGATAAAGATGTGTACAGTAATGTAGAACAAGGTCCAAAGGATTGATTGATTGTACATTGTTTAACGTCCCTCTCGAGAATTTTTTACTCATATGGAGATGCCACCACTTGCCAGTGGAGAGCTGCAAATTTTGTCCTATACTCGGCACTCAGGGCCATTCAGCAGGGAGGGATCTTTATCATATGCCAGCACCTACTGCGACACGGGACCTCGGTTTATACGGTCTCATCCGAAAAACCGGTCTCCACGTCCCACAGTGGGATTCGAACCCGCGACGTAAAGATTGACTCCTTACTTCCCGACTCTAGAGCAGACGCTCTAACCACTGCGCCACGCGGGCGACAAAGGAAAACAGACGAGAAAGGTCAGCGATATTTATTTGTGCCAACTACTCACACGTCTGCAGCTGATGTAACTGTAGGAAGGCCAAACTTTGTCAACCCAAACAGCAACGAGACATCAGCTTTGGTTCTTCGGCACATTGGTATGCAAAGGGGTATTAAAAGAGACAGCGGAGAGGAAAGACAGTGGATGTCTGTGTGACTGTGTTCATATGGTAAACCTCGTAATTTTTGTTAATGCCTACTATAAGATGTTGTGACATGTACAAAGCATCCTTTATAGCCTAATCTGCCTGAACAGAACACCATAGACATCTCCATAAAGATTCCTCACCATAATATTCAAGGGAGTTTGACAGGTTAATTATGAGAATAAGATTACGAAATAAATGCAGTCAAAGCATTTTTGAACTCATCTGTGTTCCATTTTTAGAGAAGATGAGCAAGTTGATGGGATTTCTATTAGAAAATGCAAAGCAATGTGCAAAATCCTGCAAAAATCATCACGTCGCCTGGCAACTTCTGGTGACATTCCAAACTAATGTATTACAAGAAATGGTCGTCTCTTATGTTAGATACGCAATAATCAGCCATAACTTTCACTTCATTGAACAGTTCATACTAGGGCTTTCATATTTCAGAAATGTATTTCTTGTGACAAGACATTTTTTGGATGCCAATTTTGACCTTGACTTGTATTTTTAAAAACTTCAACTCACGCCAAAAACTGCCATACGGGGGCATCATGATCAGTGTTTCACAAACACATCTCATATAGAAAATACACAAATAATGATTAGCATAGAAAGTCGACAATGTAATCATTCATTTATTTTAGCATACTTTTAGTTCTTTGGTTTCTTTTACAAAACAGTTAAATGATTTTTCATACATCTGGAAAAGAAAAGACCAGTCACGGAGATTTAAAACTGCACTTAATGATAAAAAGAATAAAGTGGCATGGGAAACGGAGATTCATATATTTTTCCCTTTACATGGTCATCATAGGAATCATGTTACTGAACAAGTATTAAAAAATAATTAACATAAAAAAATGTTTTTGTGATATGCTTTGAAAATTTGACCTCTAAAAAAGTATATTGGCCTCACTGGTTATTTCATCTTTACAGTGTTTTTTTTTATTTCTTTAACTTGCAGGGTTTTGACAGCCTTTTGACAAAGTGATTAAGAAAGAAATCCAATGTCTAATGGATGATGGCGTCACAAAAGTATCTGAAATGAAGCGTCATCTGAAGAGTTTTAGTAAAAAAGATCTTGGAAAGACATCCACACTGAATAGACGCTTCTATCCATTAGATAAGGACATCAGAAATGTAATGGACTCATATAAAAACCAAACAAGGTTAGGTTATATATTATAGCCAGACATTTATAAAATTCATTAAATTGTTCATGTATTACTAGTACTAGTGCTTCATTGATTTAAAAGCCATGCAAGGAAAGAAGGAGATATGAAGGGTGCTTGTTTTTAAAACATTTTGATTCTTTTCTAATGTAGATTTTCCAAGGATGATACAGAAAATCTTGAGCAGTTGTTGGAGAAAGATAAGTCAATGAATGAAAAATACAGCTTCAATCCTGATATCTCTTAGTATGTGCATGGACTCTTTATTCAATCAACAGTAATTTAATTTCATTAGTAAAGTATATTGTTAATTTGCAAAGTAATTTAATAGCAAAAGTATACTTGACAGGCAACTGTCTGATTTTTCATATTTATTTAAAGTTCTAACATTTTAAATCACTACAACTCTCTCATCTTACGAAGAAGTTCTCAAATATCACCAATAGTTGTACCGATAAACAGAAATGACCATCAAGTGGAAAAAGAAATGTACAGCATAACAACTATTACATGTATCAAATACATGTATACTGAAAAAGCACAAATATTCGTTGTGGATTAAATTTCGTTTTTTTCGTTGTAAACAATATTCAACGAAATTAAATCCCACACGAAATTTTATATGACTATAAATTGAATAGGGTTACTTTTAAAACAACGAAATTAAATGCCCACGAAACTATTTTTGATAACGAAACAACGAAATTTTATGCCCACGAAAATTTGTGCTTCTACAGTATGTCTAATTTTCCTACTGGGTATCAACAGAGTTTTAAAGATAAACCTTTTTATTTTTGAAATCATTGCTGGTATAAAATACTGTTGTGAACATTTATTTTGGCAATGGCTTATCGGGGATTATTCTACAAATCACTTTCGAAGAAACCAGACGTATCAAAAACATATTTTACCCACTATGGCATCAAATTTTGGTGCTATGACAATACCTCAGCTAAAAAGAGAGTTGGAAAAACTCGGTGCGAAAAAAAAAGCGGTAGAAAATGGGAGCTTGTTGAGAGGTAAATAAATGTCATTGTAAACAGCTGATTGATCTTTTTAAAGTCTTGTGTTACCTTATATAAACATTTAAATGATATATAATATCATTGATCTTTGTTTAAATAGCCTTAGAAAACCCCAGTTAATTGAAATGTATATTGGAAAAATATAAAATGATCGTTTTTATTGC